>NC_142476.1:44325439-44628470 GCF_049115385.1 Moschus berezovskii | reverse complement strand
TCCTGGTAACCTGGCAAAGATTTGTCCCCCTGGGTCTTTGGGTTTTTTACCTTGGATGAGGGAGGCTGGCTTTGGTCAGGGATCAGCCCAAAGGAGACTTCTAGGTGTCCTGAATGGGGTTCTGATTAACTTTCTCCAGTGTGTGGGGCTGGAGTTGGGAGAAGGTGCCTGGGGAGTGGGCACTGCCCTCTGACCCCTCTGACTCTCTCCAGATAGGGGGAGGTGCTGAACGGGGTTCCTAACACCTGCAGGAAGTGTTAACTGGCTGGGAGTGGGGTGACTTCCTGCTCCCATCCTTTGAGGTTATGTCCCCAGCCTAAGGAGACAGGAACAGGCCCATCTTTTTCAAGTCCAGGGAATGAAACACAGGTTGGCAAGACTCTGAACTATCACCTGGCTCTTGGCCTCTGAGTGCCTATGGTTCTGAAGCCCCTCTGTGAAGGGAGAAAGTCAACCAGCCGCTGTCCAGCCCAGGCTGGGTGTGTGACGGTGGTGATGGTGGTGGAGACACCTCCACTTGGGAAGGTCTCATGGTAGTGTGACAGGCAGTCATCTGGGGGCCTGTGCTCAGGAGGGCTCCATACTTGGTTAATGCCCTGCCATTGCTGTCTTGAAATTTTTAATAATTTTCTAAAAGGGGCCCCATGTTTTCATTTTGCTGCAGGCAGGAGTGTGTGCTCGGCTGTGCCTGAATCTTTGTGACCCCATAGACTGTAGCCTGCCAGATTCCTCTGTCCATGGGATGTTCCAGGCAATAATACTGGAGTGGGTTGTCATCTCCTCCAGGACATTTTGCTGGGGGCCCTGCAAACATTGCAGTTGGCCCTATTTCCTTCTCTTCTGAGGTAGGGGTTCCCCAGGAAAGTGTTGAGAACCCCTGACTGGAGACTTTGGGTGGAGCCCTGGGTCTGAGCCCTGGGTCTGTGAGCTTGTGCTTTGGTTGGCATGTCTCTACCTGGGACAGGTTGGTGATTCTACCCACGTCTGGGGAGTGTCAGGAAGCTGGTGTTGCCCTCACCTAAGCCATTACCTTGAACTCACCTTCATCAGTAGAAACCTGACATTTGTTTCCATCAGCCTGATGATCCCTTTATCTCAGCTGGTTCAGAGATGGTGGGAAGAGGAGGGGTATATTAGGCAGCTTCTTGCTAAAACAGTGCTGCAAAACAAACATCCCCCAAACTCAGTGGCTTACAACAGCAACATTTCTTTTTTGCTCACGATTCTGAAGTCACACTGGTGGCTCTGCGTCATGCTCTGTCAAGCAACTTCCAGGTGAGTAGGGAAGGAACTCTTGGAAGATGCAGCTGTATGGGGCTGCTGATGGAGCTTTGCTTTGTGAACTCTTGCCACAGGGGGGGTCTTTGGTGGGGACGATGTGGTCTGCAATGTTGGTTTCTGCTGGGGTTGCTCCAGGGAAGCTTCCAGTGATCCCGAGAATGCTCTGTGACTAGGGCTGAGGAAAGGGAGGCAGACCCACCTCTGCTCCATGCTGCTCAGTAGCAGCAGGTGAAACTTGCTCCTGACGTGGAGCTGAGATGCTCGTGGTGAGCATGGGCAATGGGAATCTGAGCAGGGCTGGAGTGGGCCAGCGTATCCCTGGAGGAGGAAGCTTGTGCTGAGAATGTGTGGTGGTGGGCAGGAGAGGGCGACCCAGGCAGGGCCAGGGTGAGCTAACACTTCAACCCAAGAGTTGTGGGGACAAAAGGGTGAGGCCCTAGGGATCCCATGGGGAGGAAACCTTGGGGCCCTGCCCACCCCTGGGGGCTCACCATCTAGCTTGGCCATGTGGTGGAAAGCTGGCATGTCCTGGGCCAGAAGGGGTGGCACCCAGGGAGCTGGAGGCCCAGAGGCCATGGGGCAGTGTGCCCCTTGCCACAGAAAGCAGGGAGGGGCTCGAGGGTGCAGTGGGGAAAGAAGCTTCTCTGAGGACTGGGCTGCCCCTGGAGTCCAGGTTTTGGGGACTTGTTACCCGTGGGGACAGGAGGGTGGCCAGTCCCTGCACACTTCTTCTTCCTATGAACATCGAGGCCAACTCCACAGGCAGTGAAGGCCCTCTCAGCACTCAGCCTGGGTGAGATACATAAAGCCCTAACATGACAGCTTTAATTAGAGGGGCCTTTTTTCCGTAAATACATATGTCAGTTAATGAGCAATGGCAGGGGGACTGGCCACTGCCAGCCATGAATCTTTGTGTACGGGACAGAAGATAAGCGACTCTCTCATGAAGGACATCTTCCCCTCACGGTCCCACCTCCAAGTGGGATCCTGGAGCCCGGGAGCTCTCAGCAGAATCCGAACAGCTGGTCAGACAAGGTGTTCCCGGTGGCCTGCTTCTGCCCCGAGGTGTTGAGCATCTCTAGCTCTGGCCCTGAATTCCGCCCGAGGCAGGGGCTCCTCCTGGGTCCCTGCAGGCTGTGAACTCTAAGGAGAGAAGGAATAAGTAAATGTGTTGGGAGGACCAGCTTTGCCCCAGAAGTTGCTGCCCATGTTTTGTCACTCCCGCTCCCTCCCTGGTCTGGTCACCCAGCAGGGCGCCATCCAGGCAGGAAGCCCCACTCTGCTCTCAGGCATCTCAGCCACCCCACCCCTTCCTGTCAGGCCCAGCACGGCCCAGCCCAGAGCTGCCCTGAGGCCAGGGGACTGTGACCCCGATGTCTAGTGCTGCCCCTCTGCACAGGAGGCTTCCCTATTCCTGCAAGATGCCATCCTGCCCTGCTCTCAGGATCCTTGCAAGTCCGTTAATCTGTCCTCACTACCTTTGCAGCGAGATGCCTCTAACACTTGCCCTTAGAGCTTTGGGTTCTGAACTGCCCAAAGGAGTCCTGGTTGGGCTCCCTCTGGCCATGGTCCCAGAGTGAAATTCAGAGAAGAGGTTGTTAGGAAGTGATCATGGAGTCCTAGAGCGTCCCTGCCTCCCTGGGCCCAGACTGGACCCACGGACCCACAGCACCTGCGGGATCCAGGGCCCAGGCAGCTTGATGGGGGAAGGCGGGGTCTCCTGTTGTTGCCAGCTTGGCAGGAGGCAGTGTGATCTACATTCTGCTCAAGCTGCCTGATGAAGTTGTCCCCAATAATGTGCTCATATCACTCCCTGCTTGCTGCTTGCTTGTCTTATTATTCTCCTATGATTTCCTCCACATCAGGAGGAAAATTGGATTCTGGTGACGATCAAATGAATTCACAGCTAGGATATTCCCCCTCCCCTTTCTCCAGGGTGGTTGGGAGAGGAGAGTCGGCTGGTGCCTCAAACTAGAGTGCCTGAGGGCTGTCCGCCCCCAGGGTCTCTGCCCAGCACTTGGAATCCCTGATTTAGGTCCTCCCAGCTGTGCCCAAACTGGCCACAAAGGGCTGTATGGTGCACTGAGGCACAGTAGCAGCTCAGACTTAATAAAGTACCATGTTTGCCTCTGAAGAGAGTTTTTATAATACTATTTTCATTGCTCTAAGACAAGCTCAGCTCATGGAAATTATAAACCCCTTCTGCCTCCTCCTCTGCTCCCAAGCCCTTTTCTTGTGAGACCACTTAGGATGGAGTGATGTCTCCTTCCTGGTCTCTGCTCAACTACTTTGCTTTTTGGAAGCTGATGATTAAGTCAGAAATAAGGTAAATGCCAGGGGCTGGCCGCTGATAAGCTCCCTGTGGATCATTCTTGGGGAAGAATTTTTACCTCCTGAATTGGTAACCTTTGGATTTTGTGGGTTTTTCCAGTAGCCATGTACGGATGTGAGAGTTGTACCATAAAGATGGCTAAGCACTGAAGAATTGATGATTTCGAACTGTGGTGCTGGAGAAGACTCTTGAGAGTCCCTTGGACAGCAATGAGATCAAACTAGTCAATCTGAAAGGAAGTTAACCCTGAATATTCATTGGAAGGACTGATGCTGAAGTTCCAATACTTTGGTCACCTGATGCGACGAGCCAACTCATTGGAAAAGACCTTAATGCTGGGAAAGGTCGAGGGCAGGAGGGGATGATAGAGGATGAGATGGTTGGATGGCATCCCTGACTCAATGGACATGAGTTTGAGCAAATTCTGGGAGATAGTGAAGAACAGGGAAGCCTGGTATGCTACAGTCCATGGGATTGCAAAGAGTCGGAAACAGCTGAGCTACTAATACACTTTCCAAGAATATAGCATCCTCACTTATTGGAGGGTTGGTGGGTACCTCCACCCAGTATAGGGGGATGCCCTGCCCTAAGTCTGTGCCCAGTGGTTTGGGCAGCAGCTACTGGGAGGTGCTGGGAGGGAGGAGGGAGGTGGAGGCTGAGGTGAGGCTGGGCCAGGGGTCAGGGCATTCCTGCTCCAGCTTGGCTGGCTGGGCTGTGGCAGAGATGCTTCCTGGCTACGCTGCCCTGGCACAGCTCTTATTCCTTTCCAATACTGTGTCCAGTTGGTACCAATGTAGATAAAGCCTGAGGGAGGGTCTTCTGATGCTGGTGGGGAGGAGGGTGTGCGTGTGTGAACAGAGCAGCCCACCTCAAGTTCAGGAAATGGGTTGATGTTCTGTGTTTAGCCCTGGTGCTGGGCAGGTATGAGCCAGACTCAGCTTCCTGGGCCCCAAACAGACGCAGTCTGGTGGGGGCCAGAAATGAGACATCAAACAAAGCCCAAGGAGCAGCCTCGCTTCCCTGGGCCAGGCTCTCAGTGGGGGTGTGCGCTTGAAACCTGATCGCTGAAGCGGTATCAAGTCACAGCAGTGACCGGCTGGGTAATACTGCATTGTCAGGACTGTCCTCACTGCTGCCCCGAGGAAGGGGAGGCAGGTGGGCAGAGGTTCCCTACTGAGCAGTGGAGGAGGGGGTGGGGCAGACCCTTCGGGAAAGGGGGCTTAACCAGTGGGGCCTCATGACACACTGGGGCCTCCAGAGCCTCAGAGGGTTGGTGCAAACCAGAAGGAGAGCTCTGGACCCCACAGTAGGGCCAGGCTTTGCTTTTTTAAAATTTTTTTGCACTTTTGGTAAGAACTGGAGGGCAGAAAGCACAGGGCATGCTGAGGCTGGAATAAGCTCCAGGAAGTGGGTGTTGGAGCCGATCGGAGGAGCCCTGGTGACAGTGGGGATGGCTTTCAGAGCAGGGAGGAGACCCATGCTGGGTGAGACTCAGGGACCCAGGGGTCAGGGCAATAACCAGCCAATGGCTCTTTTCCCCCCTTAATTTATTTATTTTTAATTGGAGGATAATTGCTTTACAATATTGTGTTAGTTTCTGCCGTACGTCAACATGAATCAGCCATAGGTATACATATGGTCCCTACCTCTTTATCTCCCTCCCACTTCCCACTAGGTTGTCACCGAGTCCCGGTTTGAGCTCCCTGAGTCATAGAGCTAACTCTCACTGGCTGTCTATTTTACATATGGTAGTGCATATGTTCCCAGGGATGGGGAAGCCTGGTGGGCTGCCGTCTATGGGGTCACACAGAGTCGGACACGACTGAAGTGACTTAGCAGCAGCAGTGCATATGTTTCCATGCCACTCTCTCCATTCATCCCACTCTCTCCTTCCCCCTTGCCCTGTGTCCATAAGTCTGTTCTCGATGTCTGCGTCTCCAATGCTGCACTGCAAACAGATTCATCAGTACCATCTTTCTAGATTTCACATATATGCGTTCATATATGATATTTGTTTTTCTCTTTCTGACTTACTTCACTCTGTATAGTAGACTCTAGGTTCACCCACCTCATTAGAACTGACTCAAATGTGTCCCTTTTTATGGCTGAGTAATATTCCATTGTATATATGTACCACAGCTTTATCCATTCATCTGTCAATGGACATCTAGGTTGCTTCCATGTCCCACCTATTGTCAATAGTGCTGCAATGAACGTTGGGATATATGTGTCTTTTTCAATTATTTTTTTCTCAGCGTATATGCCCAGTAGTGGGATTGTTGGATCATATGGTAGTTTCATTCCTAGTTTTTAAAGGAATCTCCTAACACACACACACACACACACACACACATGGTTCTCCATAGTGGCTGTATCAATTTACGTTCCCACCAACAGTGCAAAAGGGTTCCCTTTTCTCCATACCCTCTCTAGCATTTATTGTTTGTAGATTTTAAAAATCATGGCCATTATGACAGTTGTGAGGTGATATCTCATTGTATATTTTATTTGCATTTCTCAATAATGCCTGGCTCTTTCTTTTCTTGGCCCTGCTTCTCATTTCTTTGTCATGGCCACAGCCTGACTCAACCCTGAATGAGGGCAGAAGGGAGGAAGAAGTCCGCTACAAGCCAGGAGGAGGGGAAAGCACTGCAGGAAAAGAGGAGGACCTGACCCTGTTGGGCTCAGACCTGGGGCTCCCAGTTCCCTGAGGCTCAGTCCACTTGACTTTCCCAGTGACGGCCTGGGAGCCTGAGCGGTGACTGGGCTCAGGGCACCAAGGGGACGAGGGTTTGCCAGCATCTTCGAGGGAGGACAGACAGCCTCAGGGGCTCCCACAGCCTGGAGGTGGCCCTGGGCTAGAGAGGGAGCCGAGTGACTGGAGTGAGGGGACCCAGAGCAGTGCAATCTGCCAGGCTGCCTTTCCGTGGCTGTGCATCCTTCTTCCTTTCTGGGGAGCTCCGTCACCGTGGAAACCCTCCAGGCTCCTCTTTGTCAGGACTCCCGCCTCTGTCTCTTTGAGTGGCATCTTCCAGACATCAGGTGATTCCTGGCAGGCTGACGTCCCCCGCTGTCCTTCTCTGCACTCTCTTGCATCACACCAGCCAGCTGTCCCACTGCATACTCCAGGCGGTGGGCCCACTGGGTTTCCAAGAAGACATGGAGCAAAGGGTCTCCCTGCCCTGGTGGGGAGTCACGGTTGGACCGTTCCGAGGCCTTTGTACCTGCAGGTGGCCAGGTATTGGCTGCTGTAGCAGGGGTCCAGTGTGCGCTTGTCGGCTCTGGGACCCATCCTTTCCAGGAGTGCTCTGCTCCTTCTGGAAGCCTCACTGTCAGAGTGGCTGTCTGCTCCCTTCATCCACTGAGTGAGGTCTGAATGCGTCCCCTGTCATAGAGGACATGGCTGACCAGAGACCCTCTCCCCACAGAGCCAGTGACTACCATATGCTCCCAACCTTGGCACATTTCCTACCCCCTCCTCTGTACCCTTAGCCCCAGCCCTGCCAAGCTGCTGCTGTCTGATACCCATGCGGAGAGGGACTCAGGGCTGGGCTGACTGGGAGAAAGTGAACTTCTGAGGGGGTGGGTAGGAGGGGCAGACAGTTGTTTCTGAACTCAGGACTTTCCAAACAAACTTTTGGTTTGGTATGCCTTCACACATTCTTTCTTCCTAAATATTTTGTTAAAAAAAATTATCTGATGATACTTGTTCAAGAATGGTAAGACAGACTTCATTCAAGAGGGGCAGGGGTATGAGATAGGTGTAGGGACCTGCAGTGGTGTTTTGCAGTAGGAGAGAGATTGGAGAAGGAAATAGAAACCCACTCCAGTATTCTTGCCTGGGAAATCCCACGAACACAGGAGTCTGAAGGGCTACAGTCCATGGGGTCACAAAGAGTCAGACATGACTGAGTGACTAAACTGAATACAGCGTGAACAAGTGGCGGTTTATAACCAAGGAGCAGGGTGGACGAAAGTCACTACGAGGAGCTATCCAGATGCCCCAGTGAAGCCTGCCCTCGGCACGCGTACCCAGGCTGGCCCCAGAGCCATCAGGTAGAGTTCCTGATTCTTTTCACTGTTATTGCTCAGGCTGGCTGTGTCTGCCCAGATTCTCTGCTGGGCCCACATTGCCCTTGTTGCCCTCAGCCTCACCATCGCTGCTCCCATCTAACAGCTGGGAAGGAGGACAGACATGATTGTTAGGCTCCCTTGTGGCCCCAAGACCCAGTCTGAAAGGCTTTCTCTTTCTTAGGTCTGTGCTTCCCGAGACAGAGCTGACTTGTAGCTGCTGAGCCCCTGTTCAAAGTGCGGGGCTCGGTGGAGCCAGAGCGCGGATTTCCCAGCTGGCAGCTGATGGTGGCACTGTTGGTTCATGCCAGGCACCGCAGCAGTCAGCTCTGCTAGCCTCAGGACGCCAGGGAGGAAGGGATGGAGGGAGGGGAGCCCTGCAGGCAGCCAGCCCTCTCTCTTCCCCCCAGAGGATTTCCTGGCCTAAGTCTTGTCAAGGTCCCCAGCCTTCCTCAGTGGTAGCGAGGATGGTGGCTGGACAGTGAGCAGTGGGATGGAGCAGGTCCAGCTGTGGGAACCCATAGCTTCCTCTAGCCTCCAGGCTCACAGGGCCCAAACATCTTCTCTTCAGACTTGGACCCCTGCTTCTGCTGGCTTCCTGGCAGCCTGGGGACACCTGTTTGTAATTGGGGAGGTCTTCTACACGGGGTTTGCTTATGGTTGGGAGGGCAGCCGGGCTCAGTGACCCAGGTCTGACTGTTGGGCTGGCCCCACAACTTGCTCCTCCCTGAGACGGTACCTGTAGTTGGCAGGAAAAGCCCTGTCCTGTCTTGCCTGCTGCCAGGGCCTTCCTGGCACCCCAGGGACCCCTCAGCCTTTCTTAGAAGCAGGACTGGGTGCTCTGTTGGCCACGTGCCTGACATTCTTCCAGACCTCTGAGCTACATGGGAACTTTTTCTAAGTTAAAGGAATTCAGCTGATACGAATGGAAGTCCTCCAGGAGCCCAGTGCCATGTTGGCACTCAGCGTATTGTAGAGAGGGTCTCCTTCCTGCCCAGGGCTCTGAGACTGAGCTGCTTGACTCCTCACTAGGAGCTGGGAGGTGGGGCTTGGGCCTGTGTATGGATGCAGGACAGTGACCTCGGACCAATGATTCTTCTTTCTAGGCCTCGGTCTGATCATCTGGAAAATGGGAGAATTGGACGAGATTCAGTTCCTTTCCACTCAGGTGTTGGGAGAGATTCCTTTCAGCCCTGGGTTCAGGTTTTGTTCTTCTTGTTGAGTTACCCTTGAGGGCTTCTGCTTTATGTGCCCCTTGTCATTTTGGCCTAAGAGCCCCTCCCTGTCCCTGGGAGGTTGTCTCTTTCCGTGTTTCAGCGCCGTGATTAACATCATCACCGTCTTCCTCACCATCATCAGTGTCATCAGCATCAGTGTCATTGTCGTCACCATGACCGTGATCATGATCATAAATATCAGCAACGGCATCACCACCATGATTCTCATCATCACCGTCTTCACCACTACCATCATCATTAGCATCACCACCATTATCGTAAACAGCATCCTCACCCTCATAATCAACATCATCAGCATCAGCATCACCATCATCAGTATCATCACCATTATCATCATCACCATCATAATCAACACATTATCAGCATCAGCATCACCACCATCAACATAAACAGCATCCTCACCCTCACCATCATTGTCACCATCATCACCATCATCAGTATCATCACCCTCATCAGTATCATCACCATCACCACCACTATCTTCATTCCAACCCAAGGGCTCATTTGGTGGTTAAAGACTCAGGTTCTGGAATCAGCCTTCCCTGGTTTCATTTCTGGCTCTGCTATTTGGAAACTTGACCTAAAGCAGAACCCGACTCTCTTCACTTTCAGTTCAGTTCAGTTCAGTTCAGTTGCTCAGTCGTGTCCGACTCTCCGCAACCCCATGAATCACAGCACACCAGGCCTCCCTGTCCATCACCAACTCCCGGAGTACACTCAAACTCATGTCCACAGAGTCGGTGATGCCATCCAGCCATCTCATTCTGCGTCGTCCCCTTCTCCTCCTGCCCCCAACCTTTCCCAGCATCAGAGTCTTTTCCAGTGAGTCAACTCGTCGCATGAGGTGGCCAAAGTATTGCAGTTTCAGCTTTAGCATCAGTCCCTCCAATGAACATCCAGGATTGATCTCCCTTAGAATGGACTGGTTGGATCTCCTTGCAGTATAAGGGACTCTCAAGAGTCTTCTCTTTACCCTCTTATAAATTGGGGCTGATGCCATGGACCAGAGGCGGTGAGAAGTGTCAAGTACTTATTACAGGCCTGGACACATAGCGACAGTTCATTCTTCTTATTAAAATGATCCTCAACAGTCCTGTGAGGACAGGCATGGTGGCTCATGGAGGTTGAGGCACTGACCCCAGGCATAGCCATCACATTCTGGAGCCGGTGTCAGAATTCAGACATATCAGCCTCCAAACTAAGCTTGTCACCATGGAGCCTGTCCCTCTCCTCTCAGGGACTGCTGCTCTGAGTGTTTCAGACAGACACCTGCATATCTGTGCTTTGAAACTTCATGTCTTGAAAAAGCAGTGATGTTCTGATGGGACAGAGGACCATGAAGTTCCTCTGGGACAAGCTTGCTCAGTGGAAAGTGTGTGGATGGCTTGTTCCGGGGGCAGTGATTGGGTTGGTAGGAGAGGCGGAAAACAGGGGGCAAGCTTTCCCTGTCCCTCTTCCACCCTGGTCTCATTCACCTACCAGAGCCAATGGGACAGATCAGGAGGAGATGGACTCTTCTGTTTCCGGCCACATCACTTTTCCTGTTGGTTTCCAGGGAAGCAGAGGGAGCAATCAGTAGTAGTAACAGATGCCTGCACTGAAGATTTGAACTCAGAGATGCTTAATCTTTTTGGGGGTCAGGACCTCTTTGAGGATGATGAAAGCTCTGGTAGCCAGCCCCCATGTGGAGCTCCCAGTATTCATGCCCTGTGTGTTCCCCTCTCACACTGACTAGAGCCATCCTGTGTAGACAATAGGATATTGTTGAAGTGAGAGTGTGGCTTCTGAGGTTAGGTCATAAAAGTCATCCTGACTTCTGCCCGGCTCTCTCTTTTAAAAATTGATTTATTTATTTGGCTGCACCAGGTCTTGGTTGCGGCAGGAAGGATCTTCGATCTTTCATTGAGGCATGTGAGATCTTCAGTTGCAGCAACTGTATGAGACCTAGTTCCCTGACCAGGGATTGAACCTGGGCCCCTTGTAGTGGGAGCCCAGAGTGTTAGCCTTGGACCACCAGAGAAGCCCCTGCTCTGTTCTCTTGTATCCCTTGCTCTGGGAGAGGCCAGCTGCCATGCTGGGAAGATGCTCAAGCAGTCCTATGGAGAAGTCCCTATGGTGCAAAACTATGTCTCACTGGCCAAAAGTCAGTTAGGACTGGAGGCCTCCTGCTAACAGCCAGGTGCGCGAACCACCTTGGAAGGGTCCTCAGCCCTGGGAAAGCCTTCAGAGTCCACTGGGAAAGCCTTCAGTCTCCAGCTGACCACTTGATCTCATAAGGATTCTGAGTCAGAACCACCCAGGTAAGCCACCCTCTGATTCTTGACCTACAGAAACTGTGAGATAATAAATGTTTTTTGCTGTTAAGCTTAGATGATGCATTAGGTAGCAATAGATAACTAATACAAGCTTCTCTGGTGGTTCAGTCGTAAAGAATCTGCTGGCCAATGTAGGAGACATGGTTTGACCCCAGAGTTGGGAAGATCCCCTGGAGAAGGAAATGGCAACCCACTGCAGTATTCTTACCTGGGAAATCCCATGGACAGAGGAGCCTGATGGGCTACAGTCTATGAGATTGCAAAGAAGTCAGACACGACTTAGTGATTAAACAACAAAAACAACAGATAACCAATACACATGGACTCCTGTCCCAGAAACATACTTAGACCCATTTTTTCCAAACACTTCCAGACATTCAAGGAGCTTCTGATATACAGGAAGATCAGGCTAAAACTCTGCTCTGTTTATGACTCCTCCAGTCATGGAAACAGATACAGAGGCCTAGGGTTTCCCCACGGCACAGTGGCTGGGTTCCCAGGGAAGTTCCCAGAAGGACAAAAACAATTAGTTCTGCATGTGTCAGTCACTCAGGAAACCTGTGAAGTGCATGGCCAAAATAACACTTGCTCCTAAGTAGTTTAAACACCCCTGGAGTAGTCCCACCTGGGTATTTGCTGGATGGGCTGGAGTAGGGATAATAAAATCTTTTTTTTTTTCAAAAGTATTTATTTTATTTTTTGATGTGGACCATCCTTTCAAAGTCTTTATTGAACTGTCATAGCGTTGCCTCTGTTCCATGCCTTTTTTTTTCTTTGACTGTGAGGCACCCAGGATCCCTAGGTCTCCAACCAGGGATTGAACCCATACCCCTGCACTGGAAGGTGAAGTCTTAACCCCTGGATTGCTAGGGCAGTCTCTAAAAATTTTTTCATCTCTCCTGAATAAAACATTTTGAGCTTGAAGTGTCTCAAGTCACAGCAGAGTGGGCATAACCCCAGGACCACCATGGTCACGTGTCCTCCCAGTTGTTACCTCCACCATCAACATCACCACCATCATTGCCCACCATGGCTGCTGTATTACTGCCATCCCATTACAGTCATCAGTCCCATCTCCAGCACTCCAACACCCACCACACCCCTGGCACCTACCCCTAACCATGCCATGTCACCACCACTACCACTGCCACCCTCTATAGGATTTCTCTGAGCTTCAAATAGCACAAAAGTTCTCTGTGATTAACAAAAGGTGATGTAACTTGGAGAGGGTGGCTCAGTCATGTCTGACTATTTGTACCTCATGGACAGTAGCCCGCCAGGCTCCTCTGTCCCGGAACTTCTCCAGGCAAGAATACTGGAGTGGGTTCCTCTCTCTAGGGGATCTTCCTGACCCAGGGATCAAACTCCTTTCTCCTGCATTGCAGGCAGACTCTTTGCTGTCTGAGTCACCAGGGAAGCCCAGCTTTTATGATAAAGGGAATCTATTGAAGAGGATGGGTTGGATGAGAGTGAGGGTGTGGCTACATGCTCAGCCACACCCACTCTTGGAAGAGAGGGAGAGATGGAGACCTACCTCTCAGGAGGTCAGGACAGGCATCTTGGCCTGGAAGGATAAGGTGCTTTCTTCTTTGTGCTGGGGAACCAGGAGCCCATCTGCAGCTTTTATTTAATGCCATTTTAACAGCTGAGTGGGCTCTGCAGTGTTCATTTCAAGCAGCTGAACACTGTAGAGTTATCAGGTTTTGTAAACAATGGAGTGTTTTCCATACAGCTGGTTAAAGGGCTGGGACTTGGCACAGAGTCGAGCTTGGCTATATATGCTACAGAGGGCCAGTCCCACTCTGGTTGGCCTCCAGCCTGGTTTGTTCTTTGGGATTCCTGTCCTGCCCTCATTGCTCAGCCCCTGCTTCCTAGAACCTGATGATCTAGCTTCCTGCAACTGAAGGAGCGCTGGTCCAGCACAGCCAGTGAGGGGCATGGCTGTCTTTATGCTGGTCTGGCATTCATTCTCCTTCTTCTGTTTTTATTTAACTTGGGATTATGCCTTCATTTGGGGCTTTCCAGGTGGCAGTAGTGGTAAAGAACCCACCTGCCAATGCAGGAGATGTAAGAGATGCAGGTTCGATCCCTGGGTTGGGAAGATTCCCTGGAGGAGGGCACTACAACCTCCTCCAGTATCCTTGCCTGGAGAATCCCAGGGACAGAGGAGCCTGGCAGGTTACAGTCCATAGGGTCACAAAGAGTCAGACACAACTGAAGCTACTTAGCACACATGCATGCCTTTCTTCACTGTCTGTTCTGGGTCACACGGTCTGGACACCTCCTCCCTGCCTCATGACCTTGTTCTGGGAGTAAGAATGGCACCCAGACCTAGCCACTGAGAGTTTTCCTTCAGGTTCCCCAAAGGAACTGGATGCTTGACCCAGACTGACTCGAGCATGCTGATTTGAGAAGCTTTAGCCCCGGGACTTTTGCTAGATTTGTTTGAAAAGAGAAAATGTTCCGATCTTGAAGCTGGGGAAGCATAGGCTCACAGAATCAAGGACAGTCTCTAGGAGTCAGCCTGCTGGGAATGAAGTCAGCAGGAGGAGAGCAGAGCCAAAGGATGCAGAGAGAAACTGAGTCCTGATGACACTGTTGGAGTCGTCTTAGCATATCCTGTGACTGTCACTAACTCGAGCCAAGAATGTCCCCTGGGTTGGTTGAACAAGTCTGGATTGTGTTTCCATCTAACTGAGAAAGTCCTTAATGCCACCACGATCCCTGATCTGAAGAAAATCTCATCTGAAGAAGGGCCCCTAGGCTCTCTGTGTTCCCAAGGATGTCAGAATAGCTTCTGTCATGGACCATGAGCACTAGTATATTCCTTCCATCCGTTCCCTGGGAACTGGGCTCCTGCCCGGCCTTGTTGACTCTCTAGGCAGGGCCAGGGGAGGTGACAGTGACTCAGTGTACAGTGAGGACTGGGTGGGGCAGGGGTGAGAGTGGGGGCAGATCACTTGATTTGCTTTGTACGTTTTATTTGTTGGACTTTCTGAGGAACTTCTGAGAACTTCAAGCCTGTTTCCTCAGATAATGCTGAGAAAACTGTTCTGCCGGGGCAAGAGAGGTGTGGAGCCAGGATATATAGGAGTTTTTACAACAAAGATTAGGTAGTGGAACATCAAAATTTAAGATTACCATTAGGGACTTCCTTGTTGGTCCAGTGGCTAAGACTCTGCACTTCCAGTGCAGGGGGTTCAATCCATGATCAAGGAATTAGATCCCACAGGTCATAACTCAGAGTTCACATGCTGTAACTGAGGCCTGGTGCAGCCAAAATAAATAAAAGAAAGAAAACCAGGTATCTCAAGTTAAGGAATCTTGCACTTCTTTAGGTACAGGGCTTTCCTGGTGGCTCAGATGGTAAAGAATATGCCTGGAACGAAGGAGACCTGGGTTCGATCCCTGGGTTGGGAAGATCCCCCTGGAGAAGGGCATGGCAACTCACTCCAGTTTTCTTGACTGGAGAATCCCAACGGACAGAGGAGCCTGGTGGGCTACAGTCCAGGAGGTCACAAAGAGCTGGACATGACTGAGTGACTAAACATAACACATGTACAGGAAGATGCAAGAGTCTGGGCTCATTGAAATCCTTCCCTTCGTGTGCATCTCAGCTACATGGGGCCAGCATCTTGTGCTTTCTCATCAAGTCTCCTCTGGCTGTACCACTGGTGGGGACGGGGCTACAGTGGTCAACTGCTAGATGGCAGGTATTGTTTCCATCCCGAATTCCCACAGGGCTCACCATCTGGGTGGCTGTAACGTGAGGGCTTAATGGCTGCAGCATCCTTTATTTGCTGATACGGCAGCAGTATTTTAGTTCTCATCAGGAAGTTGGTCCCTCCTTGCAGGATTGCCTCCCACTGATGGTAGATACCTCACCTGAAGCCTGGGCTGCAAGGAATCCTGAGAGACATAGTTTTTACCTTTCAGCCTCTGCAGAACCAGGTGGTCTCTAAAGGAGGTGGGAGCAGACACCAGCAGGTCAATGCACAGGCTCTCGCAGACCACCCTTTGAAGCCACTATCCCCCATCCCTACTGCTTCGCAAGCTTCAACTCCTAAACATCCCTCATAAAGCTGCAACTGTCCTCAGTCTGGAAAGGAGAGACCAGACCCCAGCCATCACCCAAAGCTAAAATCAGCCACCTATGACACACTGGTACAGGAGTAGAGCAAAGGGAGGGGAAAAAGGAAATCCAGGACACATGCCTTGTTTATGCAACCAGCCCAGGGGCCACATCGGTGATGTTCATAACTTTTTCCTAATGCTTATTCCATGTTCTTTGTCCTCAGCATCTCAGAGGAGTTGGGTTCTTAACCTGAAGGATTCACACGGGGTCTGGGCTCTTTGTGGTCCTACCTGTATGGGGTTACTGTAGGCTCCATCACTTCCATCCCAAGGTGTTGCAATAACAGGAAGCAGTTCCCCAAATCATGTGGGATCCAGAGCAGTCACTCTGCCCTTGTTGAGGGAAGCTGCCCTATTTCCCCCTGATATTCAGGATTAATTAATGGAGCCAAATTGTTTTCTGTGGATCCAGTGGCACAATTAGCCCCACATGGCCAGGTGGTACTTTCACTTTGTTATCTCCACTGATGAGTCCTCTGGGTATGTCTTCTCTTGGGCACTAGATCCGTAAAACAGCAGAGATGAAGGATTTGGAGAAGGGATGCTAGAGTGTAACCTATTTGCAAGAGTCACTGAGTGTAAACCTCCGTTGTCTGGCTGACCCAGATGTCCTGCCTATGGGAGGAAGAGCATCATGTGAGGTCTGCTTGTTCAGAGTATGTACTGCATTGCATAAGACAGCCAGCAGCCTCACACATCGTTGGCTTCCACCTATAACTAAGTCTTTCTAGGATCTTTCTACCACGCTCCACTCTTCTTGAGTGCCAAGTGCTTCTGGGTGATGGATGCAGGGAAGGAGCAGTGGATTCCATGTGTCACACCACTGGCTTCCTTCTCTGTCTGTTCCTGGGATTGCCAGGAACAATCCTGTGTGAGATGCTGTGGAAGGCAGTCACCAATTCACAGAATAGCAGAGAAAACAAACTTATATTTTGGGTAAATGCCTGTTCCAGGGGGGCCAACTGGTCTACCCACCTTTGCTGCAAAGGGCCAGATTCTCCTGGAGTGTGTGTTCCTGTGGGGCTCGGTTGCTATGGCTGATGCTCCTGGAGCTACCTTGGGGAGGGGAGAGCAGGGCACTGAGCTCCTGCTGGGATCTCCAACCCTGCCTCCATGAGCCCGCTGAGCAGGTATAGGATGACTAGGGAAAGAGGTTCACAGTAGGTCAGCTTGTCCATCTGCTACGAGGGCCTCCTCTGCTATGGTGACCAGAGAGCCTATCACTCTGGGTCATTTTGATAGGCTGCCTCCTGACCCCACAACTCCTCCAACCTAGTTCTTCATGGGCCTTGACCACATGGCCAAACCTTCCAGCAGTCCTCATGTCCACTGGGCAGACCTCCTCTCATCGCTCCTTCCAGGACCCACTGGAAAATCGCTGTGTTGCTGGGGTTCCCACCTCTGGGAAGATTTCCTTTTTCCACTCAACCTCAGGGTGGAGCTGTGGTGTGGTGGCATCTACTCATGGCTGATGCTGGGGAGATTCACACAGAGCCTGCAAGCCACCCTTGAGTTCTTTGTTCCTCAGTCAGCCAGTTACAGGGAGACCCCTAGGACAATGAAGGTGAGTGGAGGGAGAGGTGGCTGAGATACTGGAGGAGGTGAATGGAGCATAAGTTACTCCCTGGTACAATTTCATGTGTTTCCAAGGCCTGCTTGCCCTGCCCTCTTGCATATGCCTTAGGTGGGGGCTGCCACTTGGCTTGGCCCAGGGTGTGGCCTGGTAGACTGGGTCCCCTCCAGTCATGTAGGTTCCCTTGGTGCTCCTTAGGGACCCAGGACTAGAAGTACAGTGTTCATTAGGTCTGAGAGCAACTGATGCACTGTGTCTCCAAAGGGAATGGCTGCTCGATGCAGAGGCTGTGACTTTGATTCAAAACCCTGGGGACTGGGCGCTCTGATTCTCCACACAGTCTCCCATCTGTCACCCACACTTGGAGCCCTGCTGGATCTTAAGGATTGTAAGTGCCAAGAGGCAAAGCTGCTTGTGCTGCAGCCAAGACCAGCCAACCAGCCTCCTGCTGCTCTGGGCTCCACTCAGAGAGGGGGGGAACGAAAGTCTCTTTGCTCAAGGTGTGGGCACCTTGTGCCCTTTTTTCAGTGATGAATTGGAAGGTGTGGCAACCTTTCCCCCCTCCCCCCACCTTTGGAGGGGATAACCAAACACAACCTGAATTTTCCAGAGGTTGGTCTCCTCCCTTCTGGCTCACCTGGGTATTAGCAAGGTTTCAGAGTGTCTGTCCAGGAGTTTTTCCTCCAAGATCTTCTCCCCTCAGGGTCATCAATGTAGTGGACCAGCATGGTGTCCTGTGGGATGTGGGGGAGATGAAGGCATCCAGCCATGAAATTAGGATTCCAAGACAGAGAGCTGACATTGCTCTGCATACAACAGTGGGATGGCATGATCACCTTTGTCAAGGTTCAGAGGAGAAAAGCACCTGACACATCAATAGCCAGGAAACCACATTTGGGGCAGTGACTCTGATGGAGTCACCATCTGAGTAACTCTGTGAAGATGCCTAGTCACAATCCAGGACTTGCACATCTTCTGTGTGGGTCCAGCAGGTCCAGTAGGGGATGTAGGAAGACTCTTGAGTCTCGATGGGACCCAACAGCTGAATCTCTCCCAGGGAGGCATGGGTGTTTTCATTTCCTATTTTGATAGGAAAGGGTGGAGATTTCTACTTGCCCCTCCCACCATAATAACTCTCACTCACAGATTGGGGCCAGTGCAGGATTGTGCCAGCTCAAAGCTTGTGTCTTCCAACCATATATTTGGGAAGTGCAGAAATAACTTACTGGCTTCACTGTGTGAAGACCCAGGCTCACACTCCAGCCTGATCTGACCTCTGACTGAGGCCATGGTGGATGGAAGATTTCAGGAATTAGCATCGGCTCAAAGACAAAGTCCAACAGCCCTCAGAAGTTTGGGTGTTCTGTCCCCCTGTGGGCAGTACACTGGGCAGTTTCCGTAAGTCCCTTTGTGGAAGGCTGGGAGGAAGGCTGATAGCATCACATTCGGTGTTTTGAGAGGTTGTTTAGTTGCTCAGTTGTGTCCAGCTCTTTGTGGCCCCAGGGACTGTAGCCAGCCAGGCTCCTCTATCCACAGGATTTTCCAGGCAAGAATACTGGAGTGGGTTGCCATTTCCTCCTCCAGGGGATCTTCTGGACCCGGGTATTGAACCAGTGTCTTCTGTGTCTACTGCATTGCAGGCAGATTTTTTACCCACTGAGCCATCAGGGAAGCCCGAGTGTTGAGGCAGGTTGTTGGCAAAACTGGCGGATATTAATTCTTGTGTCCACACCACTTTATTATGTGACTGCAGCTCCTCCCACCAAGAGGTGGAGTATATTTCTCCCTGAATTTGGATGTCCTTGTGACTTGCTTTGATGAAAAGAATTAAGTGTTTAGATGATATTGTTAGTTCCAAACCAAGGCTTCTGAAGGCTTTTGCCTGCCTCCATTCTTTCTCTTGGGACCCTGCTCCTCCATACTGATAGCTTACAGTGAACGATGTCAGATATGTGATCTCCGAAGAAGATTTAGCTTCAGGACCAGGGACCAGACTTGATCACTCAAGAGCTTTTGGTAGCAGAGTTTTATTAAAGTAAGAAAAGGGACAGAGAAAGCTTCTGCCAAGACATCAGAAGAGGGATGGAGAATGCCCCCCTATCTATTCTTATCAAGGCCTTATATACTTTTTTCAGACCCATTCCCACAACATACATCTGAAGTTAACAAGATTAGAATGAACAATAGAAAGATCTTACCAGACCCACTCCTATAATATACATTTTAAGATGACAGGATTAGTCAGAAGGGTCTTGTTAAGGAGAAACAAGTCCTTGAGCAAGAAACATTGTGATATTGGCTAAGACAAAGCAATGTAGAAAAGAACTTTTGTCCTTTTCTCCTCGAGAGCCCTAGATCCCTTTATCCTCCTCCTCCTTCTTGGGAACCCTGGACTTCTTATCAACCTACCTAGGAATTGACTCTCTTAATATGGGCAAACCCATTCTTGCCTGGAGAATCCCAGGGACAGGGGAGCCTGGTGGGCTGCCGTCTATGGGGTCGCACAGAGTTGGACACAACTGAAGTGACTTAGCAGTATGCTAGCTCAATGGAGGATGTGAGACCAGGTGGGACAGAGACGAGCCAGCCCCTCTGAGGCTCCACACCATGGGAGAGGCCAGCCAGACTGAGTGGAGCCTGATTAGTCAAGCAGAACTTCCCAGTTGACATGAAGACCTATGAGTGACAATGAATGTTCAAGTCACTAGGTTTTGGAGCAGTTTGTTACACACCAAGGGCTAGCTGATACAGGTGGTTTTAGTTTCAGTTCAGTCACTCAGTCATGTCAGACTCTTTGCAACTCCATGGACTGTGGCACAACAGGCCTCCCTGTCCATCACCAACTCCTGGAGTTTACTCAGACTCATGTCCATTGAGTTGGTGATGGCATCCAACCATCTTATCCTCTGTTATCCCCTTCTCCTCCCGCCTTTAATCTTTCCCAGCAGCAGGGTCTTTTCAAATGAGTCAGTTCTTCCCATCAGGTGGCCAAAGTATTGGAGTTTCAGCTTCAGCATCAGTCCTTCCAATGAATATTCAGGACAGATTTCCTTTAGGATAGACTGGTTGGATCTCCTTGCAGTCCAAGGGACTCTCAAGAGTCTTCTCCAACACCACAGTTCAAAAGCACCAATTCTTTGGTGCTCAACTTTCTTTATAGTCCAACTCTCACATCCATACATGACCAATGGAAAAACCATGGCTTTGAATAGATGGACCTTTGTTGGCAAAGTAATGTCTCTGCTTTTTAATAAGCTGTCTAGGTTGGTCATAACTTTTCTTTCAAGGAGCAAACATCTTTCAATTTCATGGCTAGCTATAGTCACCATCTGCAGTGATTTTGGAGCCCCTCAAAATAAAGTCTGTCACAGTTTCCATTGTTTCCCCATCTATTTTCCATGAAGTGATGGGACCAGATGCCATGATCTTAGTTTTCTGAATGTTGAGTTTTAAGCCAACTTTTTCACTCTCCTCTTTCACTTTCATCAAGAGGCTCTCTAGTTCTTCACTGTCTGCCATAAGGGTGGTGTCATCTGCATATCTGAGGTTACTGACATTTCTCCCAGCAATCTTGATTTCAGCTTGTGCTTCATCCAGCCTAGCATTTCTCATAATGTACTGTGTATATAAGTTAAATAAGCAGGGTGACAGTATATAGTCTTGACATACTCCTTTCCAGATTTGGAACCAGTCTGTACCATGTCCAGTTCTAACTGTTGCTTCTTGACCTACGTTCAGGTTTCTCAGGAAGTAGGTCAGATGGTCTGGTATTCCCATCTCTTGAAGAATTTTCCACAATTTTTTGTGATCCACACAAAGGCTTTGACATAGTCAATGAAGCAGAAGTAAATGTTTTTCTGGAACTCTTGCTTTTTCAACGATCCAATGGATATAGGCAATTTGATCTCTGGTTCCACTGCCTTTTCTAAATCCAGCTTGAACATCTGGAAGTTCTCAGTTCATGTACTGTTGAAGCCTGGCTTGGAGAATTTTGAGCATTACTCAGAATTACAGGTGGTGGCCCAGCACTAATCCTGAGCAGAACCTGGTCTCCTCTTCATTCAAAGGGCTCAGGGTTTGTAAGCCAACTCTGGGAACCAGATGAGGGGCTTGTTTATTGTGGTCTTTGTTTGCCAGGCCCAGAGAATTTTATCTTTTTGCTTATACCGGTCAAGCAGGGCCATAACAGGCTGCCCACCTATTTCAGCCCCAGGGGCCCCATGATCAACTGGCCTCTATCAAAGAATCTTATGAGCTGAGTCATTCTGATATGCATTCTGACTGTGCTGCCCATGGGGGTCACTTTGCCTCTTGGCCTCTGGGACATCGGTGCTGCTACTCTGAGATCCCAGGGTAATTGCTTCTCTCTGTCCACCCTGAAGCCCTCTTCCCACCACTTTATTCTTGAATGCTGGTATGTCCTTTAGCTGTATGTAGTCAGATCAGATAACCAATCCCAGATTTTACTCCCAGTACCGGTCTCTGTGAGGCTTAGGTCTCATTGGAAGACAAAATATCTATTCCAGTTAGTGTAGTGGAAAGTGATTCATTACAGGGTGTAAAGTGGCTTATGGGATCAAGTGTGGGTTTCCAGGAAAGACTTTTATTTTTTATTTTTTTTTAGGTAATTAATTTATTTTTTATTGGAGGCAAATTATTTTACAATATTATATTGGTTGGTTTTGCCATACATTGATATGAATTTGCCCCGGGTTTACATAAGTTCCCCCTCCTGAACCCCCCTCCCACCTCCCTCCCTTTTAAAGTGACATCACATAATTGGACCAGCCAGCAGGTGAAGGTCAGGAAGCTGCCCTTGGAGGCAGGCCAGCCCACCTGACACACAGCTCAGTTCTGCAGGTGAGATTCACAGAAGTGCATCTGATTGGGGGAATCTGCATCTGACACTGAACTCAAGCTGCAAGGGCTTCTGGGAAATGTAGTTTTAGCCCTTCCAGTTCCAGGAAGATGGCAGAAACAGATGGAAAGAGCCAGTACCCCAAACCCACACACCCAGGAAAGCCCTGGACATTGCACTTTCTAACATGGCACGGATTACAGAGTGGGGAAGGCTGGCCTCTGGAATGGATCCGAGACATCGGTCAGGTTGAGACTGGCCACTTGGAGTCCCTCTGGCATATGGCAAACTTCTGTGTTTAAGTTTGCAAAAAGCTCATGGGTTAGGGATTGCATTACTTGTTTTATGGTAAGTGTGTCTTTTATTTATTTATTTTTTTGCAGAGAAACCCACACTGCCTGGTTTTGAATCCCAGTCTGTCTCCTGGAGGTGTGACTTTGGGGCAAATTACTTCCTTTCTGTTTATCATCTATTAAATACGCAAAATCATATGAAACAAAGGCTTCTCTGGTGGCTTAGTGGTAAAGAACCCACCTGCCAATGCAGCAGACACAGGTTTGATCCCTGGGTCGGGAAGATCCTCTGCAGAAGGAAATGGCAACCCATTTCAGTATTCTTGCCTTGGAAATCCCACGCACAGAGGAGTCTGGTGGGCTACAATTCATGGAATTGCAAGAGTCTGAGACGACTTAGCCCCTAAACAACAACAATAAGAACAGCATGACACACAGTGTAGGGCTTTTATGAGGACTAAAATAGATAATACTTTTAAAGCCTCTAGCACATTGCCTGGTAAAGAGTATGCATTTAATAAATGTTGAATTTTGATTGTTATTATTCTACCTGTCCTGCAAGTAATGGTCCATATCAATTGTTTGCTGTTTGAAACAGAATTCTTTTACAAATAGATGGTGAGACCATGTTAAAGCTTAATTCAATTCAGTAATGAATGAATTAATGAACCAGCAGGAAGTTAAAAGTAGCTGATTTGAGGAGTACAACCAGAGCAGGGGTTTATAAGTCAGCTGGGAGAGGCAAGCTGAAAAGAACTTGCTAAGTTAGATGCAAAATTGGTTACCTGGGAGGGAAATAAAAATATAACCTTTTGGACCATCTTCTCTACTGGGCCATAAAACCGTTACTCCTTGACAGTTTCTACAGGTTAGAACCCTTAACCTTCCAGGGCTGCAGAACATCTGGGCTCTCAAGTCATTGTACATCATTCGGGAACAAAGCTACATTCCCCAGAGAGTCTGATGCTCAGGCAGACTTAGAAAATTCTCTAGCTGGATATCGGCAACGCCAGAGGGCATCCTCTTTCCTTTCCCCAAGTTTGGGATACATTTTTATTATTGTTGTTGTTCAATTATTCAGTCGTGTCTGATTTTTTCAACCCCATGTACTGCAGCATGCATGGTTTCCCTGTCCTTCACTATCTCCCGGAGTTTGCTCAAAACTCATGTCCATTGAGTCAGTGACGCCATCCAGCCGGCCCATCCCCTGCCCTCCCCTTCTCCTTTTGTCTCCAGTCTTGCCCAGCATCAGTGTCTTTTACAATGAGTCGGCTGTTTACATCAGGTGGCTGAAGTATTGAAGCTTCAGCTTCAGTATTAGTCCTTCCAGTGAATAGTCAGGGTTGATTTCCTTTAGGATTGACATTTTTATTATTAATATGCATATATGAAGTTCCTACCCATCATAAAGATATAGAGGAAAAAAACCAGAAAATGACGGGGTGATTTTGCTGCCTTCCAAAGGAGCCCTTGCCTTGGGGTTTCTGAGTCTGCTCTCACCTGGGAGAAAAGGGAGAAGCTATTGGGAAGAATACTTCTGTGTGGGTGGGTGTCCTGTGAAGGTCACCCCTGGGCAGAGTGAGTACCCTCTGGTTCTGATGAATCCCTAGTTATAATGGAGTGGGGAAAAGGATGTCAGAACTGCTGGTTCTGGTCACTTTGCTGGTGAAAGAAAATCTTGGCAGATGATGAAGGTGTGTTCAAATCTCTTCTTTCTTGGTCAATTTCCTAACCAAGCACAACCTGTTTATGGCGCCCCAAGGCCACCTGAACATGTTTCAGAGAATTTGGACACCCTTTAACTGAGACACACACATGTATCTAACTCAGGGATGACTGCTCTGTGTCAGGGATGGGGAGCAGCAGCTGTTAGGATTAATATGTTGTTTAGGGAGTCCGGATCCCCGCCTTCTGCTTCAGTCCAGCCCTCTCCTCCCTGTAAAGCCCTAAGGGAGATGCTTGGGGGAGGACAGGGGAAGCAGAGTGATGCTTTATTACCAACTGCAACTCTGGCCCAGTTTCCTGGCAGGTGTCTGGCCAGCTGGTCTGACAGTACACACAGTTCCATCTTCTTCCCCACTCCCTAAACCTTTGTAGACCTTGTCACTTGGTGGGATGAAAGGCCACATCTGATGCTAGTGGCAAAGAACCTGCCTGCCAATGCAAGAGACTTAAGAGACGCATGTTCAATCCCTGGTTTGGAAAGATCCCCTGGAGGAGGAAATGGCAACCCACTGTAGTATTCTTGTCTGGAGAATTCCTTGGACAGAGGAGCCTGGTGAGTTACAGTCCATGGGGTCGTAAAACATTGGACACAACTGAAGCGACTTAGCACACATGTAGCACATGGAAGAGAAAGCTGAGGTTCATGCTTAGAGAAATATTTATATCTGGAGGTACAAGGCATTTGGGCAAAGGAAGTGCTACAGGTGTTTGGGCTTTGGAGTACTCAGACCATAGCTCAGTTGGTAAAGAATCCGCCTGCAATGCAGGAGACCCAGTTTGATTCCTGAGCTGGGAAGATCTGCTGGAGAAGGGATAAGCTTACCCACTCCAGTATTCTTGGGCTTCCCTTGTGGCTCAGCTGGTAAAGAATCTGCCTGCAATGTGGGAGACCTGGGTTCACTCCCTGGGTTGGGAAGATCCCCTGGAGAAGGGAAAGGCTACCCACTCCAGTATTCTGGCCTGGAGAATTCCATGGACTGTATAGTCCATGGGGTCGCAAAGAGTTGGACATGACTGAGCGACTTTCACTTTTGCTTTTCTAATCAGACCTGCTCTCCTCATCCCCAGGGTGATGGGGGTAGTGATGGGGCTGGTGATGGGGGTGGTGATGGGAAGTGGTGGTGGGGGAGGGGCAGCCCAGCCAGGACCTCAGTCATTTCTTACCTTGTCCATAGTTTTGGATCTGTCTGTTACTGCTTGTACCAAATTACTATGACTATTCTTTAAATGGATTTGATTTTTGAGCTAAATACATGTATTGTATTTAGCATGTGTATCATTATCCAACATTAAATTGAAAGAATTCAATTCTCCAAAATAGCAGGTGACTGTAAAAAGAGAAGATAAAACAATGCTTTTAACTGTAGCAAATACTGGCTTTTATCCAAGAGAAACTTTTGCTTTGGCTTGGTTTTTCATTCCTTTCCAGCCTCCTCCTCCTTGTCCCTATCCTCTTCTTTCCCCGCTGTCTCCTGAAGAAGGAAGAGTAGATGGGTTAGAGAGAGATGTTAAAAGATAGATTCTACCAAGCTGAGGCATGGCTCCCCTACCCACACCCTGGGCCTTTGATGCCCACACATAGGCGAACTTTCCTTTAGGAGGAGAGCATCTCCTAAACTTCTTCTTTCTCCCTCTTCTCCTCCCCACCCACCTTCCTTGGATGCCCTGCACCACTTGGGGTGGCTTAGTTTTAGCTTGTCTGGGAGCTGCTTTTTTCTATCCATCTGGCTGTCTAGGGAGAGGCGTGTCTTTGAAGACACTCCTTCGGCTCCACCTCATTGGCTTTCTCTCCAGGCATTTAGAGATGAAATTGCAGCCTTCCATGTCTCTTTCTCCCTTTCCTGTTCACCATGCACATTTGGGAACTTTTCCACCCTTACAGTCCTCGTTTTCCAGGCTAGAAAGTTGATCCTCAGTGGACATTTGCAATGTGGGAGATCATTCTCAAGAAGTCACTAGTGATAGCACTCCTGCTGTGCCAGACTCTGATCTTAGGGCTTTGCTCTTGTTGTCTGGTTCATTCAATAACCTACAAGGAGGTGTCACCTCCATTTTAGGGATGGAGAAACTGAGGTTCGGGACGTTTAAGTACCTCCATCAAAGGAGCACATTTTGTCAGATTTAGAGCCTAGATCAAAACCCAGGACTTTCTCATTCCCAAAGACTTATTTCTTCCTACAACACTGGTGGATTCTCAAGCTTTGTTGAGCCCTATCAACACTGGTAGAATGTGTTAATATTCTGCTACCTTGCAGACTCACAGATATAAACTAATGGTTACCAGTGGGGAGAGGGAAGAGCAAGCTAAAGGTAGGGGATACAGAGGTCAAACTATTATATATAAAACAAATAAGCTACAAGAATACATTGCACAGGGAATATAACCAATATTTTACAATCAGTTTAAATGGAGTATAATCTATAGAAACTGTGAATCCCTATGTTGTACACTAATAACATGTAATATTATAAATCAATTATACTTCAATAAAAATAATAAAGGTACAGAAAAACTCACAAAATACTGAAAAAATATTCAACTGTCTTGGCTCCAAATCCAGTCACTAGGGATGGGATTCATAAAGTTGTGTTCTAACCAGTTGCACATATGTTCTGGTACCTGTCCAGGTGTGCTAGCCCGTGAATACACATGTTCCAGCAACACACATGTGGCTGCTTCTCTGTGGCCACCTGATCTCCTGGTTAGCTTTCTGAAAACTGAAACGAATTCCTGATAAGACTGATTTCTAAATTAAATCTCTAAGTCAAATTTAGATTGGAGCAGAATATCTTTTGAATGAATCAATGTATGTCTAGAAAATAAGCTGTTTCTACCAAAGTTTTAATAAACATTTTTTCTATAGACTATATCGTTGTCAATACTCATAGACTCAAAACTCACAAATTTTGCATATCTCCATTGATATTTAGAGAGTTTGTTTCCAAAATCCATTAGTCTCTCTCATATACATATACATGTATATTTAGATAGATAGATATGTCTGTCTATTAATACCTATCTATCATATCTATCTTTTGCTGATAACAAGTTTATTTCCGTTGATGTTTTGAAAGATGACCCTATCTTCACCAAAAAAGTCTGGACTATATTCAGAAGACTTTGCTCACTAAAGCTAAAGGAAGAGTTAAATACACTAAAAAGACAAAGAAGAGAAAAAAGAAAAAGAAAACTGTAAAATGACAGTGTTGAACAAAAAGGATTTTCCAGCTAATCCCCCCCTGGCTGACCTGCCTAGAGGACCATCAATTCCATTTTCTGTTTCTGTGCATACAGGAAGTCTCTATCTCCCAACTCTCATTGCATTTGGTCAGGGTCATGTGACTCGGTTTCTGCCAACGGGATGAGAGTAGGCATGGTGTGCATCCTTTCAGTTCTGGCCATGGTGGTCCCTGCTTGCCCTTCTCCTTCTTGGTACCCCCAGAGGCCAGGTATCAAGAGGACATTCTTATAAGATAGAAGGAGCCTTTGGTTCTGAGTCACTACTTGGAGGCCCCAAAGGGGCCATCTGGCCTGCTCTGGACAGTGTGATGAGGGATGTAAACCAGCATCATGAGATTTTGGGTGTTAATTGTCTTATATGTCCGCTTAGCCAGAGAACCCGATTAACCTGAAAACACTCATCTTTGATAATCATTGTTAATAAAGATTGAGATGCAGTGTGCTGTGCTGTTTTAGTCAAATATTAATATTTATTTAGCACTTACTAGGTCAGGCCCTGGGGTCAATGCTTCCTTACATCATTTTATTTAATCTTCATGATGGTCTGAGGAAAAGTCAGCATTAGTATCTCCATTTTACAGATGAGAAAACAAGGACTCAGCAAGGTTTACTCAGGCAGTGAGAACGGAGCTTGAATGTAGGCCTGTCTGATTCCAGACTCATCTTCCTAGCATCATGCTAGGTGTATTTATCCATTCAATCCAAACAGATCATAAAGGGATTTTGGAGGGAAGAATAGTGTGTTCCATTGGTCAACCCAGCAGGTGTCCATGCAGAGACAAGAGAAAAGATGAGGCATTTGACTAAATTGTTCTGAAAAATGCAGGTTGTAATGGTATTGGTTTTGGTGATCTAAAGTGTTCCCGTATTAGCTCAATCAATGAAAAACATACAAGCCCCCTTGTGGCAAGCTCACTCTGACATCTGAGCCCTCGCTCAGCCACTTTCACATTTTATTTTCCCCCAGTGATGACTGTAACTTGTTTTAGAAGCCTCTATTTCCTGGACCTCTTTTCATCTTATTTCACATTTGGAGTCAATGAAGCAGAATTTCAGGTCTTCAGTATCTGATCGATACACAATACCACCTCAATCTAAAAATGGCTTCTGAGGGCATTTCCAGTTGAGTGACCTCATTTTTAGACATGAGTTTGTCTGTTCAGATCCCTCGGGGGTATCTTATATTGGGTAAGATATCTTCTCATAGTTGTGCACAATTGATTTCTCTTTTCAAGTTGCCTTGACTTAAAATATTTTACTTCCCAAACTTAAATCTCCAAACTGTGTCTTTATTCCCTTTGACCCAGTGGAGCCAAATAGAGTCAGAATTCCCTGGTGTCAAAGGGTTCTCGTGAGGCTCCTTCCTTATTGAAATGGGCATTGAACTTTGCAAAGCTGGGAGAGGACAAATGCATCTAGAAATTGCCTCGGTGTGTCAGAGCTCTGACAGACGCCTTCCTTCTGCTCCGCTTATGAGAGATTTCCAACTTGGGAGGATTCCAGAGTGCACCTGCAGCCCGAGAAGGCAGTCTTGCTTTGGGGAGAGTGGTAATGGTTCTGAAATGGCCAAAGGCAGTTGCTTAGCCCTCAGGCTAGCTGTGCTGTTTCCCATTGACCGTGTTGGAGGCCATTAGCAGAGGCTGACCACCTGGTTCCAGACACTGTAATGAGGATTTATGGGGTCAATGGCTGGGAGGGAGATGGATGCTTTCTTTTTTTTACCATGATGGACATGCTGAGGCTACAATTCTCTAGATTCCTAACTGGCCCCCAGCCCCTATGGGCAAGAGCCCACCTGTTTATCTTCCGGTCAGTCTACTACCCAGAGAGAGGGAGTTCTTTGCAAATGTGGTGCAATCAGAAAGGGGGCATCAAATCTTCAGGTTCTTTTCAGGTAGACGCATCTGGTGGGTGCATGTTGGTGGGGGTGAATCTTTCTATCTGGCTGGTGCTGGCAGGTGCTTCAAGTCTTGGGTGGGGGGGTGAGGTTCTGTACAAACCTCTGCACCTTAGAGTGTGTGGGTGGATGCGTGTGGCAGTGTGTAGAGGTGTGAGAGTGTCTATGTGTGTGAATATGTATGAATGGGTAAGGTGAACATGTTGTGAGTGTGTGCCAGTACATGGTATGTGTGTGTGTGTGAATCTTTGTGTGTGAGTACCTGAGTGAGTGTGGGAGTGAGTTCGTATGGTGTGTGAGAGAGGATGGCACATGATAATCGTGAGTGTGTATATGGAGTGTGTGTGAGCATATAGGAATGTATATGAGCCTTTATTTTCTTGGGCTCCAAAATCACTGTGGACGGTGACTGCAGCCATGAAATTAAAAGACACTTGCTCCTTGGAAGAAAAGCTATGACAAACCTAGACAGTGTGTTAAAAAGCAAAGATGATACTTTGCCTACAAAGGTCCATATAGTCAAAGCTATGGATTTTCCCCGTATCATGTATGGATGTGAGAGCTGGACAATAAAAAAGGCCGAGTGCTGAAGAACTGATCCCTTCGAACTGTGGTGCCGAGAAGACTCTTGAGAGTTCCTTGGACAGAAAGGAGATTAAACCAGTCAATCCTAAAGGAAATCAACCCTGAATATTCATTGGAAGGACTGATGCTGAAGCTCCAATATTTTGGCCACCTGATACAAAGAGCCAACTCACTGGAAAAGACCCTGATGCTGGTAAGATTGAAGGCAGGAGGAGAAGGGGATGACAGAGGATGGGATGGTTGGATGGCATCTCAGACTCAATGGACTTGAGTTGGAGCAAACTCCAGGAGATGGTGAAGGACAGGGAAGCCTGGTGTGCTGCAGTCCGTGGGGTCACAAAGAGTCGGACAGTACTGAGCGGCTGAACAGTCAACAACAATGAGCATGTGTACGAATGTGGGTGTGTGACAGAGTGAGGGTGGACTCTGTATAGATGTGAGCATGGGCGTGTGTGTGTGTGTGTGTGTGTCTGTGTGTGAAGCCTGGGAAAACTGCAGAGAAGAGCCATCACAGGAGAGCAGATGAAAGGCTGAAACTGGTTTCTAGAAGGAGATGGTGGAGGAAAGGGGGTTAGCCAGCCTGTGAGGAAGGTTGAAGATGACTGAGGTGGGGGGCGGGGATCCCTCTTCCTGCTCCCACTGGATTCTCCAGGCAGCCTTGACAGTGAGCCAGGGAGATAAATGGACGCCCAGAGAGGTTAAGTGACTGGCCCAAGGTCACAGGACCTTTAAATGGAGGGCGTCAATTGGAAGAGGGTTTATGATGGAGACTTGACGGACTCTCTGTGGGTCAAGGGTAATAAAAATGATATCATTTTAAATCAAGGAAGGAGAGACCCAGTGAGGAGGGGCACCTGCCATGAAGAGGCTTCCTCCTGAGCACTGTTGTCATGTAACATGAGAGAGAGGTGGTCCTTCCTAGAGCGTGAGTGAGCCCCCAGCCCATCTCCCCTGCCTAATACTGGCTTCAGGGCAGAGGTATCGCCCTGGTCTCTGGTTACCCTTTGGAGTCCAGGACTGCCCTCCCACAGCACCCACCCCTGGGTCACACAGCTCATTCTCATTAAAAAAAAAAAAATCCACGCAGAAAAAATTCATAGAGTAAAACAGAGGGCTCTCATATTACCCGAATTTAGGTTTTTCTTCTTCTTTGACCTTAGAATGATATTTTAAATGATGCATCTTGTGGCTCTGGCAGGTATGAAAAATAGAGGGAAACGAATGGGTGAATGATTTATTTAAATGTTCCTACCAATGCTTTTAACTGATTTTGGATCCTCGCCTTTGATTTTGCTCCCATTTGGAACTGTGCTTGCTTATCAGGTCAACCTCGTTGAGATTCAAAATAAGGTGCACCTTTAACAACTGCATTCCTTCCCCTTCCCAGCACTGTGGCCCTGGGGAGCTTACAGAGCATGCCCATGAACAACTCCTTGAACTTCTTCCAGCAGCTTCAGTGATGGAGCACATGGTCTGGATTTGACTTCTTCTTCTGCTATTTATTGAGTGTCTTAGGCAAGTCCCTGAAATGGGGAAAAAACTCCAACAATGACAACTAAGCTTCTTGAGAATAAAGAAAGAGTTTCTTGTGGGGGAGATGTTGGACCTCGGACTTGTTTTTTTTTATTTTTATTTTTTAATTAAAAAAAAATTGGCCATCTTGCACAACACATGGGATCTTAGTTCTCCAACCAGGGGTCAAACTAGTGACCCTGTAGTGGAACCTGGGATTCATAACCACTGGGTTTGTTCATTCTGACCGTTTACCTCCCAAGCTGAGCACAACACAAGAACCAGCATTCCATCCATAGTCCATTCGCTCGTCTATTGATCCAGTCCCTAGTGGGGCTGCCTATGTGGCAGGCATTGTTATAAGTGCTTGGGATGTATGGGTGGACAGAAAAGACAAAGATTTACATTATACACTGGTGAATTATGTAATAGATTAGAAAGTGACACTGCTATGGACAATAGTGAAGCCCAGGAGTATCAGTGGCAGGATTGGAGTGGGAGAGATAGCTGTAAAAAATAGGGTGGCCTTCCCTGGTGGTCTGGTGGTTAAGACTCTGCCTGCTAATGCAGAGGATGTAGGTTCAGTCCCTGGTGCAGGAGGATCCCACATGCCATGGAGCAACTAAACCTGTGCGCCAGAGCTACTCCACCCATGCCTGTAGCCTGTGCACCTGTGCTCCGCAAAAAGCGAAGCCACCACAGTGAGAAGCCCGAGCACAGATAGAGTGGCCCCTGTCCTCCAAAACTAGAGAAAGCCTCTCCATGGACAGAGGAGCCTGTGGGGCTATAGTTGATGTGGTCGCAGAGTCGGACACGGCTGAGCGACTAAGCACAGCACACAGAGGAAGCCCGTGTGTGGCCAGGAAGACCCAGTGCAGCGAAAAATGAATGAATAGGGTGGCTGATTTGGCTCCAAAGACATTGCCACTAGGGCAAATACTTGAAAGGGATGGGGATTGGATGCAGATGTCTGGGGGAGACTGTTCCAGGCAGAGAGAGCACCCTTTGCAATGGGCCCAGGTGGGCACTTGTTGGCCTTGTTCAGGGACCAGAAAGGAGGAGGCAGGTGAGATCAGAGTTTTGGGGAGTGGATCATGCTGGCCTCAGGAAGTAGCTTAAAAATGTTCGTTTTGCTCTAGTGAAATAGGGATGAGCTGATGGGTGTTGTAAATTATCCCTCTGGTGGATGAGTTAGGAATTCACTGCAGTGGAGCCAGGACAGAAGCTGGGAGACCAGGTTGGAGGCTGCTGCAGGGGTCCAGGTGAGGGAGGGTGGGGTGGAGGTGAGGGAAGACCTGAATTCTGGAGCTGCCTTGCAGAGTAGGGCCAGCAGGATTGGCAGACAGATTGAATATTAGGTCCAGGAGAAAGGGCACTCCCATGGAAGGATGGAGTTGACTTTGGCTGGGACAGAGAGGGCTGAGGTAGAGCAGGTTTGGGGGAAGATCTTCCCTTAAGAGGGAGAGTCTTCCCCTTAGACATTTCACCTAAAATCTGATTTCTCACATCACTAAGAAGGGGATGGGGGCACAGAGAGCCTGAGCAACCTTCCTGAGGCTGCAGAGCTGCGATGCGTGGAGCTGAGAGTCAAAGGCAGGGGGACCACCCTCTCAGCCACTCCCTTTGCCCACTTCTTCAGAATGAAGATGCAAAATCAGATGCCTGCTCAGCAGGGCAATGCTGACGCTGCCTGCAGAGTCTCTGTGTTGGGAGGGGTGGCCAGCTCGGAAGGGCCCCCATATATTATCTGCATGGGAAGGGCTGAGAGGGAGTCAGGAGCCAGAAGCCCCAGGTTAAACTCTTGATAATTTGTACTTTATGCAGCATACGCTGACCACCTCCAATGTGCCAGGCCATGTGCTGGGCGTTGGTGATTCCCAAATAATTCCTCATCTTCAGAGCTAAATGCTTAGCAAGATGTAGATAAAGTTGTCTGCTTCTTTTTTTATGCTGAGTTCCTTAATCACCTTGAGAGATGTTCTTGAAGCTAGACTTGGCCTGGAAGCAAATTCATACTCGTCTTCGGAGGATTGTAATAGGTACTTTGTGTTGGTGTGTAAGTGCACATAGGTGTGTGTATTTGAATGTGTGTTTTGACCTATTTTGTGTCTGTGTGTCTGGGGGTGGATGTGTCTGTGTGTACACGCGTGTTGTGACTATATGAGGTGTGTGCTGATATTTGTGTGTGCATGTGCGTCTGAGCACCAGTGTGTGTTTGCATGCACCCATCTCTGCTGTGCCTGTGTGATTGTGTCTCTGCACATGAGTGAATGTGTATGTGGCTGTATGTATGTGTGATGTGTGTCTACATTTGTGTCTGTATCTTAATACCATGATGTACTCTGTGCATGCATGTTCATTTTCAGTGATATATGGGAACTCCTAAGGGATGGCTCCTCACCCCTCACCAGCTCCCTGGATGCCTCTGTCTCTCTTATTGATAGATTTTCAGTTGTACTCCTTCTTATCAAACCAAACTTGGGTCCACTCGCTGGAGCACAATAAAGCCAATCTACTGATAATAGGCTGTGGTGATGGGAAGTGCAACATTTGCTGCAGGCACCAAGCAAGGAGTCTAGGTAGCTAGTGTTTAAAAGACCTAAACTCCTTAGTGGTTTCCAGGGAAGGGATTTTTAAAGACAGGGTGAGAGAGATGTGTTGTGGGGTGTGTGATCAGTTCACGGACATTCTTCTGACTGGTTGGTAGTGAAGTCAGTATCATCAGCCTTCTGGTTCCAGCCCGTCTGGAGTCTTCATGTTTGTGTTCTGTATGCAGTTAACTTCATACTCCACTTTTGGTGGAGGTTTCAGGATCTGCAAAACAGATCAAAGGACATGGTTCAGGGTATTATCTAAAGCCCTTGGGGAGAAACTAAAGGTCCTTGACTTTGTTTAGTGTCTAAACTTATTATATGGTCTTGTTTGCCCGCTTTCCTTTCTTTCTACATTTTCTCACATCTCTGATGTAATTTATTCTTTGGGACTCAGGGAAGGCATAGGAGACTAAAGTTTTTCTACAAACAAGAGGCATATGGAGAACATGGTGGGAGTTTCTGTCCTAGGAAGGTCCCCATAGGGTCCTGCTCGGTTACATCCTTATCCCTCTTCTAGAATCTTCCACTTCAGCTTTGCTCTTTATTCCTCAGACACCGGTTGCCTACTTCTCTTCACTCCAACTGGAGACCGTTCTTTGCAGCCTCATTCTCTTCAAGGATTGTTCTTCTTGTGAAGGCTGTGCATTTTCTGAATAGCAGGAAGTTCAATGAGGGTTCTGAACATTTCTCTAGCAGCTTTATCCTTCCTTATTTCATAAGTGACCTTGCTAAGTGGATTCATCCAGGAAGAACCCTAACGGGTAGAGGCAGACCTCTTTATTTGTCCCTGATGATAATAAGGGAGCCACTAAATTAATTATGGCAATTTCCATTTTATTGAGTATGGTGTTCCTTTTGATTTAGAATATTTTTACCTCTCCAAGTGCTTTTAAGGAAGGTTATGGCAAGAAAAAGTCTATTCATCTCTGCAGTATATTTGGTTGCTTTTCATAAATTGTCTAAATTGCATTTTAAGGGAGTGGAAATTGAATCTAGTCTTTTTATTTTTAATTGCTGAAGCCAATTAGCTGCTAAAGTATTTAATTAGGAGAGAAGCATTCAGATCTCCAACCAAGTAAAGCCCTCCTGAAGGAGCTTTTTAGCCCAGTTCTGCCTGTTCTTTCCCTTTTTGCTCCCTACTCCTATTCTCTAAAGAACCAGTTCCCCTAAGTCAGACAAAGAAGAAGAAATATCACATGGCATCCCCAAACTAAAAAGAAATGATACAAGTGAACTTACAAAGCATAAAGAGACTTGCTCACAGACACAGAGGATAAACCTATGGTTACCAAGGGTGGGGGAGGAAGGATGTGGGGAAGGTATAGGAAGGGTTTTTGATGGTCATGTACACACTGCTCTATTCAAAACAGGTAACCAGCAAAGACCTCCTGTATAGCACGTGAAACTCTACTGGATGTTATGTGGCAGCATGCATGGGGGGGGAGTTTGGGGGAGAATGGATACATGTATATGTATGGCTGAGTCCCTCCACCTGACTCTGTCACAACGTTGTTAATTGGTTATACTCCAATACAAAATAAAAAGTTTTTTTTTTAAAGCAAAACAAAACAAAAACCCAAAGAACCAGCTTTTTCCTTACCAACCTTCTGTTTAGACCTGTGGCATTTCAGAGGCAAGTTGTGTGCGTGGGGGTGTCACTGCTGCTGTTTTTAGGATGCTAGAGAGAGATTGGTAGCCTGAATATTGGCTCTCCTTTCTCCAGGGGTCTCACTCTGGCTCCAGGAAGACCACCTGGGTCAGGGGTAGAGGTATGAGTTTTAGAAAGGTGCTCACTGGTATCTCAGATTTTTCTTCCCTCAGTTCTTTCTTCTCATTTTCAAGGTTGTGAGGCAAAACTTAAGGAGGTAAAAATGCGTGATAAACTGAAACAAAACAAAACGAAAAACCATTATCAGGCGATAAAAAAACGGAACTACTGGGAAATCCCTTGGGTAGTCATGGCCTGGCTACACATCCATGGTTCTTCTGAAATCAGAGATACCCTAGCATTCTCATCTGCTTGATGCCCCTATCCATTTCTTAGGACTTTTACTACTAACCTGAAGCAGGCTTTAGTGAACTATAGTCCACAGACAAGATCTGCCTGCTTTTAAATTAAAGTTTTAATGAAACAACTGACAAAGGATTAATTTCTAAAATATAGAAGCAGCTCATACAACTCAATACCAGAAAAACAAACCCCATCAAAAAGTGGGAAAAAAACCTAAACAGACATTTCTCCAAAGAAGATATCAGTTCAATTCAGTCACTCAGTTGTGTCTGACTCTTTGCAACCCCATGGACTACAGCACATCAGGCTTCCCTGTCCATCACCAACTCCTGGAACTTACTCAAACTCATGTCCATCGAGTCAGTGATGCCATCTAACCATCTCATCCTCTGTCATTTCCTTCTCCTCCCGCCTTCAACCTTTCCCAGCATCAGGATCTTTTCTAACGAGTCAGTTCTTCCCATCAGGTGGCCAAAATATTGAAGTTTCAGCTTCAGCTGAAGTCCTTCCAATGAATATTCAGGACTGATTTCCTTTAGGATTGACTGGTTGGATCCCCTTGCAGTCCAAGAGACTCTCAAGAATCTTCTCCAACACCACAGTTCAAAAGCATCAGTTCTTTGGTGCTCAGCTTTCGTTATAGTCCAACTCTCACATCCATACCTGACTGTTGGGAAAACCATAGCTTTCACTAGATGGACCTTTGTTGGCAAAGTAATGTCTCTGCTTTTTAATATGCTGTCTATGTTGGTCACAGCTTTTCTTCCAAGGAGCAAGCATCTTTTAATTTCATGGCTGTAGTCACCATCCACAGTGATTTTGGAGCCACCCAAAATAAAGTCTCCCACTGTTTCCATTCTTTCCCCATCTATTTGTCATGAAGTGATGGGACTGGATGCCATAATCTTAGATTTTTAAATGCTGTGTTTTAAGCCAACTTTTCCACTCTCCTCTTTCACTTTCATCAAGAGGCTCTTTAGTTCTTCACTTTCTGCCATAAAGGTGGTGTCATCTGCATGTATGAGGTTATTGGTATTTCTCCCAGAAATCTTGATTCCAGTTTGTGCTTCATCCAGCCTGACATTTCGCATGATGTACTCTGTCTATAAGTTAAATAAGCAGGGTGACAATATACAGCATTGATGTACTCCTTTCCCGATTTGGAAACAATCTGTTGTTCTGTGTACAGTTCTAACTGTTGCTTCTTGACCTGCATACAGATTTCTCAGGAGACAGGTCAGGTGGTCTGGCATTCCAGTCTCTTGAAGAATTTTCCACAGTTTGCTGTGACCCACACAGTCAAAGGCTTTGGTGTAGTCAATGAAGCAGAAGTAGATGTTTTTTGGAATTCTCATGCTGTTTCAATGATCCAACAGATATTGGCAATTTGATCTCTGGTTTCTCTGCCTTTTCTAAATCCATCTTGTACATCTGGAAGTTCATGGTTCACATACTGTTGAAACCTTGCTCGGAGAATTTTGAGCATTACTTTGCTAGCATGTGAGATGAATGCAATTGCGCAGTAGTTTGAAAGTTCTTTGGCATTGTCTTTCTTTGGGATTGAAATGAAAACTGACATTTTCCAGTCCCGTGGCCACTGCTGAGTTTTCTGAGTGCAGCACTTTCACAGCATCATCTTTTAGGATTTGAAATAGCTCAACTGGAATTCCATCACCTCCACTAGCTTTGTTCTTAGTGATGCTTACTAAGGCCCACTTGACTTCCCATCCCAAAGAAGACATACAGATGGCTAACAAACACATGAATAGATACTCAACATCACTCATTATTAGAGAAATGCAAATCAAAACTACAATGAGATATCACCTCCCACCAGTCAGAATGGCCATCATCAAAAAGTCTACAAACAATAAATGCTGGAGAGGGTGGGGAGAAAAGGGAACCCTCTTCCACTGTTGGTGGGAATGAAAATTGATACAGCCACTATGGAAGCAGTATGGAGATTCCTTAAAAACTAGGAATAAAATCACCATATCACTCAGCAATCCCACTACTAGGCATATACCTTGAGGAAACAAAAATAGAAAAAGACACATGTATCCCATTGTTCATCACAGCACTATTTACAATAGCTAGAACACGGAAGCAACCTAGATGTCCATCGACAGATGAGTAGATAAAGAAGTTGTGCTACATATACACAATGGAATATTGCTCAGCCATAAAAAGGAACACATTTGAATCAGTTCTAATGAGGTGGATGAACCTAGAGTCTATTATACAGAGTGAAGTAAGTCAGGAAAAGAAAGATAAGTATCGTATACTAACACATATATATGGAATCTAGAAAAATGGTACTGAAGAATTTATTTTCAGGGCAGCAGTGGAGAACTAAAGAGCTTCTTGATGAAAGTGAAAGAGGAGAGTGAAAAAGTAGGCTTAAAACTCAACATTTAGAATACTAAGATCATGGCATCCAGTGCCATTACTTCGTGGAAAATAGGTGGGGAAACAATGGAAACAGTGATGGACATTATTTTTTTGGACTCCAAAAATCACTGCAGATGGTGACTGCAGCCATGAAATTAAAAGATGCTTGCTCCTTGGAAGAAAGGCTATGACCAACCTAGACAGCATACTGAAAAGCAGAGACGTTACTTTGCCAACAAAGGTCCATCTAGTCAAAACTACGGTTTTTCCAGTAGTCATGCTATGACCAACCTAGACAGCATATTGAAAAGCAGAGACATTACTTTGCTGACAAAGGTCCGTCTAGTCAAAGCTATGGTTTTTCCAGTAGTCATGTATGGATGTGAGAGTTGGACTATAAAGGAAGCTGAGCACCAAAGAATTGATGCTTTTGAACTGTGGTTTTGAAGAAGACTCTTGAGAGTCCCTTGTACTACAGGGAGATCCAACCAGTCAATCCTAAAGGAAATCAGCCCTGAATATACATCGGAAGGACTGATGCTGAAGCTGAAACTTCAATACTTTGGCCACCTGATACAAAAAACTGAGTCATTGGAAAAGACTCTGATGCTGGGAAAGGTTGAAGGCAGGAGGAGAAGGGGATGATGGAGGATGAGACGGTTGGATGGCATCACAAACTCAATGGACATGAGTTTGAGCAAGCTCTGGGAGCTGGTGATGAAGAGGGAAGCCTGGTGTGCTGCAGTCCATAGAGTCGGGAAGAGCAGGATACATCTGTGCAACTGAGCTGAACGGAGCTGAATGGAGAAGCAGACATAGAGAATCGACTTGTGGACATGGGGAGAAGGGAAGAAGGGGTGAGATGTATGGAGAGAGCAACGTGGAAACGTACATTACCATATGCAAATTAGATAGCCAACAGTGACTCGTCTCAGGAAACTCAAACAGGGGCTCTGTATCAACCTGGAGGGGTGGGATGGGAGGGAGATGGGAGGGAGGGGATATATGTATACCTATGGCTGATTCGTGTTGAGGCTTGACAGAAAACAATAAAATTCTGTAAAGCAATTATCCTTCCATTAAAAAATAAATAAATTAGAAAAATAAAGTTTTATTGAAACACAGCCTTGGCCATTCATTTGCATATTGTCCTTGGTTGCTCTGGGGTTACAACATGGGAGTTGAGTAGTTTCTTCCCCCCATAGCATGTGGGAATTGTCATTCCTTAAGCGGGGATTGAACCCATGTCTCCTGCAGTAGAAGCATGGCATCTTAACCAATGGACCACAAGGGAAGCCCTGGGAGTTGAATGGTTTTGACAGAGATCTTAAGGTTTGCAAAGCCAACATATTTGCAGCTGGTTCTTTGAGAAAATATTTTTTCAGAAACAAGACTCACAGACGTAGAGAACAGACTTGTTGCCAAGGGGGAGGGTGGTGGGGAGGGATAAACTGGATTTAGGAAGTAGCAGATACAAACTATGTAAAATACATAAACAACAAGGTCCTACAGTATAGCACAGGGAATTATATTCAATATCCTGTGATAAACCATAATGGAAAATATGAAAAAGAATATATATATATATGTATAACTGAATCTCTTTACAGCAGAAACAAGCACAACATTATAAATCAACCATACTTTAATAAAATAAATTTGAAAAAGAAAAATGTTTATTGACTTCGTTTAAAGTATAGAATGTGAAAAAAAATCTAATTCAGAGTTAACTCAACCCTCTTCTTCCCCTCCTCCTCAGAAGAAAATGGGCATGTTGAAGGCTAAAACTTTTTTACAGACTTCCCTGGTGGTACAGTGGTTAAGAATCTTTCTGCCAGTACAGGGGACAGGGGGTCGATCCCTGGTCCAGGAAGATCCCACATGCCACAGGACAACTAAGCTTGTGCACCACCACTGCTGAAGCCTGAGCACCACAGACTCTGCTCCAGAGCAAGAGAAGCCACTATAACGAGGAGCCCATGCACTGTAACTAGAGAGTCGCCCCCATTCACTGCAACAAGAGAAAGCCTGTATGCAGCAATGAAGACCCAGCACAGCCAAAACATGATAAAAGGATAAAAACAGAAATTAAAAAGCAAAACAAAACACTCTTTTCCTTGGGGAAACTTCATGGGGGGCGTTCAATGCTCTGTCCATGATACTGGACATACTTGCCCTTGACTCCTTAAAAGCATTGTTTGTTACCAGAGGTGGGGAAAAGAAAAACCAAAATGATTTTTAGGTGGCTGAAGACCAGCCACCATGCCCGTCACGTTGGAGGATACATCACATGTTCATTGTCCCTTCAGTTTTTGTGAAGTGAACAGGTGGAGGTGGCTCTTGTCAAGGAAGATTCCATGTGTCTTTGCTTTTTAATGAAGAGTAATGGCTTTGCAAGTGTTTGCATAGCCATTCAGTATTGAAAGGAGGTTCCCATCCTGGCATCTCTATGAATTATGTTTCCAGAAAGTGCCTGAAGGTCAATTAAAAGTATGTTTACGCTTTCATTGATGCAGTCTGGCAGTGAGGTATAATATTTAGACAGCATGGTAGCATTTATACTCTAAATGTGGACATAAACTTGTTTTACGCTGGAACTGAAATCAATAATGAAACAGAGCAGCACTACATCAAATCAATTCTGAAAGGCTCTTGAAGTGGATCCAAATTGCAGAAGGAGAGATGAAGGTAGTCAAAATATTTAGCCCAGCTTATTTTGTTAAGTTTGGGAGAAGGTGTAGCTCATGGAAAATGAGGGTAGTTTGGAGCTTGTTTCTGTAATTCTGTTCTCTAAAACTGGACCACTCTTTTCTCCATGGGGACTTCTGGAATGGGGTAACATCGATGTCTGCTTCTTTTGATATTCCTCCTTCAAAGTCCCAACTGGCCAAAACTTAAAGAGGCAAACTGGAGGATCCCATGCTGATTTTTTGTTAAAAGATACACAAAAATTTGGTTGCCTAGCTTTAGAATTAAAAAAAAAAAAACCTACATAGAGCAACATCTGATACTTCTCTTTCTAATTTGCTTACATTATTTCTGTATTCCTGGGAGTGGGGCGGGGGTGAAATTCTCACTTGGTTTATTCAAACTCTCCACCACCTACAATCGTTCAATCAACTGCTCTGGCAAGATCAGGAGGAGGCAGGAGCCATGTCGATGCTGGTGAAATGGTCCCATTTGAAAGAATGAGATGCTGTCATGGAGGTTTTGCAATGAGGGACAAGGGATCCTGGTGAGCCAAGGTCTGCAGCATCCCCTCCTGGTATCAGGATGAGGTTTCTGAACAGACGATAGCATTTGCCTTGTACTCTTCCCCCAGAGAGATCTGGCTTAACCAAATGCTGTGATAACCTTGTAAAAACTGGGTCGAACAGAAACAAAGTGGGAGTATTCCAAACAATTATTTTATTGCTGAGATGTGCTTAAAAAGTCGTGCTTTCTGAAAAACAACCCCCGCAGGGTCTAGTCTTATATTTTTACTGCTGTTTAAAAATGCCCTCTGGAATCATTTGTAGCTGGAGCTCCGAAGTGTTGATACACAGAACAGGATGACACAATTGTGTGAATCTCCTACAAGGACCAGGGTACTGTGGAAGGTTCTAGTCTGTGTGCAACTCCCTTGGGGGAAAGAATCACTTCTTTTTTAAAAAAATTATGTATTTATTTGGCTGCTCTGGGTCCCGGGTGTGGCATGTGGGACCTGACCAGGAATCGAAACTGGGCCCCCTGAATTGGGAGAGTGGAGTTTCAGCCACTGAACCGCCAGGAAAGTCCTAAGAATCAAAGAAATGGACAGAGGGGAGAATGAGTGGAAGGATGGCTGGATAAACAGACAGATGGATGGACAGGGGGGAAAATGAATGGATGGGTGGATAGGAAGAAGGAAGGACTTCTGTGGACCATAGAACTATACTATACTCCCAAACTGTGGCAAAGACTCTGGAAGTCCCTGACTCCCGACCCTCTCATTATTTTTTTTTGCTCTGAGTCAGTGCTTGCTGGTGTAGGGGAGGCTCAGGTGTTTAGCATCTTGATAAGCAGTGACCTCCATCTGAGGAGGGAAATCATCTTCTCTCTCTGCTCACTTGAGGCTCTAGCAGAGAGTGGAGTCTTCTAGAGACTCTCTCACCTTCTCTTAAACTGTTCCTGTCTGACCCAGTGGGCTTGACATTTTCAGGTATGCCATCATTTTCATGTGATGCCAGCTGAAGCCCTAATGCTGTCACTGATTAGAGTGATTCATTGGGAAGGGCCAGAGACTTGGGTGGCATTTTGTTGTTGCAGGCGAGAGAGAATGTGAAGGGGTGCCTGTGTGTATGTGTGTGTGTGTGTGAGTTCACTCTGGTTGGGGGATGGAGGATGGTTGAGTGCTCAGAGGTCAGAGGCTCAATCCATAGAGTAGGTGCTTTTTTCTGGGAGGCTTGGTTCGGGCCGGATGGGCTCTGGGGAATCTGCCTGCATCCTGAGAAATAGACGGGCCCCCAACTCATAAAGACCATGAGGTAGTGACTCCTGAGCTGAGGAAGGTGTGAGACTTCTGGATAATGGAGCTGACAACCGAAGGGTGAATATTGAAAACCTTGTTAGGCAGTTAAAAGAAACAAACTCAGCTTTCTTTGGGATCAGAAACAATAAAAACAATGCATTTATGAGGTATTGTTTAACTTGTTGCCTTCCCTCCAGCCCTGTGAAGTCCATGGGAGAGACACAGGTGACTCCACTGCACATGAAAAGCGAGATAAAAAGCTGATGGTGATGATGACAGATTGTAGCTACTCTTCACTGTGGGCTGTGTTCCAGGGATTATATCAAATAACCACCATATTGCTCTTCGCTTTTCCTCAGGACAGTTCTGAGTTGACAGGTGGGAAGGCCAAGACTCATAAAGCTTCTTTCTTCCTAGTTTTATAAATGCTGACATACCTCCACAACAACCCTGTGAGACAGGTATTATTATTATCACTTTTAACTTACAGATGAGGAAACTAGCCACAGAGAGGGTAGGTAACTTACCCAGGGTCACACAGCCAGGAGGTGGCTAAGCCAGGATTGAAAGCAGAGTCTGAGCTGTCCAGGGCCACTCCGTGCTGCTCTCCTGCACTGAGTAGATGGAGGGGCCTGACTGAGTGCTTGGGGACTGTCATTTCCTCAGTGACATGAACACTAGCAGTAGTAAGCCACTGCCTCTGCAGGTCTTTTTCTTTTCTTTCTGACCACTCCCTGAGTAAAACGAGAGTCCATCAGGGAGCCCACCAGGGACAGATCATGGCCATGGCCTCATTTACCTGAGGGAACAGTCCTGAGTCTTCTGGTCACTAGGACTTGAAGCCCAGCCGTGAAAAGATAGGGTCTCAGGAGTGGTCGTCTATTTGTACCCATCGGTGATGGCCTGGGGCCTCAACTATTCTGTGGAGGAGCCCCAGAAGGCTCTGGTGGGAAGCTGGGCTCACCCATTGCTCACACAGGCAAGATGCTGTCAGCGGGGTTCTAGCTTTCATGGGGCCAAGCGGTGCCACCCAGACAGTGTTCTTGCATCCCTGATGGCTTTGTCCTAGTGGGGTGATTCTGAGCTCTGCCAAGACTGGCTGTGGGCCTGCCATTAACTGGCACCCCCGTCCCTTGGCTCTGGACCATCCAGACATGGTGCCCGGCAAGGCCAGTGGAGGACCTGGACCCATGGCTGGTTAAAGTAAGATGTCATTTGTGGACTCAGGGTCCTCTTGTCCTGTCCCGTTCATAGTCTCTTAATCCAGGAGTGGGACTTCCCTGGTGGTCCAGTGGCTGGAAGTCTGCTTTCCCAGTGTGGGGGGCCCAGGTTCCATCATGGGCATGGAATTAGATTCCCCATGTAGCAACTAAGACCTGGCAAAGCCGAATAAATAAATGAATATTTAAAAAAAATCCAGGCGCATCCCATAAGGGACCTAGTCTATGCCCCGTTTCTGGCAGCCCAGCTTATCAGGGTGCATTGAAGCTGCTTGAAGCTGGGGTGGGCTGACTCCCCCACAGTGGCATGTGGGGCCTGACCACAGACATTCTTGGACACCTTGGAGGAATTTGACATTTATGGTTGGGCTGACAGAGAGCCACAGGGGTACCTGAGCTGGTGAAGGCCAGGCACAGACCTTGGGGGAGTCAGGCCCTCAGGGTTAGGCACCAGGCAGTAGTTTTCTGTGGCCATTATAGCAAATGACCCCAAATAAGAGGAAGTTGATTCTGCCACAGCTCTGGAGGCAGATGTCCTGTATCAAGGTGTCAGCAGGGCTCTGGTCTCTCTGGAGGCTCTGCGGAGATGGATCTATCCTGCCTCATTCAGCCTCTGGTGACTGCCAGTCAGCCTCATGGCAGCATCACACGGATCCTTTATTTTTTAAACTTTTTATTTTTTATTGGGGCCATCACTTCACGGCAAATAGATGGGGAAACAGTGGAAACAGAGACTTTATTCTTTATTTTTTGGCTCTAAAATCACTGCAGATGGTGACTGTAGCCATGAAATTAAAAGATGCTTGCTCCTTGGGAGAAAAGCTATGACCAACCTAGATAGCATATTAAAAAGCAGAGACATTACTTTGCCAACAAAGCTCAGTCTAGTCAAAGCTATGGTTTATCCAGTAGTCATGTATGGATGTGAGAGTTGGACTATAAAGAAAGCTGAGTGCCAAAGAATTGATGCTTTTGAACTGTGCCTTTGGAGAAGAGCCTTGAGAGTCCCTTGGACAGCAAGATCAAACCAGTCAATCCTAAAGGAAATCCTAAAGTCCTGAATATTCTTTGGAAATACTGATGCTGAAGCTGAAGCTCCAACACTTTGGCCCCCTGATGTGAAGAACTGACTCATTGGAAAAGATCCTTATGCTGGAAAGATTGAAGGCAGAAAGAGAAGGGGACGACAGAGGATGAGATGGTTGGATGGCATCATCTACTTGATGGACAGGAGTTTAAGCAAACTCCAGGAGTTGGTGATGAAGAGGGAAGCCTGGCGTGCTGCAGTCCACTGTATCGTAAAGAGTTGGACACAACTGAGCAAGTGAACTGAACTAATAGCAGATTAGGGCTTCCCTGGTGGCTCTGTCAGTAAAGAATCTGCCTGAAATGCGGAGATCTGGGTTCTATCCTGGGGTTGGGAAGATCCCCTGGAGAAGGAAATGGCAACCACTCCAGTATTCTTGCCTGGAGAATCCCATGGACAGAGGAGCCTGGCGGGCTACAGTCCATGGTGTCACAAGAGTTGGACATGACTTAGCAACTAAACCACCACCACCATAGCTGATTAAAAATATGATAGTTTCAGGTGAACAGCGAAGGGACTCAGCCATACGTATACATGTATCCATTCTCTCCCAAACCCCTCCCATCCAGGCTGCCACATAACACTGAGCAGAGTCCCATGAGGATCTCATGGATCTTTGCCTCAGTATTCAGGTGACCTTCTGCTTTCCTCCTCGTGTCTCTTATAAAAACACTTGTCATCAGATTCAGAGTCTGCCTGGAGAATCCAGGATGACCTCACGTGGAGATCCTTAACTTCAGATTACATTTACAAAGACCTTTTCTGCCCCCACCAAAATTAACACTCACAGGTTCTGAGAGCTTCAAAAGTGGACATATCTTTTTTGGGGTCACCTTTGAACCTACTACCCTCTCTCATGGACTTGCCTGGTCTGAATACCAGGAATACATTTCCTCCAGAGTTTCAGTGTACAGGAAGGTGGCTGAAGGATGAAGAAAACAGAGTTGGGTTTATTCCTCTTCCCTTGGGTGGGGAGGGAGCTTTTCAGATAATGGTGTAGCTAGCACATGGACCTCATGGACTGTGTCTGTGCACTCCACCAGGCTCCCAGAATAATCACAGTCCCTCTGGAGTCCCTCACTAGTCAGTCTCCGCTGGTTTGTAATTCCCTTGGTGGGGCAACATCTTCCATTTTAAAAAAGTTTCCGTCGTGTTATGCTTTCTGTCCAGCACAGGCTCTAATTGTTTCTTTAAACTTAATTTCAGCATCAGAACATCCTCATGTGTGTAGAAGGGCCAGTGGTCCCTCATTCCAGCATCTCTTGGAGTTGCTTCTGGGTTGATGCTCTGGGAAGGGGTGCCCAAGGGAGGACTCCTAGAGCCACTGTTGTTTCTTGCGACTGGGAGGATCTTTCCAAAATCAGGCTCTTGCCTGGAAAGGGGTCAGGATGGGTAGCTGGGCTTCACTTTCACAGCTCAGATCTTTTTCCACTGCACTCTGGAGATGGCAGAGAGGACCTTGAGCCCTGTGCAGGTGTGTTTCTAAGCATTTTAGAAGGGCTCATTTCTAACTGAGGTCAAATCTGTGGTAAAACACACTGTCAGCAGAGAGGCTGCGGTTGAGGTCGGCAGGCCAATTACCAGATGTTCTCATCTAGGTTTGGGAGGGGGCACCCCATGGCACCCAGCCCCCTGTGAAGCCAGCCTCAGGTGCCCTTCCCAACTGGGCTGCTGGCTGGGGGCTTGGGACTTGACTAGCGCATGCTTGTATCTCTGGGGAGATTTGGCTGCCCGAGCCACCTGTCCTCAGGTGATGTCCTTGGGCAGGTGACTATGCAATCCTGTTGCTGGGGCTGTCTGGGTTTATACCTGTCTTTCTGGTGTTCTTCTGTTGAGCGTTTATCACCCCCTCTTTGATCTTCTCGCCCTCTTTTCTCCCTGTCTTTCTCTCTCTCTTTTCCTCCTTCCTTCCTTCATTTTTCTTTCTCTCTCCCTCTCTTCCTTCCTTCTCTCTTCCTCCTCCCCTCTCCCACTGAAGTAAAATTGCCATAACATATAATTAACCATTTCAAAGCAAATACTTCTGTGCTGTTTGATACATTCACAATGTTACGTGACCATCGCTGGTTCCAAAGCAATTCATCATCCCTAAAGGAAAGCTTGTACCATTTAGCAGTCTTCCCTTACCCTCTCCCACCTCACCCCCACTCTTGTTAACTACTAAGTAGCTTTCTGATTCTGTGGATTTACTGATTCTGGGTATTTCATATAAATGAACCTGTGGTCTTGTGTGTCTGAGTCCTCTCAGCAGCACAGCAGGGCTCTTCCATGTCGTGCGCAGTTGGTGTAGCCTGTGTCTGCCATCAGTGATGAGACACCTGGAGAGACTGCAGCCACCTGCCGGGGACCATGCCTTCCGCCTGGTTCTTCAGGTCCTGAGCTCAAGGGTGTGATTCTGAGAGTTGTCAGGACCCCCAAAGAAGTTGGGTGTCTGTGGTCAGGACTTGGGAAATCAGGATCTCACACAATTTGAAGGGATGCAGTATGGGGCTTCCAGCTGCTACTGGCCACGTCATGCAGAGCCATAGCGGGTCTTTCCCACCACATGGCTTGGCAGGGCCCAGGTGTTGGCAGAAAGATCCATGTCTCTAAGGCTCTGGGGAACCAGGGCCTTGTACCGAGTCCTGGCTCTGGGCAGTTAGAAACAGAGCTCTGGGCAGGGCTTAGCAGAGCCCCCCGAGATGCATTGACTCCCTGTCCACCCACAGCTACCTCTTCTGCCCTCAGCAAGGGATGCGGGGTCCCTTTTGACTCCACTCTGGCTCCTTGAGTTTCTCCCAGGATTCTGTGTTTCTCAGGACAAGGCCAAGCCTGGGGGTGCCTTCCTGTCCCTGGCTTCCATTTCCCCCTGGTCATCGGTGCTCCCATCCAGCTTTCTGAAGCCTTTTGTTTGGGTTTTACCCACTTGTCAACAGGGAAGGCCTTTCCAGCGTCCCCTACATCATCCTGCTGATGTAGCACAGGCATTCATCTCCTGGGAGATCCCAGCTGATGCTCAGGTGGGCAGGTAAACCTGTGACCAGGGGGAGAGCCTGGGGTAACTCTCTCCCCAAGTCAGGTCCTAATTAGCAGCAGCTATCAGGAAATGGACCCTTGTTAGTTGACCCTCAAAGTTGGTCTACCTGCACCTTCCTGGCCTGAGACGCTCCTCCAGGCAGCTGGATCCCTGCTTTCTAAGCACTGCCTTCTTGTCCTCTCTGAGGCCCTGCAGTGGGGTCACAGATCTCACCAGCATGGTCCCCAGGGTCCCTGCCCTGGGTCTCCAGGTGGCTCTGCCAGGACGATGTCTGAGTTATTAACTATTAGAGGCTCCTTCTCTGGCTCATCACTTTCCAGGACTTGTGGGACTGAGTCTGCCTTTGCTTGTGCTGAGTCAGCCCCTAAGGGGCTTGGGATCCCTGGTGGAGCATTGGGACCTCCGCCCTACCGAGGTAGAGGGGACATCATAGCTCTTTGGCTCCGCACTTGTCTTTCCCCCTCCGTGAGCCTGGATGTGCCCCAGGGCTTCAGCAAGAACAGTGGTGGTCAAGGAGGTCCATGCTGGGTTTCAGAACAAGGATAAGGAAGCAGGTTCAAGGTGTGCTCTTGAGGGGTTCGCCTCCTTCCTTGGCACCCAGGTTCCCCACTTCCCCAATCCCTCTTCCCCTAGAGGTCTTGGCGGCAGCCTTGGGAGAGGCCTCTGGTTGCTGAGCATCTTCTATGACAAGTCCAAAGCCTCCAACATGATGTTGCTCATTTGCAGGCTGATAAGGTTAAGGGTCTGTCAGAGGCCACAGAGGTGGGCGGCGGCTGGCCATGGCACCTGGCTCTGGGCACTCTCCACTCCATCACCCTGCTGGCAGCTGCCAGTGAAACAAAACGGATGGGGGCAAAAGTGCTGGGTGAAATTGCAGCCCAAATGCCATGGGAATACAAATGCCTTGGGGGGAAAAACAGCTAAATGATGTCCTTGCTCACCTCACGTTTCTCCCATTTTTCTAAGAGAGCTGTCAGCGTGCCTGATTGCTTTGGACGAAGCCTGCTGATTGCCTGGTAGAGCTCTGACCCTTTCCTGGGGGTGGGGATGGGGGTTGGGGGTGGGGGGCTGAAGCAGTCACAGGTAGAGAACTGACAGCAGAACTCTGGACTCTCCCTGGAGATGGCTGGCACGGGACCCTCTCCTATGGGGGTCGGGGCTGCCGCACAGGAGCTCTCTGGGAGTGGTGGGTGGGGGTCTCCCTCCTGCTGAGGAACACAGAGCAGGAGCTGGTCCCTCTCTGCTCAAAAGAGAGCTCTCCAAGTCTCCCTTGTCCCCTTCCTCTTCACCTCACACTGTCTCCTGTTAAGTTGGACCGGAAGTTGATCAGATGAGCCGACTCCAACTACCTGCCAAGGGCCTCGCCTCTGGCTGTGCTTCAAGCTGATGCCTTCCTTTCGTTAAATCTCATTTCTCCATTAAAGAAAAATCCCAGGCTTTTCTTTTCCCTTTAAAAATTTTTACCGAAGGATAGTTAATTTACAGTGTTGTGTTAGTTTCAAGGGTACAGCAGAGTGATTCAGTTATGCAGATGGCTTTTATATTCTTGACTCGAGGAAACTTGACTTTTTCTCTTGAAGGGCGAAGTGGGATTCTGGGTTCTTCTGTGTGTCCCAGTTGGACACGTGTGGTCTTGATTTTACAACAAAGTAGTGGGTTCACGGTGGGTGTGGACACTTAGGTGAGTGATGAAGATGGGACCTCAGAGATGAGAGCTGCAGTGCTGGGCTCACACGGGGCTTTGGTTGACTGTTTATACACGTGTGTATATATGTGTGCACTTGTGAATATGCACACTTGTTGTTCTTATTTAGTCACTGAGACGTGTCTGACTCTTTGCGACCCCATGGACTGTAGCTCTCCACGCTACTCTGTTTGTGGGGTTCTCCAGGAAGAATACTGGGGTGGGTTGCCATTTCCTTCTCCAGGGGATCTTCCTGACCCAGGAATCGAACCTGTGTCTCTTGCATCTCCTGCATTGGGAGGTGGGTTCTTTACCAGCTGAGCCACCAGGAAAGTCATGGATATGTACATACTCCTGTACATGTGTGTATTATGAATGTGTTTGTGTGTGTGCACGTGTCTGTGTGTGCATGGATCTCTCTGCATGTGTATGTGCCTCTGTACTTGTGTGTGCATGTGTCTGTGTGCACGTCTCTCTGTGGGTCCCTGTGTGTGAACAAAAGACCTGCCCTCAAGCAGGACACTGAAGGGGATACTCATGCACCCTGCACCACTTCAGAGCCTGGCCTCACTCTGGGACTGGGAGCAGCCCCAGCCCTGGTCGTTACCATTTTGGCTTCTGTATGGGTGGGTCGCATCCATCCCTGGAGACCACCTTGGTGGCTGTGCCCAAGCTCTGCTCTCTGAACCCCGTGATGGATCCTCTTACCCAATTCTCATGACTTGCTCCTCCCTCTTGGCTTTAATTAGGTCCCATAAAAACATCTCCTGCTGAGAGTTCTGGTTCAGTAATTATTGTATCTTTCAGGTTCAAAGGAATCGGAATATCTCCTTTTAGTAATTTAACAGAACATTTCACTCTGTAAGGGCTAAATGCCCTCCAATTCCTCATCTTCTCCAAAGTAACTCTGGGAGGCATTGTTTTTTATTAGTAGAGAATATTATGGTTTTCTTCTTATTTCTCTCTCTTTCAGATGCCGCATGGGGCCCTGGCCTCCAGAGTGTGATACAAAAGCCTCAGTGAGTGTGAAGTGAAAGTTGTCCAATAGTGTCCAACTCTTTGTGATCTCATGGACTATACAATCTATGGAATTCTCCTGGCCAGAATACTGGAGTGGGTAGCTGTTTCCGTCTCCAGAGGATCTTCCCAACCCAGGGATCGAACCCAGGTCTCCTGCATTACAGGTCTCCCTTATTACAGCGGAGCCACCAGGGAAGCCCTTCAAAACCCTCCGTGGTCCATTCCCAAAGCCTGAACCCCAGTGAAAGCTTCTGGAAGCTTTCCCTCTGCTCCTGGTAGCTGGCCCCCAGAAAGACAACTTGTTGATCTCCTTATTTCTTTATATTCTCCTTAAAAGAGAAATATTTCCTTTCTTTACTTTAATACCTGCTCTACACTCTCGTGTTGGGGGTGCCAACAAAAAAACTGAAGTGGGGACACATGAAGCTGCCTTCTGTGGGGTATAAAGACCTGACTTGTTCCTGCTGTTGATGAAAATCATCAATAAACAACCAATAATAATAGGAATGAGTTTACCTGAGCCAAACTGAGGTCTATAGCCCAGAAGCCAGTCTCTCAGATTACTCTGAGGCTCTGCTCTAGAGAAGCAGAGTTTTCAGCACAGTTTTCTGTCTTGTCAGAACAGAGAACATCAAGTCAGGGAGACCTTCCTTCTGATTTCAGAAAACCAGATCCCCACGTACCCAGGTCATCAGTGTGGCCTTGACACCTGGGAAGGGAGCCTGACCATCAAATGAGTAACCAGCATTTGTCTCAGAAAGAGAGGCATTTAATCTTTATTTTAAACATAGACACTCCTTACTTCTGGTAAGTGCATCCTTCTCGTTAATAATGAAAGCAGATGTGCAATGTATGTTTGATTGGCCACAAACAGGCTGTTGTAGTCAGCATCAGGTTCAAGGTAACACATGTAGAAACCACTGGAGAGAGAGAGGGAGAGCCAGCTTTAATCCCACACAGTCCCACCTGGGACTGAAGGGCAAGGCGTGGTTGTTCTCACCCTCAGGTTCAAGGCCAAAGGCTTTCGGCTATGGTGAACTGGCAGTGCTGGGCTTCCCTCCGTCTACCCATCCTCCTTTCTCTTCCTGGAAGATGTGTTTCTTTAACACTCCTCTCAGTCCTCTGCATCTGCTCTTCCCACTGCCTGGGATACTCTGTCTGGAGTCGGCTTGGCACCCTCCTGCTTGCATTCAGGTTGCTGTGATCTCCATCAGCCCTTCCTGACCATCTTCCTGTGGTCCTGCCCTCTCACATACACCACCTGACTCTGAAACCAAGCAGGACCCTGTGGGGCTCCTGGGCACAGAAGCCCTGCTGTGTCCCCCGTTTCTTGTTTGTAGGAAGTAGACTTCAGTCTCCATGACCCTCCCTGGGTTCCAAAGGGCAGATTCAAGCATTTGCCAGTCAGGGATGGGAGAGGATGCAGAGACAAGGGAGGAGCAGTCAAGAAAGAATAGTGCAGCCTTGGGGCAGAGCCTGGTTCCCCTCAAGGGATGCACACAGCAGTATCTTTGAGATGTTCTGCAGAACTAAACTCCCATCAAATGGAAGATGTTAACTACTTGATGAAGCACTCTTCATTCCAGAGAGAAAGTCACAGTTCGATAACCTCAAAAACCACAGAAGCCCATCAGGAGACCCCCTGGGGCCAGATTAAAGGAGTACAGGCCCTGCACACCCTGATCCTTTTCAGCAACCTTGCCCTTGAACTATTGCTATAAAACTCTGTGCCAAACTCCCCTGGGTGGGGACAGAGGTTTTCTGGGCAGGAACCAGCTGGGGCCCCCTTTGCCTGGCAAAGCAATAAGGCCATTCTTTTCTACTTCACCCAAAACTCTTGTCTCAATCTGGCATCAGTGCACAGAGTCCAACTTTCAGCATCAACACCCCTGTATTTAGTTATTAACTCTTTTCTGCCTCCCCCAAATTAAATGCCAGCTTGCTGAAGGCAGGTATTTTGCCTGGATTCTGGCCCTCAGCAAGAGGAAGGAGCTGGGCCAGCCTAGGGGCAGATGGGCTGTCTAGGTCAGGCTCTCTGGGCTTGGGGGAAGCAGGTGGGGCATTGCCTGTGGGCCTCCCTGCCTCACCCTGGGGCCACAGACAGCCGGCCCCACACCTGCTCTCTCATCTCAGAATCCACACAGCTGCTCCAAGGCAGTCCCTCACTTGTTGTCAGTTTGGACAAGATAAGCACAGACATTTAGAGTAAGTGTTTAGAGTCTGTGTAGCAATTTTCAGAGTAATTTTATGTCTGTTGAATCTAATAAAAAATTGGGGGCTCTTATTTTGTGTCTTTTCCTCATTTCATTTTTCTAGTTCATTTTTACCATATTTTACAAAAATACAGGTTTGTGACAAATTGAAAATAAAAAACTGTGTCTTTCTTCCTAGATAGTGGATAAGCCAGATTTAGAGGACACTCCTATTTTTAGGGACAGCAGACAGGGAAAGCCGGCAGCCCTGCACAGTGGCCTGAACAGAGGGCTGAGGGGACAGGGTAACGGCTGATCAGAGGAGGCAAAGATCACCAGTGACTAAGTAGGAACTCATCGTTTGGTGCCCGGGAATCTTCCAATACTTGAAATGTGGTCCTGAGCAAGGCCAACCACATCCATGTGTTAATAATTCCCATCATTGCTGTGGTTCAGTCCTGGTCATCTCTGACTCTTTGCAACCCCATGCAGCACACCAGGATTCCGTGTCCTTCGCTGTCTCCTGGAGTTTCCTCAGACTCATGTCCATCGAGTCTGTGATGCCATCCAACCATCTCATCCTCTGTCACCCATTTTCCTCTTGCCCTCTGTCTTTCCCAGCATCAAGGTTGGCTCTTCCCATCAGGTGGTCAAAGTATTGGAGCTTCAGCTTCAGAATCAGTTCTTCCAATGAATATTCAGAGTTGATTTCCTTTAGGATTGACTGGTTTGATCTCCTTGCTGTCCAAGGGACTGTCAAGAGTCTTCTCCAACACTACAGTTCAAAAGCATCAGTTCTTCAGCACTCAGCACTCCAGCTCTCATATCCATAGATGACTACTGGAAAAACCATAGCTTTGAGTGTATGGACCTTTGTCAGCAAAGTAATGTCTGTGCTTTTTGAATATGCTGTCTAGTTTTGTCTTAACCTTTCTTCCAAGGAGCAAAGGTTTTAATTTCATGGCTGTAGTCACCTTCCGCAGTGATTTTGGAGTCCAAGAAATTAAAATCTGTCACTGTTTCCATTTTTTCCCATCAACAGGATTAATATTTTGTCTCTGGAAGACAGAAACACATGCACACCTTGGAGATACTGCAGATCCAGTTCCAGACCACGGCAGTAAAGTGGGTATCACAATGCAACGAGTCAATCAATTTTTTCCCCAGTGTATATAAAAGTTATGATTACGCTGTACTGTAGTCTATTAAGTGTGCAATAGCATTATGTCTAAAAAATGTGAATACCTTAATTAAAAACACTCTATTGCTAAAACTGCTAACCATCGTCTGTGCGTTCAATGACTGGTAGTAGTAACATCAAAGATCACTAATCACAGATCACCCTAAAATATAATAATAATGAAAAACTGTGAACTATTAGGAGTATCACCAAAGTGTGACACAGAGACATGAGGTGAAACAATGCTGTTGTAAAAATGGTGCTGATAGACTTCATCAATGCAGGATTACCACGAAGCTTCCATTTGTAAAAAATGCAGTGTCTTTGAAGTGCACTAAAGCAAAGCCCAATAAAGTGATGCCCGTCTGTATTCACTAATGGGAGTGTGAATTAAAAAGTAACAGCCCATCCATCCATCTTCCTTCCTTCCATCCATTCATCCATCTTCCATCCATCATCATCCATCCATTCTCCACCTGTTTATTAAGCACCTATTACACTGATTATTTCATGGTGCTGGAGAAGACTCTTGAGAGTCCCTTGGGCTGCAAGGAGATCCAACCAGTCCATTCTAGAGGAGATCAGTCCTAGGTGTTCATTGGAAGGACTGATGCTCAAGTTGAAACTCCAATACTTTGGCCACCTCATGCGACGAGTTGACTCCCTGGAAAAGAGTCTGATGCTGGGAGGGATTGAGGGCAGGAGGAGATGGGGACAACAGAGAATGAGATGGCTGGATGGACATGATGGACATGAGTTTGAGTGAACTCCGGGAGTTGGTGATGGACAGGGAGGCCTGGCGTGCTGTGATTCATGGGGTCGTGGAGAGTCGGACACGACTGAGTGACTGAACTGAACTGAACTGAACACTGATTATTAGAACAGTTCCCCCACCCCTTTTCCAGGTGCTAAGTTTATAACAGGGAACAAAGCAAGCCAGCCCCTGCCCTGCAGGAGCTGACAACTTAATAGAGAAGGAAGATACCCCAGAAAGTAATCAAGTATCAAAATTCCACATTATGCTAAGGGCTACAGAATGGAAGAAAATCAAGAGTGGGAAGGATTGATTTTGGGTCAGAGGAAGGGTGACCAGGAGCAGGATACAGAGTCATTGTAGAGGGTGTTTGGGAAAAGGTGAGTTGGTGGAAGAGGCAGAGAGGTGTACCCAAGAAGTTGGGAGACGGTGTTCACACACTGATGGAACAAATTGAGGCTGGAGAGGTAGGCAGTTCTGTGGGGGCCAAGCCTTGTGCATCACAGTGAGACCCACAGGCTATGTTCTGGGAGTAGAAGGATGCCCTGGGGACCTCATCCAAAGGAGTTCCCTGATCTGACCCACATGGAAGTATGTTTGTCTTTGGATGGGAAAATTGCTTTCATGACAACTGTCTAACATTGGGGTGAGCTCCCCATTCACGGAGGTATTCAGGTGGGATGTGATGAGCACCTGCCAGGCATGCTGTTTTCCTAAAAGTGATGGGGGTCCTTCTGAGGACCCTCCCACTGCTGAGAGTCTGGGATTGCAAAGCCACTTTGCCCAGCACGTGGCTGAATGATGGCCAGGTGTGAGTGCCCACGTGGCACTTTGTGGGCCCAGGCATGTGCGTGTGTGCTCAGTCATGTCTGACTCTTTGCAACCCCTTGGGCTGTAACCCACCAGGCTCCTCTGTCCATGGAATTCTCCTGGCCAGAATACTGGAGTGGATTGCCATTTTCTCCTCTAGGGAATCTTCCTGACCCGGGGATGGAGCCTTACCTCTTTTGTATCCTGCATTGGCAGGCGGATTTTTTTTTTTTTTTTTTTTTTAACCACTAACACCACCTGGGAATCCCCTTGGGGGCCCAGAGTACAGGAGCAAGTCAGACAGGTGCCACCTGTTGGAGGCTGCAGGAGGATGAGCCTGTGTCATCAAACCTTCAGCTTTCTCAAGCAAACCCAGAGTCTACAGAAACAGGAGGAAGCAGCAACCTTCCTGGCTTTCCTGCCAGCATCTCAGTTCAGTTCAGTCACTCAGTCATGTCCAACTCTTTGTGACCCCATGGACTGCAGCACGCCAAGCTTCCCTGTCCTTCACTATCTCCCAGAGCTTGCTCAAATTCATGTCCTTCGAGTCAGTGATGCTACCCAACCATCTCATCCTCTGTCATCCCGTTCTCCCGCCTTCAGTCTTTCCCATCATCAGGGTCTTTTTCCAGTGAGTCAGTTCTTCGCATCAGGTGGCCAAAGTACTAGAGTTTCAGCTTCAATATCAGTCCTTCCAATAAACATTCAGGACTGATTTCCTTTAGGATGGACTGGTTTGATCTCCTTGTAGTCCAAGGGACTCTCAAGAGTCTTCTCCAACACCATAGTTCAAAAGCATCAATCTAGGTCCATCCACATCTCTGCAAATGGCTTGACTTTGTTCCTTTTTATGGAGGCTTCTTACCACTTGTCCAAGGCACCTTGTTCTCTGACTTAAACTCCGTTCTGTTTGTGTCTTCATCCACGATCCTCAGTTGACATGGAGGCTGTCCCTGAAATACTGCAGGAGAGAGAAGCCTTCCCCCTCCCTCTACAAGGGCTCCTCCATGGGCACAGGGGCCCAGCAGACCCACAGGAAGAGGGCACCTGTGCATCCAGGAGGTGCAAATGGTGGTGAGTAGCCTGTGTGAAGGAAAGCCCTTGGGGTAAATTTTATATCTTTTTTCGTATTTAATGAGTAGTTCATCATCACTGTAGACTATTTGAAAAACACAGAGAAGCATAATGAAGGAAAACCCCACCTAGGATCTCACCACTCTCAGAAATCAGTGGTTGACATCAGGGGCCATTCTGCTTATTTTGAGGAAGGATGTGGTGGTTTTTAACCATGGCTGCAAATGCTTGGGCTCTCCTCCCAGTGAGAAGTGGAGTCAATGCCCTCATCTGGGAGGGTCGTTGTGACCAGCTCCACCAATAGAGTAAGGTGGACGTGACCCTATGACTTCTGGGTTAGGTCATAAAAGGCCATGCTCTGTGCTCCTAGCTCAGCAGAACATGGGCCCCAGGAACCCTGAGCTACCATGCTGGGAAGTCCACTGTAGGCACTCTGGTTGACCGTCCTGGCTGCCCTGTCCTTCAGGCACTCCAGCCCAGGTGCTGGGCATGTGAGTCAAGACACCGTGTTGGAAGTATCCTCCATTCCTCCTGAGCTGGGTGCACCATCTCAGCCAGGGTCCGCTGTGCCCAGGAGTAGAGAGGAGCCCAGCCTCTATGCCCCCTGTCCATGCTGGGCCCACAGAATCCAGGAGCAGAACCATAGGACACCAAATGTTTGGCTGGATTCTTACACAGCAGCAGGGAGTCGCAATAGACATCATTAGGAGAATCACGTATAGTTTTTTCAACTTGCTTTATCCCCCTCAATATTTCATGAGCATCTTTTCATGTCATTAAATGTTTTTCTACAATGTCGGCTTTAATGACTACATAATATCTTGTGGAATGGAGGGACTATAATTTATTCAGCCAACCCTGCATGCTAGAACTGGTTTGTAACCAATCTTCCTTCTATCACCACTGTCTCTCCTCAGCTCCTGCACCACTTGCCCCGTTTTGCTTGGGTGCCAGAACCCTACACTGGCTGCTCCAAACCCCTATTCTATCCTCACCCTGCAGGGGCTCCAACACCCTACAGTAGGTTGTTACCAGGGCAATTCCCAGCTGCCCCCACTCCATGGGCCAACCTCCCCTCTCTTTGTTGTTCACAGCTGGCATGCTGTGCTACGTGGCCATGGCCCTACCACCCCACCCTCCACCACCATGCGCCCCAGCCCCTGCAGCTGCCTGGCTGGGCCCTGACTAAGGGCTTTTGGACTGAACTGTTAAGTCGGGGATGAAGAAGAGAAGATTACAGGACTCCTTGAACCTGTGTCTGATGCTGAAAGTTGTATTCTAGTTGTACCTATTTTTCTAACACAGACGAATCATTTCTTTTCACTTTGTCTTGTAAGTGCCATTGTGTGATCTCTGAGTGGTCACCGTGGACTCTTGCTCTCTAAGGGGATTGTTGAAAAACTATCCAATACCTACTTTGCAACATGAGTGCCCCAGGAGTGTTGACCACCCTGTGTAATTCCTTTGCCTCCCTGTAGAATGATTTTATCAGGTGACCTCAGGAAGTATTGTGAGCCCTACTGACTGAGGTTCTTTCAACACAACTCATTTTCTTTCAAACAATACTTTGTGGTCCATAATAAAGCATTGCGAAGACCCCCCAGGATAGTAGTTTGGTGAACCAGCACAGAAGGCTCCCCCCTCATTTCTGGCAGAGACAGGATTTGAGCTTCTCATGACATTCAGCTCTTGTCCTTCGAGCCCAAAGTTCTATTCTCAAGTTCATCTACATGGCAGAGTGGCTGAGGTCCATTATTTCCTGGGTTTATTGAGACATAGTTGACATAGAACATTGTGCAAGGTTAAGGTGCACAATCTGGTGATTTGACACACTTATATGTTGCAAAATGGTCACCCCCGATAGCCTTAGCTAACACTACTATCCTGTCGCACAGTTACCATTTCTTTTTTGTGGTGAGAACATTAAAATCTTTTCTTTTAGCAAGACTCAAATGTATAATACAGTATTTTATTTTTAAAAATTGAGGTGTGTATTTGATTTACAATGTCATGTTAGTTTCAGGTGTACAGCTAGGTGATTCAGTTATCTACCTATTATATTTACCTATTACAGACTTATTTTCTTGGGCTCCAAAATCACTGCAGAGTGTGATTGCAGCCATGAATTTAAGAGACTGCAAAAGAGACATAGGCATTTAGAACAGTCTTTGGGACTCTGTGGGAGAGGGTGAAGGTGGAATGATTGGAGAGAATGGAATTGTAGCATGTATATTATCATAAGTGACCAGTCCAGGTTCGACGCATAAATTTTCCTCTGTTCAAAAAAAAAAAAAAATAAAATAAAAGACACTTGCTCCTTGGAAGAAAAGCTATGACCAACCCAGACAGCATATTAAAAAGCAGAGACATTACTTTGCCAACAAGGTCTGTCTAGTCAAAACTATGGTTTTTCTAGTAGTCATGTATGGATGTGAGAGTTGGACCATAGAAACTGAGGGCGGAAGAATTGATGCTTTTGAACTGTGGTGTTGGAGAAGACTTTTGAGAATCCCTTGGACAGCAAGGAGATACAGCCAATCAATCCTAAAGGAAATCAGTCCTGAATATTCATTGGAAGAACTGATTCTGAAGCTGAAGCTCCAATACTTTGGCCACCTGATTTGAAGAATGGACTCATTGGAAAAGAACCTGATGCTGGGAAAGATTGAAGGCAGGAGGAGAAGGGGATGATAGAGGATGAGATGGTTGGATGGCATCACTGACTTGATAGAAATTGAGTTTGAGCAAGCCCTGGGAGTTTGTGATGGATAGGGAAGCCTGGTGTGCTCAAGTCCATGGGGTTGCAAAGAGTCAGACACTACTGAGTGACTGAACTGAACTAAAGTCAAGTGTCAGTGATTAAGTCACCTAACATGACAAAAGGCTCCCCAGGTGGCTCAGTGGTAAAAAATCCACCTGCCAATGCAGAAGATGCACATTTGATCCCTGGGTCAGGAAGATCCCCTGGAATAAGAAATGGCAACCCACTCCAGTATTCTTGCCTAGAGAAATCCATGGACAGAGGAGCCTGGCAGGGTACAGTTCATGGGATCATAAAGAGTTGGACACGACTGAACAATTGAGCATGCAATTCATGGGCTTGACCTAATCAGATGAGTTCTTGAATGAAATTGGACCTTCCAGAAGTCAGTCTCCTTCTGGCCTTGAAGCAGAGTGCTTCCACATGTGATCAGGCCAGGTGGCTCAAACCTGAGGGTGGCCTGCAGGGGCTAAGACTGATGGGAACTAACCTTAGCCCTACAAGTGCTAGAACTGGGTTCTACCAACACCCTGAATGGGGTCAGAAGAGGACCTTGGGCTCCAGATGAGAAGATAGCCAGCCAATACTTTGATTTTAGCCTCTGAGACCCTGAGTAGAGGATCTGGCTTTTCTGTGCTCAGAATCTCAGTGCACGGATACCGAGAGGTAAGAAATGTGCATTAATGTAAACCGGTAATGTTTGTATAAACTAGTCATACAGCAGTAGATACAATAGAACGTATAAGTGGTTAAAGCCAGCTTAGGATCTATCTGTCCATTCATTTATATCTATCTCTCTGTCTCTATTGGGCTTCCTAGGTGGCTCAGTGGAAAAGAACCTGCCTGCTGAGGCAGGAGATTCAGGAGATGCAGGTTCGATCCCTGGGTCAGGAAGATTCCCTGGAGATGAAAATGGCAACCCACTCCAGTATTCTTGCCTGGAGAATTCTTTGAACAGAGGAGCCTGGCGGGCTACAGTCTATGGGGTTGCAAAGAGTCAGACACGACTGAGCATGCACACGTTTTTATATAACCATCCTTCCATCCATCCATCTATATCTATGTATCTGTCCATCTATCTATGTATCTATTTGTTTATTTTTGGTATGATTCTTAGTTTAGGTTTTAATTAATCTCTTCCCTCATAGCCTTCTTCTTTTGCAGTTTATGTTTTATTCTTAAAGGATGAACTCATGTCCTGAGTCTTAGCTCTGGGTTCTTCTGGGCTGTCCATTCCCTCTTCCTCTCATGTACAGATCTGATACCATCAAAGACTTTTGACATGTTCAGAGGGAACCAAAGATCAAACACCCAGTAATGTCATTCCAGGAGACTCATTCATGAATTCGAGAATTCAGGTTCTCTTTGACTCTTCATGCACTGGCAAAGTTGGCTACTTATTGCCTCAAATAAGATGTTTTTTCCATAAATCAACATTATTACCACTCATGATTAAGCAAAAATTTGATTTTTATACAAAGCAGGTTTGAAACTCACATGCTTTCCATACTGAAATTGAGAATTGGGCTCACCAGTCATTTCCTTTGGTTGGACCAGCCCTGCCTTGATGGTTCACCTTCCTGACCCCATGGAAATGATGCCAGCATGACAGAGCTCAGACAGGAACACCACTGCTTCAGCCCAGGGCACATCCCTGGGAATGCAGGGAGGAACGTATAACAACCTCAGCCTGGCAGGACTGGCAGCTTCCACCTGTCCTTCCCCTTCTGCTTCTTCTCTTTGTTCTTCCCTGACTACATGGCCCAGGTTTCTCTTCCATCCTTGTGGCTGCCCTGGCCCTGGAACTTGTGGGTTACCCACTAGCTGCTTGGACTGGAGATTTCTTCACTCAGCTCCAACCCAAACATCCCAGGAGGGGCCATCCAATCAGCTCGAGTTGGGTCAGATGTGTGCTCCTGAGCTGCCATCAGGGGTGGGATCATGTGGAATATATGAGCTGCGAGGGACCACCTTAAAGATCAGGGGCACCTTCCAGAGAAGGGATATCTGCCTTGTGGGCAGCCGTATCTATAGGACAGTGTTTGGGAGATTGCTCAGTCATGGCTGACTGTCCAGCCCATTGAGCTGATGATCGAAGGGTCGTCATGGTCAGCTCGCCAACTACCCATGGTCTGGACTGCTGCTGCTGTGTCCCATCTTTATCTGAAGCCTTCCAGAGTCTGCAGCCCTGCAGCACCAACCGGTTAATAGAGATATTCAGAGTTGTGTGTAATGCTCAATGATCCCCCGATGGCCCAGGCCATCCTGGGATCAACTTCAGTGGGTTGCCTTGGATCAGGTTCATCAAAGGCATACTCACGTGAAAGCGTCTTAAAGAATCTCCTTGCAGGGGCACCAGGTTGTTGGCATGGGAATCAGCCTTGCCTTCATTCTGACTGCCTGGAGAAGCACCAGCCGTGTGATCCAGTGTGTCTATCTGGCGACACTGCTGAGTAGTGTGGCTGGCCTCATGGCATGGGTTCTTTGAAAATGAAAGCTGTCAACAATCAGATACAGAATCTTTATATGACAAGAGCAATTCTATCAGGCGCGCTCCATCACAGCCAGACCGAGGGACTTCTATTTACATGAAACAATAACTCCATGGAAAGCTCTTTCGACAAGTTGCCAAAAGTAAAAAATAAGCCTGGGCATGGAAAATGACAAAGACCTCAAACAGACATTGTCGAGATTTAATAAATTTGAGATGGATGACGTTTGAAGTGAGGTTCGAAGCGAGACTTGGGTTGATGTTCCGGCTCCGTCTGGTGCTGTGAGCCAGAGGCGCTGGCCACATCCATCTCTCCGTCCCAGCCCTGTAGAAGAAGCGAGAAGAATGGCCAGGGAGGTGATGAGTAAACATCACATTCTTCACATGCCAAGAGCACAGGTTCACTCCGACGGAGACCAAAATGGAAACAGAGTACCTGGTGGGCAGGTATGTGTCAGTGCACCTTCAACTTCTGTACGTGGCCTTGGAGGGTTCTGGGATGAAGGGCGAGAAAGCGTTCATGTTTGAGTGCAGCACTTTTTATTAGCTGCGGAAGGTCTGAGCAGACCCTTCCTGTGGTGGAGGTTGCCCCGTGGTCTTCGCGGCTCTTCCCGGACACCGGCCAGGCTCCCAACCTAGTGTCCCTGATGGAGCCATGTACCTGTGGGCACAGTGAGGGGCTGTGAGTTTTCCAGCCTTTTCCCCCTCACTGGGCCTCTGGTCTCTCTGGGGTAGAAACTGTATTTCATCTCCAGCCCTCGTGCCCATCAGAGCATCCTGCTTATGAAATGACTCTTTAGTGAGACTGAGAGGAAGGGAAGACGTGCAGGGAGACACGCCAGGCTCCGCAATGCATCTTCTTTCTGTGGCTGCTGCAGGCTGAATGTTTGTGTCCCCAAAATCTTCTACTGAAATCTCAACCTCGCAGGGTGATGGTGTTGGGAGGTGAGGCCTCTGGAAGGTGATTGGGTCATGAGGATGGTATCCTCAAGACTGGAATTAGTGCCCTAGTTAAAGTGACCCCAAGGAGCTCTCCTGGTGCTTCCTCGTGGCTCAGATGGTAAAAAATCTGCCTGCAATAAAAGAGACCTGGGTTCTGTTCCTGGGTTGAGAAGATCCCCTGGAAAAGGGAATGGCTACCCACTGCAGTATTCTTACCTGGAGAATTCCAGGGGCAGAGGAGCCTGGCAGGCTGCTGTCCATGGGGTCGCAAAGAAGTGGACACAACTGAGTGACTAACATAAGGAACTCTGTTCCCTCCCTGACACATGAGGACATGAGTAGCTGGCCATCTGCAACCTGGAAGCAGGCCTTCACTAAAACCCAGCCATGCTGGCACCCTGCTCTTGGACTTCCTGCCTCGAGAACCTTGAGAAATCAGTGCGTGTTGATCACGAGTGACCCAGTCTGTGGTATCTCGTTACAGTGGCTGGAATAGACCAAGTCAGTGGTAACATGGACATACCAGGCACTCTGCAGAACAGTATGGAGGTTCCTGAAAAACTAAAAAGAGAACTACCATATGACCTAGCAATCCCACTCCTGGGCATATACCCTGAGAAAACCATAATGCAAAAAGACACATGTACACCAATGTTCATTCCAGTGCTATTTATAGTAGCCAGGACATGGAAGCAACCTAAATGTCCATAGACAGATGAATGAATAAAAGAGATGTGGTACATATATACAACGGCATATTACTCAGCCAAAGAAAGGAATGAAATTGGTTCATGTTTAGAGATGTGGATGGACCTACAGTCTGTCATATAGAGTGAAATAAATCAGAAAGAGAAAAACAAACATCATATTGCTGCTGGTGTTGTTCAGTCCCTCAGTCGTGTCCAGTTCCATGGACTGCAGCATGCCATGTCCTTCTCCATCTCCCGGAGTTTCCTCAAACTCATGTCCATTGAGATGGTGATGCCATCCAACCATCTCATCCTCTGTTGCCCGCTTCTCCTCCTGCCCTCAATCTTTCCCAGCGTCAGGGTCTTTTCCAGTGAGTTGGCTCTTCGCATCAGGTGACCAAAGTATTGGAGCTTCGGCATTAGTCCTTCCAGTGAGTGTTCACATACCTGTGTGTAATCTAGAAAAATGGTACAGATGAATTCTCAGTAGGGCAGTAATAGAGATGAAGATGCAGAGGGCAAACGTGTAGACGCAGTGTGGGAAGCGGAGGGTGGGACAAACTGGGAGTGTAGCATTGACAGATATAAAACAGGGAACTAGTGGGAAGGTGCCGTACAGCACAGGGAGCTCAGCTTGGTGACCTCTGATGACCTAGAGGGATGGGGGTGGGGTGGGAGAGAGAGAGAGAGAGAGGTTATATATAGCTGATTCACTTTGTTGCATAGCAGAAGTCAACACAACATTGTAAAGCAATTACGTGCCAATCAAAAAAAGACGTAACGTAAAGTTTACCATTTGGACCATTTTCGAGATGCAGTTCTGTGGCATTAAGCATATTCACATTGTTATGCCATCATTAGCGCTGTTGGTCTCCAGGACTTGCTCATCTTCTCCAGCTGAGACACTGTCCCTGTTAAACACCTACGCCCTCCCTCCCGGCACCGCTCCTTCTGCTCTCTGTCCCCGTGAATCTGACTCCCCTGGGGACCTCACATCGGTGGAATCGTACTGTTATCTGACTCCTTGGGTCTGGTTCAGTTCACTTGGGCTTTCCTGGTGGCTCAGATAGTAAAGCGTCTGCCTGTAATGTGGGAGACCCGGGTTCGATCCCAGAGTCGAGAAGATTCCCTGGAGAAGGAAATGGCAACCCACTCCAGTACTCTTGCCTGGAAAATTCTATGGATTGAGGAGCCTGGTAGGCCACAGTCCATGGGATTGCAGAGTGGGACCCAACTGAGCGATTTCATTTTCACTTTAGTTCACTTAGCATAACGTCCTCAAGTTTCACCCTCGTTGTAGCAGGTGCCCGAATCTCCTTCCTTCTGAAGGCTGAACACCCTCCTGCTGTGTGTTGAAAGGCACCCACTCACCTGGATGCACAGGCTGTGAAGGTGGGAGGTGGCCTGAGCCAGTGGCCACACCAGTTTTGGAGCTGGGTTCACCTGGGTTTGAGGGCTGGCTCTTGCCCCTTTTTGGGGCAAACCTTGGCCCTCTCTGAGCTCTGAGAAATGGGAGCAGAGATGGGTCCACCTCCCGGGGTCGCTGGGAGAGTCCACATTCTGCACACGAGGCCTGAGGGCAGCTACTTTCCCTGTGAAGTAACTGGGGGGTGGTGAAGGGTCCTGGGATCTTGGGCCAGTCTGAACCTCATGGATTTTAGAGTGGAGGCAGTAGAGGTCTAACGGAAGTGAAGGGGGACCTGCCCTCCCCTTCCCAGCTGCAGACAGACTTCCAGCTCCAACCAGTGGTCCCAGGTGCCTGAACTCCTGCAGCCAAGCTTTCCCACCGGCAGCTTTCTGGATCAGCTCCTCCAGACCCCCACTGCCCGTCAACACCCAGGCCTGCCTGCTCTTCCCCAGTGGCCAGATGTAGGAACTCCTAGTGACAGGGCGCTGGGATAAATTAAAACCAGTGACCTGCAAATTAAGGGCCTCAAATCCCATTTCCCGCTCCACAGACGCCTCACCCTCATTCTCTTCTCTCCCTTGGAGGTTGGGGGCCTGTCATCCGCTGTTAGAGCCGCCTGGTTATGAATCTGTCACACGGCGGCCGGGCTCCGTTCTCAGCAGAGTGAATTGTCTTTACATTTGTGAATTTTTTTTTTTTTAAGTAATTGCCCATTTTACCCCCATTCTTCATGTCTGCGTGTGAATGTTCTTATTCAAAGTGAAACCGGGGAGCTATTGTCAGCCCAGGCTGGATCAAGGGACCATACAAATGTGTTAAAATGTGCCATGACAAATCGAGGTTATTTTTCTGCAAAGGTATTTTGTGGGCCTGGGTTTAGAGTCAAAGGGAGCTTCAAAGTATGAAATGTTCAAAGTGTTTTCATGGGCTTTGGTATGAGGCAGTGTGTCTGTTGGATCCGATGGGCAGGGGACAGGCTGCCCTGTGGATGGTCGCTGGGAGTCCAGTCTGTTTTCTTTGGGAGAGTAGCGGGCTTCTCCTGTGCAACCCCAGAGGCAGAGACCAGCCTGTCTGCTCTGTGGCCCAGGACTCGGGGTGACCAGCCCTGGGAGTAGTCTGTGGCGTGCCTCTGTCACCTTGGCAGGGTCCTTCCCTCCCTAGGCCTGTGCCTCTGCGAAGTGTGCTGTGGGGGGAGAGGGGCTGGGCTTAATGAGGCCTCTGGGCTTCTCCAAGTGAGTGTCATCGATTCCAGCATTAAGTTCTATAAAGAGAGGACCTGGGGGTCCGAGCCCTCTCTGCTTCTGTTCTGGGGCACAGACAGCTGGTGTTCACCAGCCAGTCTCTCAGCTGCAGTTTCCTTCCTAGTGAGGCAGGAAATAGATGGGCCCCCGGCTGAACAGTTTCTCCCCTGTGGACAGAAATTGCATAAGAGCAGGATGATGGAGGAGGGCGGACCTGCCCAGATGACAGATAAGAGATGACAGATGACAGATAACTTCCTCATTCTCCAAGTTAAGAGGACTTCCCTGTCTACAGACACAAAGAAAGGCTCCTTAGAGGTCTAAAGAGAGGGAGCATCACTCCATAGTAAGTGATGCAACTACCCATAGGCCTCCTTGCTAGAATCCATCTTGGCTAAGAGATGAGAGCGCACACATGGAAGGAGCCCAAGATAAACCAAATATGGACTCTTGCGTGCATGCTCAGTCATGTCCGACTCTTTGCGACCCCACGGACTGTAGCCCACCAGATTCCTCTGTCCATGGGATTCTTTAGGCAAGAATACTGGAGTGGGTTGCCATTTTCTTCTCCAGGGGGTCTTCCCGACCCAGGCATCAAACCAGTGTCTCCTGCATCTCTTGCATTGGCAGGTAGGTTCTTTACCACTAGTGCCACCTGGGAAGTCCCAAATACAGACTCAGAACTGGGCAAAGGAATATGATTGGCAAAAAGAAACCTGGAAGAAATGCCCCTTAAAAGTGCTTTAAACTATCGTGACGGCGGGGCTCTCTGAGCCTATTTGCATGTCTGTCCAAGTGTACGGCACTCTTTGTCCTCCTAATAAATGCTTTACTCGTTTTACCACTTCCCGTCTCTGGGGGAATTCTTTTCTGCAAAGTGAAAGAACCAGGGTCTTGTCACTGACCCCTGCTCCAGTGGCTTGGATTTGGCACTCTCACTGCCTGACCTCAGTCTCTGGCTGGGAATTGAAGCCCCGCTTCAAGCTGCTGCAGGCCAAGGCCACCTGAGATCACTAAATTCATGGAAATTATTTGTGATTGACCTAAATAAATGCACTTGCCAAACGGTCAGTACTCAGGAGGTGGGTTTGGAAATCCAAGCTGGTTTAGGAAGACAAAACTGTGGTTTGCCATGAGGGTGGGCTTGGTATATGGAGTGGCGGGTCCTAGGTCTTTGGGGAGGGCCATCTTTTCTGGAATGGACTCAAAGTCACCCTGGGGAAATGACCCTGATGTGTTCCAGGCTGTGCTTTCGCTAGAGGCCATTGTGTTCCCTGCCCGGGGCTGGTGAGCCAAGGGCTCCAGCGGGGGCTGCAGGCTGCACAGGGAGGGTCTGGGGTCGTGTCCTCCTCCATCCTGCACATGCAGCCCCACTTTTCCTCTGGCCCTCCTGTTCCTTTTGTCTTTCTGTGTTTCCTCCTGCTCCTTTGTTTCTCCGCCAGACACGGTGCCCAGCCCTGGGGGCCAGGGCTACCTTGATGCATGAGACACAGCTGGACCCATGAGAGACCAGAGGAAGCCCTGGCATGAGCCAGGAATCAAAACATAGGAGCTCAGGGCCTCGGTAGAGACCTCTTCTCTGTGAGTCCCTGGAATATTTCCAGAACTTCGAGCTGCCATATATCCAGTTGACACTGAGCAGGACCCAAGGTTCTGGAGTGGACGAACTGCTCCCTCAGGCTCCTACCCTGGAGAGATGCTGTCCACCCTGCCTACCCTGGTTGACTCTGTGGTCCGTGGGGGTGGGCCAGGTTTGGGGAAGGGGTGTCTGAAGCTGTTGCTGCTCTGGCAGGCAGCTTGGGGGAGGGTGATTTGGGGCGCACAATGGAGCTGTGCTCTGTGGTCCAGCCAAGACCTGCAGCTCGGGCCTGCTTCTTCCTACCAGGAAAAACTGGGCTGGCTGAAAGGACAGGGTGTTAGGGGAGGTCAGGGGACTGGAACCAAGTGCCCCTTGTATGAGCCTGTGGAAGGATGAGGGCCCTACAGATGCAGGGACCCCAGGCTGGAAGACTGCATGTAAAATCTGGCCCTTAGGGAGTTTTAAACAATATACACATTTTGGGTCATCCTGTGTTTAAAAAATACTAAATAATTTGCCAACATTTAAAAATCAAATTGAAGTCTATATTTCTTTCAAAAAACAGGACGGTCTGGCCACACTTAGCCTCTATTCTCCCACGGTCCTGATCTCCTGGACTTGGGCAGCAGCTTCCCCCTTCACCTGGACATGCCCCGGGGTTTGCCACAGTCACTACCACTCCCTATAACATCTGCAATGCTAAGCCCACATGTCTGTCTGCCATCTAGTTTTTGGTCAGTCTTTTACATGGTGTACTCTGGGATTTGAGCTTTTGACCCTTGACAGTAGGATTGGGATTAAGTCAAGTCACGCTTGAGTCCAGTGGCCTATGTTTGCAATCTAGGTCGGCTAACTGCTGACTGTGGAATCATGGTCAAATCACCTGACCTTTAGAGTCTCTGGTCTTTATCTGTACAACAGATAAGTGCTTTCAGCCTTAGAGAGTGGTTGGGAGGACTAAAGGAGATGCTGATTCATGTCAAAAGTTCAGTCTACTGCCTATCACTTGGCAATAATAATAATTTGTTTTTGTTGTTGTTCAATTGCTAAGTCATGTCTGATTCTTTGTGACCCCATGGGCTGTAGCATGCTAGGCTCCATTGTCCTCCACTGTCTCCCAAAGTTTGCTCAAACTCATGTCCATCGAGTCAGTGATGATACCTAACCATCTCATCCCCTGCCACCCTCTTTTATTGCCTTCAATCTTTTCCAGCATCAGGGTCTTTTCCAATGAGGTGGCTCTTCACATCAGGTGGACAAAGTATTGGAGCTTCAGCTTCAGCACCAGTCCTTCCAAAGAATATTCAGGGTTGATTTCATTTAAGATTGGCTGGTTTGATCTCTTTGCAGTCCAACAATGTCATAAATGGGGCGGCAGAGGATGAGTTGGTTAGACAGCATCACTGACTCATTGGACATATATTTGAGCAAACTCTGGGAGATAGTGGAGGACAGAGGAGCCTGAAGTACTGCAGTCCATGGGGTTGCAGTTCTTTGCAACCATGGAGTTGGACTCAACTTAGTGGCTTCCTTGGTGGCTCAGAGGGTAAAGCGTCTGACTGCAATGCGGGAGACCTGGATTCGATCCTTGGGTCAGGAAGATCCCCTGGAGAAGGAAATGGCAACCCACTCCAGTACTCTTGCCTGGAAAATCCTGTGGATGGAGAAGCCTGGTGGGCTACAGTTCATGGGGTCTCAAAGAGTTAGCCACGACTGAGCAACTTCACTTCACTTTATTTTTTTTCTTTTTTTTTTTTTAATTGGAGGCTAATTATTTTACAATATTATATTGGTTGGTTTTGCCATACATTGACATGAATCTGCCCCGGCTGTACATGAGTTCCCCTTCCTGACTGAACAACAACAGCAATCAATTTATGTGAAAAAGCTGAATTTAGAAAAGGCAGAGGAACCAGAGATCAAATTGCCAGCATCCACTGGATCATAGAAAAAGCAAGAGAGTTCCAGAAAAACATCTACTTCTGCTTTATTGACTACGCCAAAGCCTTTGACTGTGTGAATCACAGCAAACTGTGAAAAATTCTTCAAGAGATGGGAATACCAGACCACCTGACCTGCCTCCTGAGAAATCTGTATGCAGGTTAAGAAGCAACAGTTAGAATTGGACATGGAACAAGACTGGTTCCAAATTGGGAAAGGAGTATGTCAAGGCTGTATGTTGTCACTCTGCTTATTTAATTTATATGCAGAGTACATCATGAGAAATGCAGGGCTCAATGAAGCACAAGCTTGAATCAAGATAGCTGGGAGAGGTATCAATAACCTCAGATATGCAGATGACACCACCCTTATGGCGAAGAACTAAAGAGCCTCTTGATGAAAGTGAAAGAGGAGAGTGAAAAAGTTGCCTTAAAACTCAACATTCAAAAAACTGAGATCATGGCATCCAGTCCCATCACTTCATGGAAAATAGATGGGGAAACAATGGAAACAATGACAGACTTTATTTTTTGGGCTCCAAAATCACTGCAGATGGTGACTGCAGCCGTGAAATTAAAAGACGCTTGCTCTTGAAAGAAAAGCTATGACCAACATAGACAGCATATTAAAAAGCAGAGGCATTTCTTTGCCAACAAAGATCCATCTATTCAAAGCTATGGTTTTTCCAGTGGTCATGTATGGATGTGAGAACTGGACCATGAAGGAAACTGAGTGCTGAAGAATTGACGCTTTTGAACTGTGGTGTTGGAGAAGACTCTTGAGAGTCCCTTGGACTGCAAGGAGATCCAGCCAGTCAATCCTAAAGGAAAACAGTTCTGAATATTCATTGGAAGGACTGATGCTGAAGCTGAAACTCCAATAGTTTGGCCACCTGATGCGAAGAACTGACTTATTGGAAAAGACTCTGATGCTGGGAGAGATTAAAGGCAGGAGGAAAGGGGGCGACAGAGGATGAGATGGTTGGATGGCATCACCGACTCTAAGGACATGAGTTTGAGCAAGCTCTGGGAGTTGGTGATGGACAGGGTAGCCTGGCATGCTGCAGTCCTTGGGGTTCCAAAGAGTTGGACACAACTGAGCGACTGAATTGAATTAAACATAACATATAATAATTATAATATATGATCTAAGAGCTGTAATATAATAATAACAACAATATCCAGCACATCCTGTGTGCTTGAATGCTTGTCTTGAATGTCTGGACCTGAACTAGTTCATCTAATTCTCACAATAGCCCCTGGGATGCAGATCCCACTTTCAACATCAGGCCCTCATTTTACAGCTGATGAAATGGAGGCCCAGAGAGGTTAAGATGCTCGACTATTTTCCAATAGAAAGAGGCAGAGATGGGGTTTGAACCTAAGCCATCTGGCTCCCACTTCTGTTTTCAGTGTAAACACCAGCTTGTCGCCTCTACTCCTGGGATCCAAGTCCTTCACCTCTGACATTTACTGTAGCATCCGAGGCTTGAAGCTCTCCTGGGGTCTTGCAGCTCCAGCAGATCGTGGGTCTTGGGCTTTTTGGACAAACTGGAATGGGTGGGGGATGGCGGCTGGGCAGGGCGGCAAGCCAGGATGAATGGGAACTGCTGGTGGGAGCCAGGGCTCTCGGTCTCCGCTGCCCTCACCGGGCTGTCTTGCCTCTGTCCCAGCAGCCCCCCAGCCCCTGAGAGCATCTCAGCAATACACACAACAGGCTGAAGCTCTGGTTGGCGGGAGCTTCCAGGGGATGTGTGGGAGCGGGGATCCCTGGATTTCCAGCCCCTTTTGCTCCTTCGAATCAGAGCTCATCTTGTCAGGAACAAGGCAGCAGTAGAGCACTCGCACGCTGGATTAATCCTGTTAAACAATTCACAGATCTGACGCCAGACAGCCCTTTTGAAACCTGGGGGTACAGACTGCAAGTGAAGCGTGAGTCTCACTTCGCTTTCAGTGGCTTGTCGCCTGGCAGAGCTGAAGCGCCAGGGAACAGAGGGGGCAAATGAGGCAGTGTCTCCGGCACTTCACTGGCCAGATTCACGCTCACTGAGAGCTCTTCTCCTTTCCCCTGACTGATGTGCAGAAAAGAGACGGACATGAAAGGGAGAGGTTGCCCCTCACCTCCCAGCCGGGCCCCTTCCTCCCAAACCCTTGCAGGGGACAGCCCAATGCACTCCCATCACTCCGCTGGGGCCAATGTGGGAGAAGGAGTCTTGGCCGAGGGGCTGAGTGCCCAGGGCAGAGTGTCCAGTGCTCAGACAGTCATCAGGGGCGGAACTGAGCCAGAGAGAATCCTGCTCATTACGTAAAAGCTGATGGTCCTCAGTTTTCTCATCTGCCAAGTGGAGACTGTAGTCCCACTGACCACACAGAGAGGTGAGCAGGTTAGGAGAGTGTCAGATGTCCCCTAGTCAAAGGCATCAAGCTTAGAGGTTGGCAGGGCCTCAGGGTCCCTGTGGTCCTGGCAGGGTTCCACCGGGCAGGCTTCCTTCTCCTGGAATGCCGGCCCCTCTTACCTCTGCATGAACAGAACTGCCTGTCTCCCAGCACTGCTGGCTGTCTTCTTGGGCTGTCCTGGGCGGTGGGTGGTTGGCGGTGGGCAGTGGGCAGAGGAGAGGCTCTGGAGTCCGAGACCTGGGCTGAATTCCCGCCTTGGTCTACTGGCTGTGGGACTGTGGGTGCCTTGTTTAACTTTTTGGTGCAAGGAAGTGGGAATAAAGGTCATTGGATGAAGGTTAAATGCATTTGTGCATCTAAAGCATTTCCCATAGCCTGGCTCAATGAATGCTAGTGATCTCATCGTCACCTCCTCTGATGGAGGCTGAAGCCGTGTGTCAGAGTCTGTGCCGTGTTTGTGCATCGGGGCCCTGACCTCTGTACTGAGGGAGCCATGGGGCTGTGGTCCCCCAGCGCTGGTGGAGCCTCTTCTGGTAGCTGTTAGCTGCGACATCTGTGTTCCTTCTGTGACGTCCCTGCTGGGCTTAGTGCAGAGGCTCATCCTCCTCCCCAGCCACTGCGCAACCCTCCAGGCAGGACCCTTGGCTTTAGATCAGGTTCTCCAGGAGTTCCCTGGCTCTTCTGTGTCTGGGCTTTGATGATGTTTCTGGGTGAGGGTGGTGGGCAGCCAGGGCTGTGCTCTCTATAGAAAGTGCCCTTAAGGACTCATTTCTGCAGGCAGTGAGAGCCCAGGCCCTGTCCTGTACCTCTGACTTGAAGTCTTTGTACAGACCTAAGGGCCCTCGACACACCAACCAGCACCTGACCTCCCAGAAGACGATTCTGATGTACAAGCAGACAGTAGGGGCTGCTGTTCCTGGGCAGGGCCAGGGTTGGGTGGGTGAAGATGTTCACCAGCTGGGCAACAGAGAAGACAGAGGGCTGTGTGGGCCAGGGAGCCCCAGCTGACAGTGTACAGTCTCAGGGGCAGAAGGGAGAGGCGGGGAGGAGAGAAGAGGGTGGGGTGGGAGGGGAGGTGCAGAGACGGTGGGGAGGGCAGGGGGAGGCTGGGAGGGGCGCTCTCTCAGGCAGGTGAGCGGGCCAGGTGCTGTCCAGGACTTCCGTGGTGCTCAGCACTGGGTGCTGTCACGGTGGGGAGCACCTGGCTGCGAGCCTGCACACCCTCTCTGTGCAGCAACAAAAGAGCAACTAATGTTTACTAAGCATTTACTCTGTGACACTGTGGTGGAGGCTGATCGCTTTATCTGCCCAGCAGATAAAGCATCACATGCTTCCAGCCAGCCAACTGCAGAACTCTATCCCTCAGCCATGGTGACTGGAGTAGTAGAAATGGCTGAAAAGCAGAAATAAAGGGAGCATGAAAGATAAACTGTATTGCATTTTTGTGTTAGCTGAGACCAGCTCTATCTGCATTTAGCCAAGGCTTAAGCAGGACCAATCAGGTTCACCTCTGGGATTTTTGCTGGAGCAGTGGGGAAAGGTGCCCTTTTTCTTTTCTCATTCTCTCTCTTTCCTCACCTGCCATAACACAGTAAAAGCCAGGACCTCCCAGTCTGCTGGGGGCCATCCTGCTGCCGTGTGGGGAGAACTTATCTGAGAATGAAGCAATGCAGAGGAATGGGGAGCTAAGAGAGGCAGGGAGATAGAGCGTGTGAGGAAGGGTGGACACACACACACATGCACCCAGTGATGTCTTACAAAGAGCCCCGCAGGTTGGCCCCACCCTCAGATGTCCCTCTCATGGAGGTCAATGCGCTCCCTCTCATGGAGGTCAATGCGCTCCCTCTCTGGTCCAGCCCGCCCTTGTGCAGTTTCCATTATTTTTTTCCATTCACGTGCTTAGCATGTCATGAAAGTCAAAGTCGTTCAGTCATGACTGACTCTGTGACCCCATGGATTATACCATTCATGGAATTCTCCAGGCAAGAATACTGGAATGGGTAGCTTTTCCCTTCTCCAGGGGATCTTCCCAACCCATGGATCGAACCCAGGTCTCCTGCATTGCAGGTGATTCTTTACCAGCTGAGCCACATGTGTGTCATGAATTCTGATGCTTACTATGACCCTCAGGGGTAGGCATTCTTATTATTCCTGCTTTCAGAAGAGAAAGGCCGAGAGTGAGAGGTGACACCACCCACTGAGGGCGGTCCCTACGGCTCACAGGCTCAGAGCTGGGATCCAAGCCTGGTGCTCTCACTCCAGAGCCCATGCTGGGGACACACGTGAACCTCCCCAACCCCAGCTGCCCATCAGAGGGATCAAATAAGTATTTGTTGAATTAAACTCATCCTGGCTGTTGGGAATCGAGTCCAACTCCTCTTCCTTCTTTGGAATCTGTGTTTCTGCTCTGGATGTGCCCAAACCCTTTGCCTCTGGCTCCTGGGTTCTCATGGAGGCTGAGTCCCTCAGCGAAGGTCCTCACATGGTGAGACTGGACATCCCACAGCCAGACCACGGACACTTGAGCAACACCACATCTCCAGGCATTGAGATACATTCTCAGAGCAATTCTGTGAGCCATTAGAGAGTGAGACGGGCTGGGTCCCCTTAAAGTCAGCTCAGACAGAAACTGTTGCAACTGAGCCTTCAGACGCCTTGTTCCCATTAAGAAGCGACTTTCTTGTTTGATGGGAACAGAGAGAGTCCTGTCAGCCTGTTCTTTGGGAGATTTTAAAAGTGGCCGGAGGTGTGTTCTGAAGAAAGTGAGTGAATTGGGCTTCTTGGCCCCATGTGGTAAACTCGAAGCAATTTAAGGAAGATCAAAAGCGTTGCATCTCTTCCTTGGTCTGAGAGCTCAAAGCCGTGGTTGGTACAGGTGATCTCATTTCCAGAAAAGTCCCTGAGAAAATCCAGAGAAACTGGTCAGCTGGGGCCAGTTGGGGCCTGGGGGCCTGCTTCCATGCAACCACACAGCCCACTCCCCCTCTGAATCCTGTGAGGTTTGGGGAGGGCCAGGGAGACAGTGGAAAGGGTCATGGTCGGGGCGATGCTGGGAAGAGGACAAGAGCCTTTGCTGCACACCAGCTTCTCCTTCACTCCAGGTTTGCTTTATGCTGGAGGTTGAAAGGGGCTTCCCATCAATGGACCCCTGCCCCACTGGCCTCTCTCTTCCATCCATTGCTGGCCGGGGTGAGGTGAGTTAACCCCTGAGCATTTGTGTTCTGGGTGAGCCGGCAGCTGTGGGCAGTGATTTCTAGAAAGGATCAGGGTCTCTGGGGCAGATAGTCCTGGGCCCTCAATCCCGGTCTTAGGTGGGGTCTCCTGAAGCAGACGTTGAGAGACGGATGTGATTGTGAGCTGTTGGTGGGGAGTTGGACTCCGGGGAAGGGGATGTGATGGGGCTGAGAAGGTGACGCGGTTGTGGCCACTGGCCCAGTCTCCCTGGGGACCTCCACACGGTGTGCAGAAGGGTATCTCGGGGGGCCCTGGGGCTTGTGAGGTGCAGATCCTGGCCCAGCAGGTCTGGGGCAACTTGAAGCTGAAGCTGCCAGTGCACAGTCCACATGGCCCAGGATGCACCTCCCAGTTGTCAGGGCTTGACTTGTGTCCCCAGGAGACATGCTGAAGCCCTAACCCTGCACCTGTGAATGTGACTTATTTGGAAAGGTTTTTGCAAATACAACATAATTAAGGCAAGATCGAAGCATACTGGGTCTGTTGTTGTTCAGTTGCTTGGTCGTGTCTGACTCCTTGTGACCCTGTGGACTGCAGCACACCAAGCTTCTGCCCTTCACTATTTCCCAGAGCTTGCTCAAACTCATGTCCATCGAGTCAGTGATGCCATCCAACCATCTCATCCTCTGTTGTCTCCTTCTCCTCCTGCCGCCAATCTTTCCCAGCATCAGGGTCTTTTCCAATGAGTTGACTCTCACATCTCTGAGCCTCAGCTTCCTTGGTGGCACAAGAGTGCAATGACAGGAGGATTGTGGGCAACAGACGATGCATGTCATCATCTAGGACGACCCGGAACAAAGGAGGGTCAGCGGAACAGGGAGACCGAGTGGGGATCCTCCTTTCCAGGGTCCCGCCCAGCACCTTCGGGGAACGTAAGCTCCAAGGGGCAGTGGGCCAACCAACACAGTCCCCTTGCTTCCCAGGGATGCTGTTCTTCTGGCTGGTGGAGACTGTGGCCCCCTCCAGCCTCCCATTTCCCCTGCCATCTCAGCCCTGGATTTCTGGAAGCTCTTTAGAGAGGCAGATGTTTGCAAGTCGGCCCAGTGCTGTTGATTTACGCCTTAGCAAGCCTTGCCTTTACGATGATTAATATTTGATTTACGCCCTGGGTCTGTCCTGTTTCTGATCTCTTTCTAACTCATTAAATCTCCTTTAATCGAGTCTCTAACTTTATCCTTTGAAACTTATCCTTCAGAGACAGCTTCCGGTTCTCCTTGTTGGCTTCTGACCCATTTATTTGCCTTTTGAAAAAAAGCAAAACAAAACAAAAGCACATTTGGCTGGAGCTAGTCCTAGAGGCTGGCTGCCAGGAGGGTGTGGCGTGTTAAATGTCAGTAGCTATGCCTCTGCCATGGAGCTCTTTCCACTGATTGAATTACTTGTGCTGAAAGGGCCAGGACCTCCCATCAGAGGACAGGGCTGGTTTCTGGAGGTGCCTAGCAAGAGTGACTCCAGCCTGCAAGTGGCTGTTCCTGGGGAGGGTGATGGGTGGAGGGGCTTGGAGCTTTGGCTGGCAGGGACCTCGCTGAGCATCTGAGGCTGCAGTGGGCCCGCTTTCCTTCACTTCTAGGCCAGTGCCTGGAAACAACTGTGGGCCTCTCAGATGAACCCGATAATAAGGATGAGCTGAACTCTGGGAGTCCCGCGCACATGCTGGATTCCTCACTGAGCGCTTTATATTCACTTTCACATCTGAGTATCACAAGACCCCTGGGAGGTGGGTTCCCGTTTTACAGATGGGGAAACTGAGGTTGAGCCATGTGCCCAGGAGACTTGGCGGCTAAGGGGCAAAGAGGGGATTCCTGCCCAGGTGGTCTGAGCCTCCTCACGCTGTGCCCTGCTGCCCTCAACAGGGAGCTCCGGTACTGCATCCCCTGGGGGAGGGCAGTCAGTCAGTGAAAGTCGCTCAGTGTCCGACTCTTTGAGACCCCGTGAAATGTATAGTCCATGGAATTCTCTAGGCCAGAATACTGGAGTGGGTAGCCTTTCCCTTCTCCAGGGGATCTTCCCAACCCAGGGATCGAACCCAGGACTCCCGCATTGCAGGTGGATTCTTTACCAGCTGAGCCACAAGGGAAGCCCTGGGGAGGACCAGAATATTGCAAAACATCCTACAGTGAGGTGGACGACCCACTGCAGAATGGTCACCCCCAGGGTCAAGAGTGCCCATTGGGAGAAACATTGTTGTGGGGAAACTAGCCTTGACTTTGAATGGCCAGTCCCCCTCAGAATGTGCAGTTGGCTTCAGGTTTATTCATTTCTGAATTCTGAATGTGGCCAAATATTAGGTTCACTCATGGAAGGTAGAATAAAAATGAATAAAATAGGGGTTGAACACTCTTATTATAAACAGAACATGCCACCTAACTGTATTGGGTGCAGAAATGATGAAATTGAGTCATGAAAGACCACATACTGTCTGATTCCATTTACATGAATAGTCTAGAACAGGCAAATCCATGGAGACAGAAAGTAGACCAGTGATTGCCAGGAGTTGGGAGTGGTGTGAGGGGTCAGGGGGTCCTGGGAAGTGGGGTGAGGGAGGGTGCTGAGAGCTGGAAAGACGAATGCGTTTGCCTTCAGTGCAATTCTCCCTCTGATTTTTCTGCTTTCTTTCGTGTTCTAAGCTTTCTATTATGTAGCTTATATTACTTCATGTTTTTATTAGGGTGATAAAACTATCAGTGTTTTTGTCCCCTCCTTTTCTGTGTTTGCTGATTTTTGTCAAATGCGCATTCATAATGCTAAGAAAGAGAGTTAATAAAGAACAGTTGCTTCCCTGTCCCCTGCACACAGACACATTGAACAGAAGCAAACAAGGACAGAACTTGACTCTCAGGGAACCAAGCCGGGTTCCGCAGGAGACTCTGGTCAGGGCACAGTGCGCTATCCACAGACCCTCTGCCCAGCTGGGGAGGGGGCCTCTGTCCTCCGGGCCCCCTTTCAAGCCTCTTTTATGGAATTGCCGCGTATGATGTGCCCAGGCCAGAGCGCCACCATGAGAACCTGGACATGGCTGACTTCGCCCCGTGGTCACGGCTGGCTTCAAGGCTCCATCCCGGGGTGGGCAGTGGGTCCTCATTGACCTGACCCTCCTGCAAGGGGCCTCAAGGGGTGGGGATGAGATTGGGGGTGGGGGAAGAGGGAGGTCCTGGTCTGAGTCTCCTCCTCTCATCCAGCTCCCCCGCTGTTTTGTATTTTCATCCTCATCTGGTCCAGGAGTGGGGGCCTTCCTGCCTCCATCCCCCCTTGGCTGGGCGGGTCTATGTCTGTGGTCAGTTTAAACTTCACAGAAGCCTGAATGAGGTATGGGCCTCTGTGAGGTGTAGGGATTTACTGATGGAGCTTTAGAATAACAGAGGGGAAGAATATCTGTTTGTCCATTTGTGCCATAAGCATGAAGATTATTCAGTGTCCAGGGACTGTCTCTTCCTGTTGAAGTTCAGAAACCTTCTCTGCCTGGTCTTTATTGTTAAATGCATCATTCTTGGTTAATCTCATATCTCCAGCTGTGAGCAAGAGGTGGCAATAGTGTGATGACTCAGTGCCATGACACTTTGGAGCCTGACCTCAAAGCTGTATCTCCTGATTCCATATAGTCAATGCTGGCTTCATCATCACTCATGATGCTGCATTATCCACTGTGAAGCTTGTGAACCCTGGCTTCTGGCAACTCTTTGTCTCAAAGGACCCTGTGCTTCATTGATGATGACCACACACGCTAGTCTTACTCAGAGTTGTAGGAAGATGGGAACAAAAATCTGCTCTCTGGTTCTCATGTTACAATCACTGTTTGTAATTTCATTGACATAGCATAGAGATTGAGCTGACTCACTGGAAAAGACCTTGATGCTAGGAAAGATTGAGGGCAGGAGAAGGGGGCAACAGAGGATGAGATGGTTGGATGGCATCATCGACTCAATGGACATGAATTTGAGCAAACTCCAGGAGATGGTGAAGAACAGGGAAGCCTGGCGTGCTGCAGTCCACAGGGTCGCAAAGAGTTGGACACGACTAAGTGACTGAACAACAAGCCTAGACATAGAAAAAATCCTCTTCCTACTATGTTTTCTCTTGAATCTTTAAGCCATAATCATTGTATCCTCAGGATGAGATCGTCTTTGTGTTGAACCCTGTCCCCCGCAACTTTTCAAGCACTGACATCATCAGGAAGGGTATGTAAGGGCCCCATCTGCACAGGCAATGTCCTTCTGTCCTCGGGCAAAGCTCAAGACTGACCCAGGAAAACACAAAAGCACCACATTGAACGTCAGTTGGAGAGGCTTGCTTGCTTTGAAGAGCAATGCTTTAAAAGCCCACAGATTATGCACCTCAAACACCACTGTAGCCATATAGGAGGAGGCCAGGTGGAGAACAGGGACTGTCATCCTTGCCAGATAGTTATGAGGTCCCCGTTTCCTGTGGTATCAGCAGGGGAGCCTTGACTTCTGTCACCACCTGGATGTGTTGAGGTGCCCCTCCCTCTCCTGTCTATAGTGCTAATAGAGGAGGTCTAAGGAAGGGTCTAGGAGAAGGCAATGGCAAGCCACTCCAGTACTATTGCCTAGAAAATCCTGTGGATGGAGGAGCCTGGTAGGCTGCAGTCCGTGGGGTCGCTAAGGGTCGGACACGACTGAGAGACTTCACTTTCACTTTTCTTTTCACTTTTCACACATTAGAGAAGGAAATGGCAACCCACTCCAGTGTTCTTGCCTGGAGAATCCCAGGGATGGGGGAGCCTGGTGGGCTTCCATCTATGGGGTCACACAGAGTCGGACACGACTGAAGTGACTTAGCAGCAGCAGCAGCAAGGAAGGGTCTGGGCTTCCCAAGTGGTGTGAGTGGTAAAGTGCCTGCCAGAGCAGGAGACATAAGACATGTGGACTTGATCCTTGGGTTGGGAAGATCCCCTGGAGGAGGGTATGGCAACCCACTCCCGTGTTCTTGCCTGGAGAATCCCACTGACAGAGGGGCCCGGCAGGCCACAGTCCATAGCGTCGCATGGTGTTGGACACAACTGAAGCATAGCAAGCGTGCACACAGCGAAGGCTCTGGATCTCCACCATCACTGAGCACCAGTGAGGCCACCCCAAGTGTGATGTCAGTGGAGACCATGTGGGGATGGGAACTCCCAGCCCTTCCCAGCGGTAATAAAAGCCTCCTCTCCTCTAGTCAGATGTCCACAGAGGCAGATTGAGGAACCTTCATCTGGCAGGAATGAAGCGGGACTCCTCTCCCACCTCCACTGCTGGAGCAGTGTCAGAGAAAACCATCTGAAACAGAAGGTTTCAGTAAGATCCAGAGTCCCAGCAGATACAACAATGCCCAGGTTTCAATCAAAATTTGCTCATCATAGCAAGAACCAGTAAGAGCTCAAACTGATTGAAAAATTACAATCAATGAATATCAGCACTGACATGGCAAAGATGTCAGAATTATCTGACAAAGATTTTAAAGCAGTCATGGTAAAAATGCTTCATGAAAAACTGAATACTTTTGAAGAAAATACAAAATTAAAAAGGCTAAGCAAAAGAATAGAAGATACAAAGAGGAACCAAATGGACATTTTAGAACTGATAAATAACTGAAATAAAATGCTTGGTGGATGGACTCAGAATAAGGAATGAAATAGGGGAAATCTCTACAGACTCCCCTGTCATCAACAGGATGATAAAGTAATAACTACAGAAAACTGTGTGCGTGTAAATTTGATAAGTTAGACAAATCAGACTACATCCTCAAAAATGAACCACAACCACAAATTACTACAACTCACGCAGTTTGAAATAGATTAACTGAGTAGCTCTGTAAGTACTAAGGAAATTAAATTTGTAATTTAAAAATACACAAAAAGATATCTTCAGGCTAAGAAGTTTTCATTGGAGAATTCTGTGAAACACTTAAATATAAATTCTCACCATCTCTTTCGGAAAGTAGAAATGGAAAGAAAACTTAGAGACTCATTTTTGAAACCAGTTTTACCCTGTTACCTAAACCAAAAATAGTACAAAAAAGAGAACCAAAGGCCATTTTTTCTCATGAATATAGACTTAAAAATCTTCACAAGCCACTAGCAAATAAAATTTAATAATATGTAAAAATAGTTATACACTGTAATCAAGGAAGTCCAGGGATGCAAATTTGGTTCAGTATTTGAAAAATCAATCAGTACAACTCACCACATTTGCAGACTAAAGAAGAAAAATTACATGACCAAATCTATTGATGCAGGAAAAAAAGCATTTGACAGAATTCTATACTCATTGATAAAATCTCTCAGAAAAATAGGAATGGGGGGGAATTTCCACAACTTGATAAAGAGCATCAATAAAAACTAAGCTTGTGTTTAATGCTTAATGACTGGATAATTTTCACATAAGATCAGGAACAAAGTAAAGACATCCATTTTCACCATTCTTATTCAACTGAGTGTTGGAAGTTCTAGCCAGAGCTATAAGACAAGAAAAGGAATTAAAAGACATACAGTTTGAAAAGAAAGAAATAAAAGCATCCCTGTTTATCAGTAATCTTGTTATGCAGATTATTCCAAGGAATCTACAAAAAATACCTTCCTGAACTAGTAAATGAATTCAGTAAGGTTGCAGAATACAAAATAAACATACAAAAATCAATTATATGTCCATATACTAGCAACAAACAAGTGAACATAAAAATTAAAACTGCAATATTATTAGAACTGCTCAAAAATGAAACATTTAGGTATAAATCTAATAAAACATGTATAGGACTTGCATGTTTATGCTACACAATTCTGATGAAAGAAATCAAAGAGGATCTAAATAAATGGAGCAGTATGTTTTGTTTATGGTTTCAAAGACTTAAAATACTAAAGATATAATTTCTCTCTAAATTGATATACTAGTTTAACACAATTCCTATAGAAACCTCAACAGGACTGTTTTTATAGATATGGCAAGATTATTCTAAAAATCTATTTGGAAATACAAAGGAACTAGAACAGTTAAACAAATTTGAAAAAGAATACAATGAAAGAATCAGTCTATGAGTCAAGATTAAATGTACAGCTACTATTATCAGGATTGTGTCATAGGGGCAAAGGGAAGTCACCTCAATCAATGGAACAGGATGAAGAACTCAGAAATAGATCCAGACAAATATGCCCAACTCATTTTGTAAATGTTTATTTATTTTTGGCTTTCTGTGTCTTCATTGCTGTGCGTGGGCTTTCTCCTGTGGGGAGCATGGGCTAGTCTCTAGTTGTAATGTGTGGTATTCTCCTTGCAGTGGCTCCTCTTGTTTCGGAGCATGAGCTCTAGAGCTTGTGGGCTTCAGAAACTGCAGCACTCGAGCTTTAGTAGCTGCAGTAGGCAGGCTTCACTAGTTGCAGCATATGGGCTCAGTAGCTGTGGCTCATGGGCTCTAGAACACAGGTGCACTGGAATAGTGGCCCCGTGGCATGTGGGATCTTCCTTGACCAGGGATTGAACCTGTGTCCCTTGCATTGGCAGGTAGGTTCTTTACCACTGGACCATCAAGGAAGTCCCGTCCAACTGATCTTTGACAAAGGTACAAAAGCAATTCAATGGGAGAAAAATGCATCGTTCTAAATGCTGTTGGAGTAACTTGACATAGAGGCCAAAAAATTGAAGCTTGAACTAAATCTCACACCTTACACAAAAATGAGTTAAAAGTTAATTCTGAACTTAAACATAAAATATAAATGTAGAAAAATATGAGAATATCTTTGGGGAAATAGTCCAGGCAAAGAGTTCTTAGATCTGACAGCAAAATCATAATCTATTAAAGGAAAAGTGAACAAATTTGGCTTCATCAAAAGTAAAACTTTTGCTCTGTGAAAGACCTTGTCACAAGGATAAAAAGACAAACTGCAGAGTGGGGACAAATATTTGTAAGCCACTTATCTGACAAAGGAGTAGTATCTCAAATATATAAAGATCTCTCAAAACTCAACAGTTAGAACTATCCAATTAGAACACGGGCAAAGGTCATGAGCAGGCTTTTCACCAGAGAAGACCTTCAGATGGCAAGTAAGCACATGAGAAGCTGTTTAGCTTGACTACCCATTGGGGATGTGCAAATTAAAACCATCATGAGGTATTCCTATACAGCTTTCAGATTGGCTACAATTTTAAAAAGTGACCATACTGAATGCTAGTGAGAATGTGGAAAAACTGGCTGCTGGGAATGTAACATGGTGCAGACTTTCTGGAAAACAGGTTGGCAGTTTCTAAAAAACTAATCTTGCAACTACCAAACGTCCTAGCGATGAAATCTCTAGGCATTTATCCCAGAAAAGTGAAGACTTATAGTCACACACAAAAACTGCATAAAAATGTTTATAGCAACTTGATTTGCAATCGTCAAACGCTCCAGCAACCCAGATGTCCATTCAGTCTATGGTTAAGCGAACCGTGGTCTCTCCCTATCATGTGATAGTATCCGGCCATACAACTATTGATATTTACTATACCTGGATGACTCCCCAGAGAATATCACTGAGTGAAAACAGCCAATCCCTAAAGGTTATTTTCTGTATGATTACATTTATATAACACGTTTGAAATGGCAAAATTGTAGGAATGGAGACTTAGGGTAATGGTTGCAGGAACTCTAGGATGTGGCTTACAGGTGGGTGTGGCTATAAACTGGCAGCATGTGGAATTCTGTCCTGATGGTAAGGTTCTATATCTTGATTATAGCAATGCCTAGGTCTTTAAAAAATATATTTTATTGACGTATAGGTGATTTACAATGTGTCAATTTCTGCTGTACAGCAAAGTGATTCAGTTATACATATATATATATACACATGTATACATTCTTTTTCACATTCTTTTCCATTATGATTTATTGCAGGTTAATGAATAGAGCTCCCTGTGCTATACAGTAGGACCATGCTGTTTATTCATTCTCTATATAATAGTTTACCTCTGCTAATACCACACTCCCACTTCACCCCTCCCCCAACTCCCTCCCCCTTGGCAACCACAAGTCTGTTCTCTCTGTTTGTGGGTCTCTTTCTGTTTCATAGATAAGTTCATTTGTGTCATATTTTAGATCCCACATATAAGTGATATCATATGGTATTTGTCTTGAAATATCATATCATCATATGATATTTTTCTTTCTGATTTACTTCACTTAGTATGACAATTTCTAGGTCCATTCATGTTGCTGCAAATGGTATTATCTTGTTCTTTATTATGGCTGAGTAGTATTCCATTGTATATATGGACCATATCTTTTTTATCCATTTATCTGTTGATGGGCATTTAGATTGTTTCCATGTTTTGTCTATTATGAATAGTATTGCTATGAAAATTGGGGTGCATATATCTTTTTGAACAAGAGCTTTGCCTGAATCTCCAGTTATCTTTAAAAAGTTAATTAAAAAGATATTTTGAAGGAAGTTTAAGTGCTAGTTCGTGTTCAGCATTAGTATGTAGGTATATAGCATATATATGTCGGTGTGCTCAGTCGTGTATAACTGCAACCCCATGGACTGTAGCCCACCAGGCTCCTCTGTCTATGGGATTTCCCAGGCAAGAAAACAGGAGTGAGTTGCCATTTCCTTTCTTCAGGGAATTTTCCCGATCCAGGAATCAAACTCACGTCTGCTGCATTGCAGGTGGATTCTTTACTTGCTAAGCCATTCATGTTCAGCATTAGTTTGTATGTATATAGTATATACATACATATCTTTACTACCAATTAGCATGTGTTGCCTCATCAGAAAGCTCTTAGTAGGCACCTCACTGTTCATCAAGATCAGATAATAAATGCGGTTGTCCCTCAGCATCCATGGAGGATTGATTGGTTCTGGGGTTCATTAGCTCCCAGCTGCTCTGCTGTTCATCCTCCTGCCCGAGTTGGGAAGTGCTCAGCAGAGGTGAGTGGCAGCCTGCCTTGGGAAGGATGAACGGGCAAGGCTCCAGCCTGGGTACCACCAGGATTCCCTGTGAGGTGCTTCTCTGTGTGGGCACAGGCTGGATGCAAGAGGTCTGGCCTTGCCCACAGGGAGCCTGCATCCTTCTAGCAGATACAATGCTTGGGGAAGAACTAATGAGCAGTTTCTGACTCTGCTCTAGCAAGGCCAATATTGCATGGGGTGCCACTTCAGTGATAAGATGGGGAGTGACTGGAGGGATAAGTTAGGCCAGGAAGTCCCTGAAACTCTCCCCACAGCAGCCAGAGCCATACTTTTGAAATCTTTCAATGACTTTCTGGCACTAAGATTTTAGCAATGCCTTCCTGTCTAGACCCTCAGTCCTGTATCACCCTGCCCCCATCCACTGGGCTCCCCCAAACCTTCCCTGCAATGACCCCCCTTTATCATGCCTGCTTGGGATCTTTGGGTGGGCCCTGCCCCCACTATAATTTCACCACCTCATCCTCAGGAAACCACCAGGAGTGTGGTGGTGATCACGATGTTGTGGGTACTGACTGGGGACATAGGAACTGTCTGTTTGTCCCTCAGTGGGGTTAGCTATGTAATCTACACTGTGCAGGCCCTGAAGTTTCCTACTGTGATCTTTGGGCAGGAAGGACACCATGGCCAGACAGTCACTAGGAATCTTCTGTGGCATGTGGCCAGGACCCAGGAGACTGGGGCAGAGATGTGCCAAGGGAGCTGGAGAAGACAGGCCGCACACACAGTGTCCTGTTGGCTGGCCCAGGCCTGTTACCTGCCCTGCAGCCTGGAAGGCAGAGCTTGGGCTCAAGGCTGAGGTAGGGCTCACTTGCCTTTGAAGGCCAAGCCTGCCAATTGCCAGACTGCAGAGACCGTGACAAGGGTGCCGGGGGGCCCTGGTGGACACAAGAGCAGAGCAAAATGGTTAGGGAAAGCCCAGAGAGCGGCCCCGGGCAGGGGGAGGAGGGAGCAGTGGCTGTGTGTGAGTGCATGTGTGTATAGGTACAGGTATGTGCATGAATACATAGGACTGTATGTATTTGTGGATGTATATATACACATGGTTGCACGTGTATGTGCACACATATGTGTTTGTGTGCACACATATGTGTTTGTGTGCACACATATGTGTTTGTGTGCACACACGCATGCACTATGCATTTGCAACCACATGTGTACATGTATATATGTATGCATATATGGGCACCCATGTACACATGTACACATATGTTTATACATGTGTACACATGCATGTGTGCATACATATATGCATTATATGTACACACATACATATGTCCACGTGTATTTGTGCCTGTGCATATATGTCTGTATATGAATATGCTTATTTAATGCATGCACATGTGCATGTGAACACAGGCATTGTCCGTGTGTGCATGCACACATATATTTGTATGTGTGTACATGTATGCACACACATGTGTGTATGATGATATGTGTACGTGTGTGTCCTATGTATGCACACTGGTGCATGTGCATATACGCACATATATATGCAAATGTGTACATATGTGCATGTGTGTGCACAGATATGCATGCAGATGTTTATGTAAGTGTGTGTATGTTTGTGTGTATATGTATACATGCCTGTGTCTGTGTGTGTGATCTCTTAACACTAGGCCACCTTGCTTATTAGGAAGCACAGCCCTCTTGGGATTCCGATTCTGGCCGCATCAGTTTCCTTGTCTTGGGGAGGGACTGAGGTGGAGTGGAGGTGAGAAGGGGGAGAAGTTTCCCCCTTACATATTCGTGATATATTCAGGAGAGCAGGCATTTTGCCAGACAGGAAGAAAGTGTGAGCCCATTTTTAGAGAGCTCATTTTAGAAAACCAGAAATGAATGCTTAGGAAAATCACTGGACGGATGTACAAAAACATGTCAAGTGGTACATTCGCAGTTTGGGATTTGGGCTAATTTTTATCCCCTTCATCTGGCTTGTCTGCTTTTTCTAAAATTTCTACAATAAACACCTATTACTTTGTAATAACAACCAAAAAGTTATTCTAATAGTTGGCCTAGAGCTGTGACAGTGTTTAGATGAAGTTGCCACCAGAATGTGCTGCACTCTTTCCTCTGCCCAGAGACCGCAGAGGCGTGGTGGAGCCATTGCTGAGATAATCACGGGCTTCCTTCTTCGAAGGCATCTTGGCTCCCACCTTCGTGCTGCCCAAGTGTTGAAAAGTCCATCTTCTTGGGGTGCGTAGGTTTCACAGGCCTCTCAGTGGGTTGAGGACTTGTCACAGAACCCCTCCCACTCCCCCAGCCCCCAGTGCACAGACTTGTGTGGGCTTTTGGGGTGGGGCTTGTGTGTGCTTGCGGCCCTGACTCCAGCTCTGCACACCCTGGGTGTTCAGTGTGGTCCTGGTTTCCCAGGGTCTGGCTGAAAGCTGTTTTGACACTGGGCTCCTGAGCTCATTCCCTGGGCTCAACAGTGATGGCTGTGACCTTAGGCAAATCCCTTAGCCCCCTAGAACCTCTGGTCCTGCATTCAAGAAAGGGGCCCAATTAGAAGAATAAGCAAGACATGATGCATCTAAAGCCCAGGAAGACAATAAACACTGCTGCTGCTGCTGCTAAGTCACTTCAGTCATGTCCGACTGTGCGACCCCACAGACCGCAGCCCACCAGGCTCCCCTGTCCCTGGGATTCTCCAGGCAAGAACACTGGAGTGGGTTGCCATTTCCTTCTCCAATGGGTGAAAGTGAAGTCGCTCAGTCGTGTCTGACCCTCAGCAACCCCATGGACTGCAGCCTTCCAGGCTCCTCCATCCATGGGATTTTCCAGGCAAGAATACTGGAGTGGGGTGCCATTGCCTTCTATTGTTGTCTTGCAATGGGTACATTAGTATACAGAGTAATAGCCTCAGAGATGTCCGCGTCTGAATCACACAACCTGTAAATGTGTTAGGTTACTTGGCAGAGTGTGGATTAAGGTTGCAGATAGAATCAAGTGTGCTCATGAGCTGACCTTGACCCAGGGAGTGTGTGTCCTGAATTATCCAGCTTGATCCAAAGTGGCCACCAGGTCCTTATAAATGAAAGGAGGCAGAGTCCGAGGCAGAGATGTGACGATGGCGGAAGCATGGTCAGAGAGCATCTTTGGCGTTGGAGATGGAGAAGGGGGCCAAGAGCCAAGGAGTGCCAGGTGGCCTCTGGGAGCTGGAAAAGCCCTGAGATGCCTGTGTCATCCTTTAGAACTATTCAACTATGAGATAACGGATTTGTGTTGTCTCTGAGTTTGCAGTCTATATGGCAGTGTCAGAAAATTACTGCAGGTACTCTCAGCTTTTTTCACTCAAGAAAGGGCTGGAAGATGGACGAGGTCTCAGGCCCCCAGCATATCCTCCTGCAGCCTGTGTGTGGAGTGAGTTCCAGTCATGGGCCTGCCTTACCTGTGTAAGGTGTGGGTCCCTCCTGCCAATTCTTGGGTGTGATTTTGGTGGGTGGGTTTGATGCTTTGGAGAGGCAAGCATTTCCAGCTTCCTGATGTCAAAGTATAGCCCGCCTGGTGCCTCCAACTGGATCTTATTTCCAGAACTTTCCCCTGTCCCCCTGCCTCCCAGATGCCACCTTTGTAGGTGCTTCCTTGAGGATGCACAGGGGAAAGCCTGCCCCCCACTCACTCAGAGCTGAGGAAGATCTCAAAACCTCCTCAAGACTAGTCTGTGAAGCAGCCCCGCGTAGCTCTGATGAGTGCCTGTTCTCTTGCCAGAACGGGGAGAAGTTTGCAGCCACTCTCATTAAAAGCTCCTCTTCTGGTGTGAAATCTCATCTTCAGAAGTGCTGTTGGGGAACAGACAGGGGAGGGAAATCCTTCTCCAGGGATGGAGGACAAGCATAGGCATCGAAGCCTCCTACCTCAGGCCACCACACCTGCTCTGGCTTCCAGGGACTGGGTCAGCAGGGCTTGGGGGCTTGTCTGCTATGCCCATCTTTTAATCTGTCTTCCAGGACTTGGATGGCTCCTGAGCTTGCAAAGAAGCCCCTGGAGGCCTCCTTTCCAGCCATCCTGACTTCCCTCAGCATTGCAAGCTGCCCACTCTGACAATGACCATTGAGTCTAGCAGGGCTCTAAACCTATTTTCTGAATTGCATAATTTAGCCTTTGGATTCTCAGTGTGTGAAAGTGTTAGTCACCCAGTTGTGTCCAACTCTTTGTGACCCCTTGGACTGAAGCTGGCTAGGCTTCACTGTCCAGGGAATTCTCCAGGCAAGAATACTAGAGTGGGTAGCCATTCTCTTCTCCAGGGAATCTTCCTGACTCAGGGATCAAACCTGGGTCCCCCATGGTGCCAGCAGATTCTTTAATGTCTGAGCCACCACAGAAACCTGGACTCTCAGTGTAAGAGGCACTATTATTGCCCCTATTTTACAGATGGGAAACGTGAGGCGCAGAGAGGTGCCTCAATTTCCTCAAAGTCACTCAGCTAAGAAAGTAGAGGAGCCAAGATTTGTGCTCAGGCAGTGGGACTCTGGCCCTCGCATAGGGTTCCCTGTACATATGCACCAGGGACATACGCCAGGGGAGGGGCCCAGTGTCCTGCTCTGCAGTTACACCTGTGTGAATAAGAGGCAGCTCCAGCATTTGTTTCTCTCCAAGATTTAGAGGCAGAGCATCCGTGTTCGGTTCAAAGGGATAGATACACAACGGAGAGTGGAATGCAAAGCTCGAACAGGAAACTTTACAGATGGTTGGGTTTTCAGTGGCTGCCTTGGGCAGGGGTCCCTGAGAACCTTAGGTCACACCCTTTGTTGTTCCTGAAGTTTCTCTGCAGGCATAGGAAGCCTGGTATTGGGCATGACAGTCCATTGAGTGTGAGGTTCTTGGTGGGGGTGGGGTGTTTTCAGCCACATTTTTCTCACTTGCCTGCTGGCTCCTGGCCACCTCCTTATCCTGGTTCATCACGTTCTAGGGGGGGCGTTCCCACATTGGACTCAAGTGTCCACAAGAAGGGAGAGTTTATAGATGAGCGGAGGAAAGTGCCTTGAAAGTCTGTAGCTTAAGGACTAGAATCCCTACCAGGGTTATGTGTATGGTTTCGGGAAATCATCTCTCCACCAGGCTCGCACTTCCCTTTGAGGATGGGCAGGGCCAGTTACTGACAGACCACCTCTGGACAGTTGCCCTGCCCCCAGCTCCAGGGGCAGGTTAAGGAGCTGAGAACTGGAGGCTGTTTGTGACCTCAACTCCGTGCTGGGTCAGCAGGTGCCGGGGCTGATGTTCTGTTCTGGGACAGAGCTCAGTCCCCTCACAGGCTTGGTCTGCCTCCATCCCTTTCTCATCCCCGAGGGCCAGTGCCCCACCAACATATCACCCCAAGACCCTGAGCACGCAGGCTCACTCACCCCCAAGATTCAAGTCAGAAGCTGGATTTCTTACTGGGTCATCTGTTTAGTCCTGTTCAGTAATGCAAGAATGAAGACCATCCCAGGAGTCAGAATCTGATGTGCGTAACTCTTTCTCCTCTCTGGGCCTCAGCTTGTTCCCCTGTGAAATGGACCTTAAGCTCTCTTGGTCTGGTTTAGTTCTAAGCATCCCCCATCTCATAGCTTTACCCAACAATTTTCCAGTGTGGGGGTGCTGGGTAGGATCTCCAGTGATGGGTAAGGGCAGACTCAGGGCCAGGAGAGCAGGTAAGGACAGTGTGGGCAGGACTCTGAGCCAGAGGGACTGAGTTTGTCTCCTGGCTGGGCTGTGATGAACTTTGGAAAATGATGCAAGTTTTTGTGATTTGGTTTCTTGGATTGGAAAATAGGAGTAGTGATAGTTTCTACTTCCAGGATTGTTGCATGCTTAAGTGCCATATTTAATCTTAGTAGAAACTTTCAATAACTTTGCTGTTGTTCAGGTGCTAAGTCATGTCCAACTCTTTGTGACTCCATGAAATGCAGCATGCCAGGCTTCCCTGTCCATCACTATCTTATGGATAACTTCAGCTGTTCTTTGTAGCAGTATGATTTTTAGCTTTTGTTCCAACCTTTCCTGGTTTCTCTTCATCATTACTGGGTATCTTTCAGGACCCTGGGCATGAAGCATCAGCTCTGGGTACCAAGGACACAGCAATTTGTACTCACAGAGGCTGCTTTAGTGCCATGGGTAGATGTTACTTTGTATGCCCAACTCAGACTCAGAGGACCCGAGGCAGAAAGGGCTCAGGCTGTCCATTTATTGACCATTTATTGAGTGCCCATGACATTGGGATCTGGGGTGGGATGGTAGCATCCATTGTGAGTCACTTGATCTCTAGGAAGCAGGCCGCAATCTCCAGCATCCCCTTCCCAACTCAACTTCTTATGAAATCTGGTGACTTGATTTCCACCCACAGCTCCTAATACCTCTGTCTTCTCCCTCTGGCCCCAGGGCCTGGTGCCCCTGCTTTCTGAAATTCCTGGGATCTCTGCTTTCTCTTCAGTTCATTGGCATTACTGAGCCATCTGGTTTACCTACAACTGTGGCCAACAGGGTTAGAGCCTTCTTGCCTTTATACTCACTCCCACCTCCCCTGCCTCAGGAAGAGCATTCAGGGCCTGAGGGGATGAGGGGGTGCCTGGCCTCCACCTGACTCATGGCCTTGAATTGACAGTGGGGGGATCTGGCTCAGGGTACAGCTGCAGCTCAGGCCTGTGGGTGCTTCTGTGCGTGTGGCCAGCAGGTGACAATGGGGGGAGCTCTTGTCCCTGGAATGGAGAGGGTGAACGAGTGTCTAATCAGGATACTTATTCTCCCCAAAAGACTCTTTAAGTAGCTGGTTTGTGCGGAAGAATTTGCATGGGATTTGCAAATATTCCTGCTCCTTCAGGTCTGAGAACTATCTCTCTTAATAACGGAAACTTGTTGCTATTGTAGGAGCAGCACATGCTGGAGCCAAGTGGCAGACGGGAGGCTTTATTTAGAACAATTCCAGATAAACAGTTCTGTGACCCTGGTTAGTGCCTGTGCTTGAAGCATCTCAATCTCTCTCTGGTTTTGGAAAATCAGTTCCCTGCTTGGGCTGCTGCAGATGCTCCAGGGAACAGCTGCCTCTCACCATCCCCGTCCTCAGCCTCTGCCCTTCCAGGGCTCTCCCCTGGGGAGGAGTGAGACAACATTCCTGCCCAAAGTGGTGATCGCCATGGACACAGGACTGAGATAACCTTTCAAGATTCTTCATGTTCAACCCAACTGGCTAGGCTGCTCCTACTCAGAATGAGACTGAAGGCAGTGGTATTTCTTGAGCAGCAGTCCCCAATTTTTTTGGCACCAGACACCAGTTTCATGGAAGACAAGTTTTCCAAGGACTGGGTGGGGGGAGGGAGGACGGTTTCAGGATGATTCAAGTGTCTTACATTTATAGTACACTTTATTTCTAATCTAATGCTGCCACCGATCTTGATAGGAGGTACTGGTCTATGGCCCAGAGGTTGGGCCCCTGTTCTAGAGAACATTTGGGTTGGTAGCTCGTTGTTCTACTTATCAGAGTTTCTACTGGATTCTGAGGGCTCTAGAAACCCTGGTCTGGTCATTTATATTAATCTGCTAGAAGTAGAGACATCACTTTGCCATCCAAGGTCCATATAGTCAAAGCTATGATTTTCCCAATAGTCATGTACGTGAGAGTTGGACCATAAAGAAGGCTGAACATCAGAGAATTGATGCTTTCAAATTGTGGTGCTGGAGTAGACTCTTGAGAGTCCCTTGGACTACAGGAGATCAAACCAGTCAATCTTAAAGAACTCAACCCTGAATATTCATTGGAAGGACTGATGCTGAAGCTGAAGCTCCAATAGTTTGGCCACATGATGCGAAGAGCTGACTCATTGGAAAAGACCCTGATGATGGGAAAGATTGAAGGCAGGAGGAGAAGGGGATGACAGAGGATAAGATGATTGGATGGCATCACTGATTCAATGGACACGACTTTGCACAATCTCCTGAAGATAGTGAAGGACAGGGAAACCTGGTGTGATGCAGTTCATGGGGTCACAAAGAATCAGACATGACTGAGTGGCTGAACCGCAAACAACAAGGGCTGCTGAAGCAATGTACCAGAGACAGGGGACTTAGACAACAGAGGTCTGCTGTCTCGCAGTTCCAGAGGAATCTGAGGGGTAGCAGGTTGGTTCCTTCTGGCTGTGAGGAAGAATTCAGTCCATGCTCCTCCTCTGTGTGTATCTCTGTCCTAATTTCCCCTTTTAATAAACACACAGTCATCTTGGACTAGGGTCTACTCTAAAGATATCATCTTAACTTGATTATCTGCAAAGACTCTGCTTTCAGATAAAGCCACACATACAGGGACTTGGGGTTAGAACTTCAAAGCGTTTTGAAAGTGTGAAAGTGTTAGTTGCACAATCGTGTCTGAATCTGCAACCCCATGGACTGTAGCCCACCAGGCTCCTCTGTCCATGGAATTCTCCAGGCAAGATTACTCGAATGGGTTGCTATTGCCTTCTCCAAGGAATCTTCCTGACCCAGGAGAGAAACCCATGTCTCCTGCACTGAGGGAAGATTCTTTACCACTGTGCCACCTGGGAAGCCCGTAACACCTTTTGGAAGGGACAAAATTCACCCTGTAACATTCTCTTCCTGGAAGAGGTTTTGGTCATTGGCAGGGAAAAGATGGAAAGAATTTCTAGGGTGAACTGCTTTCCAAATGATGCTCCTGCTGGGGGTTCTATCACACAAGACTTCCTTACTGACTGCTCCGTCTGTCCTAAAAACAGAAGAAAGTGTTCTCAGAATAAAGAGGGTTGAGAGCCAGAAACCAAAGAGGAAAAAAATCAGATTTTCAGAAATAGCAAAAGGAACTCAGACTGTGGCATCAGAGGGCCTGTTGGAGGAGGTCACCTAGAGGACCTGACTGCCAGGTCTCTCGAGCTGGCCTTAGGCATCAGAGTCTCCTCACCTCTCCTGTCCTTGAACGTCTACCATTCTCACAGTAGGAGCTGTTTTCAAGGACACAGCCCTGAGAAAGCAAGGTGTTAAGACCATCTGAGCCCCTTTAAGGCCTCTCTATGAAAGACCCTGATGCTTGGAAAGATTGAAGGCAGAAGAAGAAGGGGGCAACAGAGAATGAGATGGTTGGATGGCATTACCGACTTGATGGACATGAGTTTGAGCAAGCTCCAGGAGTTGGTGGTGGACAGGGAAGTCCATGGGTTGCAGAGTTGAACATGACTAAGTGACTGAAATGAACTGAACTGATGAACCTTTAAGATTCAGTGGGCAGGTGCCCAAGACAAGCCTTGTGAGTAAGTTCTCTGCACATTGACCTGCCCCCTGCCGATCTGGGTTGTCAGCCTCTTTAGTTTCTCCTCACCCTCCATATTCAGGGCCCAATTGGTGAATCAACATTGGTGAGCCCAGCATGTCTGAGGGGACTTGGACAAGAATGTCCTCAGGAGAAGTTCTAGGCTGGCCACTACCTTCTATGTGAGGAGGAGAGCCTGTATGTCAGATGCTTGTGGATGTTGCATTAAGTACGGAGATGCTGAAAACACTGGTTGCTTTAATGCACTAGTTTGAGAAGCCAGGCAGAACACGCTATGACAGAGAATAATGGATGGCTGTGCAAAGGACTGGCCTCCACCATAGGCGGGTCAGCTGGACCCTGATGCCCAAACTGAGGCTGAAGCTTGAGTCAGAAAGTGGGAGGGAGAGCTGAGATCAGAGGAGGATGTGCGCATGTCCGCCTCGCTGCTCCCTTGGGGCTGGCAGGTGAGGTGGGGAGCAGGAGGATTAGTAAGAGACCTTAGGGTGCTATTTTGCAAAGCTAGGGAAGTCCGAGCCCTTAGGACAACTGTGAGCAGGACATTAAGAGGTAGATTCTCTGGGAAAGTGAGGAGAATGAAGATGAGGATGCTGTGGTGATTGACAGAGAGGCAGGGTGCCCCCTACCATCTAACCTCCAACACAAAGAAAATTCTAAATAGTAATTACCCTAGACTTATGGTGATAGGGAAATGTATCCTAACACTTCTGGAAGGAGACTTGCATCCTCTCTCTGTCCCTTGAAGTTGTAACTCTTATCACATCTGAGGTGTAAGCACCCTGAGAAATGACTACAACACTGCCCATGCGTGCTTAAAATTGAAAAAAGAGGCAAGGAAGCTTTTTATAAATACAGACTACTACACAAGCTCCCTTGCCCCAAATCTAGTCTATAGCCACCATAAGATGACTGGTCAATGACAATACAAATTTTAAAACTCTTCTCTACAAATATTAGCATTTAGCCATGTGAGTGGATACCTGATTCATAGTTAAGAGTTTTGGAATGAAAGCTGTGGGGTTGTGTCTGTATGCCTAAAAAACAAAGATTCTGTGTTTTATCAGCATAATTTCCTGTGCTTCATCTTGTCTTTGATTACTTAAGAAAAACAAATCTTCTCTATTAAAAGAGCCAGGTTTTTTTTTTTTTTTAATAACCATGTAACTTTCTATATTTGCCTGAGAAGTCTTTAGTTGTCCCTTTGGTTAAATGGATAACTAAGTTTTGTATCACAATGACCTATAATCTTATTTATTCAAGTGTTTTAAGCCTTTTGATATTTTTGATAAGCTTCCCCAAGTAAGGGTCTTCCCTGGTGGCTCAGATGGTAAAGAATCCACTTACAACGCGGGAGACCTGGGTTCGATCCCTGGGTTGAAAAGGGAGAATGGCTACCCACTCCAGTATTCTGGCCTAGAGAATTCCACAGACTGTGTAGTCCATGGGGTCGCAAAGAATTGGACACTACTGAGCAACTTTCACTCCCCTCAAAATAATATTCTAAACAAAAGTCTTGTTGATGTTGAACTTCAGGATTTTCCAGAAGGTCCCTGGAACATCTCAAAAGATGTGCTTTTCTCCCGTTATAAAAGAGAGATAGTGAACTAATTAGGCTTATTTTATATGTTAAATTACATAGGAAGCATTGTCAAATGAGGAGTGATATCAACTTTCTTTAGGGTATATTTGTATTAAATTTCTAAAAATCTGATATGTCCTGATATAATGTTATCAGTTACAATTTTGAAATGTATGTCACAGAAACAATCCAATTTCCTTGTCAATTCCATTATAATGAAGTCTTATCAGATTTTAACCGTGACTATTTTAACGTGACAACCTAGATTGGGATGGGGAGGGATGTGGAAGACAGGTTTAAGAGGGAAGCGACATATGTATACCTATGGCTGATTCATGTTGGTATATGGAAGAAACCAACTCAATACTGTAATTATCCTCTAATTAAAAATAAAAGAAGGTTTTTTTTTTGTCATTATGGACAATTTTTGTTTTACTCTCATGTTTTTGGAAAAGTGTTCCTGATAAAAGTCTTCATCTTCAAGGAGATCCATGGAAAAGACTGACAAGTAGAGTTTTCTGATAACTTAAATCAATTTGCCTTCCTATGGGAGGGGCCATAGGGACCTCGTTTCAAGTGCATCCCTGAGGGTACATTCACAGCATCCCCTACATGCCATGGGATGGCAGCCAGGACTTGTCCCCATTCCCCCTCCCCACATCAGTAAGAAGAGCCCTTATATGGATTATACAGTGTTAGTACACGAAGACTGGCCTCTGCTGAGCATGCTCTGCAGGCTTGGCTGGACCACCTGTGAGGAAGAGGATGGGCAGTGGACCCACAGAAAAGCAAGACCCAGAAAACCACCATAAGGTTTTTGGGAGTTGTCCTAGAGGCTGTGACTGAGAAGGTACAAGCCTTTTCCTTGTGCTCAGTCACACAGTTTTGTCTGACTCTTTGTGGCCCCATGGATTGCAGCCCACTAGGCTCCTCTGCCCCTGGTATTTTCCAGGCAAGAATGCTGAGTGGGGTGCCATTCCCTTCTCCAGGTGATCTTCCTGCCTCAGGGATTGAACCCAAGTCTCTCGTGTCTCCTGCGTTGGCAGACAGATTCTTTACCACTAGTGCCACCTGGGTAGCCCACCCAAGCCCTAAGAATGTGAAAGAGATGTGAGCCTTTGTAGGGATTTCAGTTTGGAGGACTTTTTTTCCTAGCCTGGCAGAATGCCTCCATCCCTGGGCCTGGGGACCAGAGCAGCCTCTGCCTTTGAGAAGCAAAGACACGAGCCCAGGAAGTGCTGTCATTGTGTTACGTGTGTGTGTGACTCTGGACGAGGTGAACTGGGCACTGTGGCAGAGACACAGAGGAGAGAGAAGCCCTTGGATTTGGTCATTGCGAGGGCATGACCCCCGGGGGACCCTCGAGCTGGACCTTGGCCATCAGAGGATCTGTACCCCTCCGTGTCCTTGGATGTCTGCTTGGACACCATTCTTGCAGTCAGAGTCGTTTCTAAGCACGCAGCCCCTAGAGAGATATGTATTGTTAAGACCATCTGACCCCGTCAAGGCCTCTATGAACTTTTAAGGCTCTGGAGGGTGGGTTTGGGGATATGTTGGTCTTTCGGCCCCAAGATGAGCCGCGTGGGTCAGTTCCTTCTCCCTATGCCTGTCCTGCTGATTTGGAGCACCAGCTTCTTGCTTCTGTCTCTGCTCGCCCTCCGTGAGATGGAGCCAGGGTGTGAGCTAACACTGAGTTGAAACCCCAGCTCTGCTGATTCTTGTTGTGTGACCCTGTAACAGTTATTTAACATCTCTGAGCCCCTTCACAATATGTGAAATAAGGGTAATAAAAGCACCTGCATCACAAACTCATTTCGGAGGGTCTACGGTGAGGCAGGTGTGGACCTGCTGCCCGCCTGCTCCCCTCCCTGTGTCCCCCAAGTGGGATCTCGCCTGTAGGGGATGAAAACACACTTATTTCCACTCTTCTAGGGTGTCTTCTGGGACTCCATAGCAAATAAGAGAAATGCATACAGGTTTATTCAATATAAGTTTTATGTGATGTGGGAGCCTTTATAAGAAAATGAAGACTCAAAGAAACGATGAAGCCTGAGTGTTTTTATGTTAGGTTGGATGAAGAGTGAAAAGTTATGGGGAAATGTGATGGGACAAGGGTGTGGACTCAGGGTAGTGAACCAAGGTGGGGCTGTTTGTTCAGATCACTCCTGTGATCTGGGATCCCCTTGTCTTGGGGATGTGGACGCTTCTGTCCTCCAGGCATGGGGGGCTCCCCATTACAGGAGGGACTTTGGACATGCTTCAGGGGATGGTCAGAGAGTCCTTCTCACTCCTGCCTTCACCTGAACAGGTTCCATGGGCCACTGACACACTGCAGCCCCTTCTTCCATTGGGAAGAAGTGAAGCATGGCCTTAGACACATGGATGTGCTCTCAGGAACAACTTAGAAGAGTCTAGACTCTTGACTGGCCGGGGCTTAGTGATGGGGCTGCTTGGGGAAGGGTGCTCCTGGAGATTAGGGTGGGGAGGCCAGGAAGAGGCTGGGTGCAGACAGACAGACAGATAGACAGAGGGCATGGTGTCCTAGGCAGTCCGGGCCTGGTTACAGGGCTGAGTGGTCTCTGCTGGACTGGCTGGAGGGGCTGCAAGGGGAAGGTGCTGCAGAGGGGGATGCTCCAGGTGCCAAGTCGGGGCACGAGGAGGAATCTAGAACCTGTGCCCTTTGACTAGAGGAAATTTTAACCTGGAAATTGACGGGGAGGTACAGCCAAATCTCAGAACGTGACAGGCTGTCCCCAAGCGCCAGGCCCAAGCAAAGCCTAGCAGCTGCCTGGGCGAAGGCACAGTGTTCCGGGGTATCATGGGGTGGGTCTGGCCCTTGTCCCCACCTTCTCTGGTGGGACACACAGTCTGCTCCCCTGCAGTGTAGCCTTCACCCCATACCTCTCCTTTTCTCTGTCTCTGTCTCTCTCTCCCTCCCTTTCTCTCATGTCCTGAATAGCAGCTCTAATCCCCTTGTAGATTTGTCTATTCACTCCCGTCCTCCCCTGTCTGCTGAGCTGAGAGCCCTGGGAGGGCAGGGGTTGTACACAGAGCCTCTGAACCACATGCTGACGTACAGCAGGTGCTCAGTAAAGCCCCCAGGAGCACTGTGAGTGCTTGGCTGCTGCACCTCCAGCTGTGCCCGAGAGGATCCCGCAGGCTCTGGCTGGCCCAGCACCCAAGTGAGGGTGAGATGCCCTGATGGGCTGGCTGGCACGGCAGTGGGTCCCAGTGTGTGTTTCTCCTGGGAGTTTGCCCTGCGCCTGGCAGGAATCCGAGGCTACTGGAGGGGATCCAGGGGGCAGGAGGGACCGGCCACTACAAGTTAGGTCTGTGGTTCTGGGCTTGGGTCCTGTGCCAAGGAGGGCTTCATGGTGACCCCCAACTTCCATCCTGGGCAGTCGATCAGGATCACAGGCCCAGCCTGCAGGTGGGGGTACACCTGGGACCTTCTCCCAGGCAAAGGTCAGAGGCGAGTGTGAGTTTGCATTTTGATCCAGCTGCTTCAGGGAAAGTTATTCAAATTCCCTGCGGCTTCGGTTTTCTCATTTCTAAGTTGGGTCACTAATAATAGTGAGAATGAACTTAGAGTAGCACCCAGCTCATGTGGGTTTAGTGTAGTATTTGGTGACCTGATGCCAAGTCCCTGGCTTGTCACAGACACTCATAACTGGCAATTATCCCTCTTAACACTGTGACTGTGGCTCTTCTTAGGTTTGAGGGGTGTGGTTGGAGCCAGAGTGTCAAGTGCTGATGAACGTGAACCTCAGAGACTTTGCTGACTCCAGGCAGACCTGAGAGCTGGGGGAGATGAGCCCAATAAGCTTGGGGGGCAGACGGCCTGGAGCCCCCATGTGGCCCCATCACAGAGGGAGTCATGCTCCCACCCTGGGATTAAACCACTCTGTGAATCCAGACTCTGTGAGCTCCTTGTCGCCGCGGCAAAGTTTCTGGCATCTCCGGGAGACTTAGTCACGTGTGCAAGCCTTGCTGACTTGGGGAGGAGACTTTGCCGTGCTGTGCTGGGGGCCTGCTTACTGTCTTTTAACCAGTTTTCCAGCGGGAGCGTTCTCTCTGGCCGGGGCCCCAGGCTCTTCCAGTCTCTCTCCCAGGCTCTCTCCAGCATTGTCAGGGGGCCTGCTGATGCCATTTACCTCTCTAGGTTCCCGGGGGGTCAGACATGGAGGTGGCCAATTGGCAGCCCAGGTGGCCTGCATGGCATCCTGAGGCTGCCCACCCAGGACCCCCAGAGGGAGTGTGGTCTGATTGGCCAGTGCCATTCTCCCCTCCTATTTCCTGAGGACTGTGCTGCTTTGAATGGTTGCTGTGTTGTGCTTAGTCGCTCAGTTGTGACCAACTCTTTGCGATCCCATGGACAGTAGCCCACCAGGCTCCTTTGTCCATGGGGATTCTCTAGGCAAGAATATTGGAGTGGGGTTGCTGTGCTATCCTCAGGGGATCTTTCCAACCCAGGGATCTAACCCAGACCTCCCACCTTGCAGGTGGATTCTTTACTGTCTGAGGCACCAGGGAAGCCCTTGAATGGGTGCAATAGCCTTCAAAGTGACTCACTGGTACAGCCCTGGAACCACATGGGGGCCTTTACAAGGGCCTTCTCACCCACTCATGCTCTCTGCCTATTTCCCCTGGGCCCCGGGAGACTGTTCTCTTTCATTTACCCCCTCCCCAAAGTCTCAAGTTTCCCCAAGATGAGCAGAAGTGTGTCCCTGAGTCTGGAGGAAGGAGCTGGTAGGAGAAAAACTGGGGCGGGGGGTAGCAGGGGTCCTGGGAGGTCTGCCTCATGCGGCCAGAAGCAGAAGTGGAGCAAGAGTGCTGGGTGGGACTGGGGCCAGGCCGAGCCTTGAGTGGGGAGGCAGGGCGGCTGTTCCCCACTGACCACCAGGCAGCCTCGAGGGGAGAGGGGCCTCCAGAAGAGCCTGGAGGAGGGCCACACATGAACCTCACTGAGCGGCTCTCCCATGGGGCTCACACTGAGCTGTACATCTGGTTCTCAAACAACCTCTGAGGAGGAGCCACTTCGATTCCACTGAGGAGATGGGGAAACAGGGAGATCAGATGGAGGGAACCTGCCCAAGGTTACAACAGTAGCAGACAGTGCTCTGACCCCTGGATCCATGTCGTTCGCGCCTCCCTTCTCCCACCAACCTACTAAAGTGCCTCTGGGGGCCCGTCTTTCCCAGAGAGGAGGCTCTGCCCAGGACCTTGGGGGTTGCATGAAGGTCTGAGCCTCAGAGCCACTTGGTCTTCTCTCACCATGGCGCCCCTCTTGTCTGGGTGACCCACAGCCCAGGGTGGGGTGTGCCACCTACTGACCCAGGCCAGCCTGCCCTGACTTCTCTGTGAGGGATGTGTAAAGGGATAGCCTGTGGCTCCCACCCAACAGTCTGGGTCACCGAATGCTGCCTACAAAAGGCATGGCAAGCCAAGGGGGTAGAGATATCCTGGTTCCCCATGTTTGGTAAAGACATGGGAACCTGTAGACATCTCTGGTCTCACGGGACCCTGCAGGGTCCCATGTGGAGCTGCAGTGGTCCTGGAACCCTAGGATACCAGAGCCCACAGTTCCAGCAGCAGAGACCTGGGTCCAGCATGTGGGCCCCTCAGAGTCTTCCCCCAGCCCTGAGAGCCCCTGCTGGCCCAGGTCCCTGCAGATTGGGACACAGAGGAGCCATTGGCACCACAAGGCTCCTGTGGACAGCTCTGCAGGGTGGGCCGAGACAGGCTGGCAGCCTTCTGGGTCTGACACCCCCCTGGGACAGCGGTCACTCTGCGCACTGCTCCCTCACTGTTTGAATTGTAAGTCCTCTTATTTGGAATAACACAGACTTGCACATCTGAATAGTTCAAGCAGGGAAAATTTAATCAGATGCCAACTGAGTAAATGCCAGGGGCTTTGAAGAAAGAACTTTAAAGTGATGGGTGGATAAACATTTGGGTGAAAGGCCCCTTCTCGTGGCTGCCACCGTGGTGGCTCCGTCTGCACCGTCTGCCGGGTGCTGCTCAGTGTTCGCATCCAGCGCCACAGCCCAGCACCATCTGTGCACAGACATCGTGCTGCAGAGCCAGCAGGGGTTTGAGGGGCCTTGAATTGAGGGTGGCTCCTGGGGGGCCTGCTGTGAGCCGGTACCATCATCAACCCTTGGGGTCTGGGGTCCCTTCCTGTGGGTGGTATGCAGGGCCCTCCTCCATCTAAGACCCTGCCTGGGATCCAGCATGGGATCCTATGCCTGCAGAATCACTTGGTGCCTTTGGGAAGGACCACGGGCCTCAGCCCACTTACTGAAATGAGACAGCATTTCAGTTTCCAGCAGATGCTGGGGTGCTTATTGGCTTCTCTATTCACTCCTGATCACCTTAAAACACGCTGGGTGCCAGCTAAGTTTCCCCTCCTGCCCTGCTGTAAACACCTTCCAGGAGATTCTCCCACGGGAGCCCCTGGGACTGGTGCCTTCCTCGTGTGGCCCCTGGGACTGGTGCCTTCCTCGTGTGGGGTCTGGGAGGAGGCCCGCATCTCAGTGCAGTGCCCCCTAGCTGCCACCAGGGGTCACTAGGCTCACAGCAGGTTGGAGGTGGACACTGGGTGGCTAGAAGCAGCCTTAGGGGCAGGGGCAGGTGCAGACAGCCCAGGGGAGGAAACCAGTGGCAACCTGGATGTAGATTTTATTGGTGTTGGAGGTCAACCCAGTCCAGGCCCTCTGGCCAGCTGAGCTGTGGGCTGCGGTGTCCTGGGAGATGAATTGCCCTTCTAGAGTGTCAGGCACTGGGGGTCCTGGGGTCTTGCTCCTGGTGACTTTCAGCAGCCATGAGGCCCATCATGCGGCTTAGGGGCATGGTGGACTCTGGAGTCATTCTGAGATGGCTTTAGATCCTGTGTGGACTTGGGCCACCTCTTTAACCCCTGCAAGCCTCAGCTTCCCCATCTGTAAAATGGGAGAAATGAGCCAGGGAAGGATTCAGTGGGGCACTTAGCCCGGGCCTGCTGTGCTGCACTCACTCAGCAGACAGCGAAGACGGCTCTTGCTCCTGTTGACAGCATTTTCAGAGGGACTGTCCTTTCTGTCGCCGTCTCCTCCAAGATGCTCTGCGGCCCCTGCTGGGTTTTAATGTTCCTGATCTCCTGTTGATGATTCCTGGGGCTTCAGCCAAATAAGCGCTTCCAATGAAAACGCTTGCCACAGCGCTGAGCTGGGTTGCCATGGCAACGGGAGCAGGGATTTGAGTTCTTCTCTGGAATGTACACACGCGTGTGTGAGAGTCGTCGTGTAGGGTTCTGCCCGTGTGTCTGGTTGTTACCAGAGTCACTCCTGTGGGGCCAGAGCTGACATGTGGCTGGAGAGAGGGAGGAAGATGGGGTGTGATGCTGAGGCCCCCTTCTGTGTGGAGGCCGGTGTCAGCTTGGGAAAGGCTTTGCCCGAGTGCTAGGCTGTGTTGGGAGGAAAATATGGATTTCCTCACGCAAACTTGGCCATTCAGCCCATCTCAATACCTCTGATGAGTCAGGTAGGTGGGGTGGTGCCCAGGTGTTCCACAGCCTTGCCTGGGTCTCTGTGTGCTGCGTGCTTAGCCGCTCAGTTGTGTTTGACTCTTTGCAACTTCAAGCACTGTAGCCCACCAGGCTCCTCTGTCCATGGGGATTCTCCAGGCAAGAATACTGGAGTGGGTTGCCATGCCCTCCTCCAGGGGATCTTCCCAACTCAGGGATTGAACCCAGGTCTCCCGCACTGCAGGCAGTTTCTTTACCATCTGAGCCACAGGGAAGCCCCCCATAGATGTGTGTGTCTGTATCTTGTCTGTGTGAGGATGGCTGTGCGTGTGTGTGTGCCTGTGTGTATGTGTCTCGATTTGGCTATTGGAGCTGAACGTCAGTCTTCTGAGCTCAGATACTCAGCTCCAGCCGGGGATTGATTGAGGTTCAGGGAGGGGCCGAGGCAGAAGCAGTAGAAGCTCACTGTGACCTCTCCAAATTCCAGACGTATTCAGCACCAGTCCTTGTCTTAAGCACAGGACGTTCCTGGAAGGTAGGCTTGCTGTCTCATGTGTGGGTTGGCTGGGATTATTTTCAGTTGAAAGCATCAAAGCAGCTTGTGCAAATTTAAATAAATAAACAGAGGCATAAAGGAAAGAAAGAATGTGTGTGTGCACACAGGAAAACAGACAAACCCATATATGCTCACATGCAGGCAGGCAGACACATACAGACTTACACACACACACGCGTGCGCGCGCACACACACACACACGCACACACACCATATGGCTCAGGGAATTGGAATCCAGGCTCGGCCAGCTCCCTATGCAACTGGATCTGAGCTCTGACCTCCTCCAGGTCTCAGCCCCAGCTGGCCCCAGGGGAGCCTCCCCCATAGTGGAGGGGAGTCTCCTTCCTCGGGGAGGAGACATTTCTTCTGGCCGCGTTGAGGAAGCAGCTCTCATGGATGGATCTTGCTGGGTTGTGTCCAGCTCTGGTCACTTATGTTGCCTGGGCCAGTGGTCCTGGCCTGGCCGTAGTCTTCTCTTCCCTACACCATCCAGCCCTTAGGAGATTACATACCTTTCCTCTGGACCATTCTCCCATTGATAGGTTTTCTCTTAGTTCTGCCTTCACCTTTGGTTTTGTTATGCTTTTTCTTTCACCTCTCCTCCATCTGTCTTTCTATCTTTTCCTTTAAAAACGTGTGTGTGTGTGTGTGCTCAGTCACTCAGTCATGTCGGACTCTTTGTGATCTCCTGGACTATAGCCCACCAGGCTCCTCTGTACATGGAACTTTTCAGGCAAGAATACTGGATTGGGTTGCCATTTCCTTCTCCAGGGGATCTTCCCAACTCGGATCAAATCTGCATCTCTCGTGTCTCCTGCATTGGCAGGCAGATTCTTTACCACTGTGTCTCCTGGGAAGCCTCAAAAAGTGTACTATACACCAAATAACATTCAAATACAAAAACTATTGCCATGAAAAAACAGACCAAAATCCATGCTCTTATAGAACATACATCTATGTATCCAATTATCTCTCCATCTGCACATCCATCCACCCAAGTATGTATCTATCTGTGCATCTGTCCACCCACCCATCATCTGTCTATCCATCCACCTGTCTATGCGTCTATATCTATCTACCTGTGCATCTGTCTATCCACTCACCCACCCATACATCTGTCTATCTATCTAAGTATCTATCCATCCATCCATCCATCCATCCATCTATCTGCCTACTTATCCATCCTTCTGTCTCTCCAGCCAGTCATCCTATATCTGTGTTAGAAGTCAAAGCACATGATTTGCTTTGGCCAATGAAATATGAGCAGAAGTGAGTGATTCGTGTCACCCCTGGGCAGACGTTTGGAGGCAATTCTTGCTCTGCCACAGTCCTTTTCGTCTGCGTAGAGGTTGCCACATTCTAGGTATTTCCTGCTTTGTGGATGTGGACCCTTGAGTGAGGACCGCTATGACCTACAAACTACCCTCTCCCCCTGCATAGCAACCATACTCCTTCAGACATGTGATTTAAGAATGGATAAACTTTCTTACCAGCCATTGCAATTTTTGGTTGTTTTTTCTGTAGCACACCCTGGCCTGTCCTGGCTGATAGATACAAAGTGACAGATTGTTTTCCAGATGGTTATGCCAATTTACTTCCCCATCCTGCATGTCTCTGAGTGTCTGTTTCACTCTATCTGCCTGGAATAGTCTCTTTCTAATTTATTAAAAATTTTTGATCAGTTTGAAAGGTGAAAAGGAATCACATTTTAATTTCCATTTCTGGGCTTAGTAGGGAGGTTGAACACACATGTAATGGCCATTTGCTTCTCTTTTTTTCAGTAACCATTTTTCTTTGTGCCTACTGAGTGCTGGAAACATTTCTGAGAAGTTCTGTTCAGCGCGACCCAGAAGAAATCAGGGTTAAGCTTGAATTAAATTTGAATTGTCCATGCAAAGGACAGGAAGGAAATCCCCTTGTGAAATAGAAATGTCCTGCAGGAAATTCCCTGCTGGCGGTAGAGCAGGTTTATGGACAGCAGAGGGGCTGGATCTGTGAGGGCAGGGAGGGAGCAGAGAGAGAGCTTGGTTCTCAAGCCTGGAGCCCCAAGAGGGGACTAGCAGGCATGTGATAAGTCTGGTTTATAAACATCCCCTTTTCTGCTTCTGTTTTTGGTCCCCTCACATCTGCAGGGTCTACAGGTGGGTGATGGGAGCCCCTGGGGTCCCATGAGGCCCCGCTCTGGCTTGCCCTGTGTTGAGTGCCCCACTCGGCCTTCCACAGATGCACTGGAAGGCCTGGTGCAGACGTGGGGCTGCTCATCGCAGATCATTATCTCTGAGCTTCTGTAAATGCCTCCTGAGGTCCCCTCTCTGGCCCAGGTCTTTAGAAGTAAGCTGCTTACATAACGGCTTCGACGGTTCATTTGAATTAACTTCCAACCTTAAATTTACTTTAGGATGAAGTCTACTGAAGACCTATGGGGAGTGGGAGTGGGGTGGGCTCTAGGGACAGGATCCTCCCAGAACTCCCAGTCCAGCTAAGAGCTGGTGGCTCCCAGGAAAACTGTTAAGAGGCAGTGATTGGGAAAGGCCACCCAGGATTCCACGTTTCTCCTCACTTTATGCCATGATAAATGATTCAGGTAAATTGTTCTGGCCTGTGGGAAGAACCAGATCATACAGAGGACATCAGCCATGAGGTTGATGGAGCAGAGGCGACTGGGCCTGCCGTGAAGATCAGGACTTGCGGGTGCTTTTGATTGTTTCACAGCCCAGGAGAATCCTCCAGGGACCCCTGCCTTCGAAAAGTAGCTGGATGGCCAAGGGATGTCTGCTCCTCCACTTGGGCTGGTTCCACTTGTCCCCTCCACTTTTCCTCTGGAAAAACCTCCGGAAGAAAGGACTGATGTGTTGAGATGTCTGGTGCCTGGGGGCACAGAGTCAGGGAAGCTCCATCCTGGAGACAAAAGAGGAAAGAGGTGGGAGAGACAGTGAGCTGGAGAGCTTGGAGAAGGCCAGGACTCGAGTGGATGGAAGTCTGATGGTGGAAACCTCAGGGACTTGCAGAAATCTTGGGAGGGCACAGGACATGGACACACTGCAGACTGGGATCCATCAGGAACCCAAACCCAAAGGACCGATGCTCGTGCTGACTCCTGGGTGATCAGTGAGTCCAGGGCTGTGGGATTCCCAAGGCCTCTCCTGATTTACCTGTGGACCCCAGAGGCTGAACAATGGCATGTGTGTGTGTTAGGAGGGGAGTCCCCTGCCTGTATCTCCCGGCCCCAGATCAGAGCTCTCGTGTGTGTGTGCACGTGCGCACGCGCACACACACACACATTGCCAGGCGAGCCCTTGGGTTTGTGTTACAGCCAGCCAGCTGGCCTGCCAGATCAGACAGAAGCCAAGGAAACTCCCTCCCCAGGGCCAGAGGTAAGGTCAGGGGACAGAGAGCTGGCCAGGTCCCCACTGCCCTGAAAGGGTGAGGAAGGCAGGAAGCCTGACAGTTTGCTTAAAGAAAAATAATCTTTATCTCTCTGAAATCCCAAACCAAACCCATCAGAAAGCATTGCAATGAAAACACAATCCCCAGACAAACTGTGTTTTCAGTGAATCAAGCATCATTTGGGGGATGCAGAGGGGAGCATTGTCCATGTCCTCTGCCTGCTGCCCCCGGCTGCTCTGAACTGGGGGCTGGGTGAGGAGGAGCAGCCCAGCTTCTGGGTCATTTACACCCATGGTCAGAAGCTTGCGCCCCGGGGGCTGTGTCTTCCTGGAGAAGGTCACACAGTTCTGCTGGGGAACTGTTTTCCCTTTAATTATTCAGCACTTGCGCTGCGTGGGGTGTGGGCCCTGTGAGCGGAGACCGGATGTGAATAACCTTTCATGCCAGCAGAAAAGCTTAATAAGGTGACATTAGGGCCCAAGACGCCTCGGCAGGACGTGGCCTCTGCAGCTTAATAGCCCATCGAGAGACGGCTGCTGGAGGATCCATTTTTTCTGTCACTCGCAGGCCACCAGCCCAGAGCCTGTTCCACTCAAGGTGGGAGGTGGCATCAGGGGCAGAGCCCCCCCCGGGATGGAATGCATCCTGAGGGGAACAGGAGGGCTGGTAGCTGCGTCCTGCCTCCCCCACTTTCTAGAAGCTGGTTCCTGGGCAAGGCATCTCTGTTCTCTGAGCAGACTTCCTTGTCAAGTGTTCATTAAGAGCCTAGGTATGCGGGACACTCTTTATACCCGTGTCCCCTCTGAGCAGAGACACAGACAGTTCTGGGATCTGTGGCTGCCTCCAGCCCAGGAGTGTGTCATCCGGGCCCCACCTGTAGGCTCTCAGCGAGGCCGCACTGGCCAGTCCTTCCTTCACCCACGGGCTCGGTGTTCCTGGGTGCTGCCATGGGGGAGCCTGAGGCCGGGTACTGAGGTTGTGGGCACCCATGAGAGGGCCTGGCAGGGGGGCACAGCAGAGGCTGAGCAGGCTGCACATGGCACATTCCCCACACGGAGCTTTCCTGGGTTCTGAGATTTGGCTGAAAAGCCCATCTTGGTCTTCAAGCGTTCGTGCCCTTGACTCTTGGCCCTCCTCTCTCTTTCCTGCCTTCATCTCTCCCTCCTCTTTGCCAATTTTCCAGCTTTTGATCTCTTGGGTGCCAGATATTCTTCTAGATACTAGGGATTCAGCAGAAAATGGAACAAAGTCCCCACTGTGTTTGCTACCAGGAGGGGCCTGGAGCCGGGTGGTAAGCCCCTGGGAGTCTCCAGGTTCTGGCTCTCACAGTAGAGGTCAGCGCTCCATTTCCTGCTGCAGGGCTGGACAGGACCCCCGTGAGTCCAGATGTCCATGGTTTGGGTACCCAAGAGCCCAACGGACTGTGGGAGGGAGGGGAGGCTTTCAGACTGGGGGACTCTGCTGAGCCGAGGAGAAGAAATGACTCTATAAATGGGCATCACCAGATGGTTAATACGGAAATCAGACTAATTGTATTCTTTGCAGCATAAGATGAAGAAGCTCTCTGCTTTGTCACTCAATTTTGTCTGACTCTTTGTGACCCCCATGGACTGCAGCCCGCCAGGCTCCTCTGTCTATGGGGATTCTCCAGGCAAGAATACTGGAGTGGGTTGCCATATCCTCCTCCAGGGGCTCTTCCCAACCCACGGATTGAACCCAGGTCTCCCACATTGCAGGCAGATTCTTTACCATTTGAGCCACCAGGGAAACCTGAGAATACTGGAGTGGGTAGACAATCCCTTCTCCAGGGAATCTTTCTGACCCAGGAATTGAGTCAAGGTTTCCTGCATTGCAGGCGGGTTCTTTAACAGCTGAGCTACCAGGGAAGCCTGGAGAAGCTCTATACAGTCCTCAAAAACAAGACCGGAAGCTGACTGTGGCTCAGATCATGAGCTCCTTATTCGAAAATCAGACTCAAACTGAATAAAGTAGGGAAAACCACTAGACCATTCAGGTATAACCTAAATCAAATCCCTTATGATTATACAGTGGAAGTGACAAATAGATTCAAGGGATTAGATATGATAGACAGAGTGCCTGAAAAACTGTGGATAGAGATTCATAACTTTGTACAGGAGGCAGTGAGCAAAACCATCCCCAAGAAAAAGAAATGCAAGAAGGCAAAATGATTGTCTGAGGAGGCCTTACAAATAGTGAGAAAAGAAGAGAAGTGAAAGGCAAAAGGGAAAAGGAAAGATGGAATCCTAGCCTGTTACTTATCTCTGTCTCTATTATTGAAGCATAATTGATTTACAGTGAACAGTGAAAGTTGCTGAGTCATGTCTGACTCTTTGCAACTCCACGGACATACAGTCCATGGAATTCTCCAGGCTAGAATACTGGAGAGGGTAGCCTTTCCCTTCTCCAGGGGATCTTCCCAACCCAGGGATAGAACCCAGGTCTCCTGCATTACAGGCAGATTCTTTATCAGCTGAGCCACAAGGCAAACCCAAGAATACTGGAAAGGGTAGCCTATCCCTTCTCCAGGGTATCTTCCCAACGCAGGAATCGAACCAGCTTCTCCTGTGTTGAAGGTGGATTCTTTACCAGCTGAGCTATGAGGGAAGCCCCAATTGAATTACGTTTTTTTAATTTCTTTGTTGTTCGGTCACTCAGTTTGTCTGACTCTTTGCAATCCCATGGACTGCAGCTTCCCTGTCCTTCACCTTCTACTGGAGCTTGCTCAAATCCGTGTCCATTGAGTCGGTGCTGCCATCCAACCATCTCATCCTCTGTCGCCCCCTTCTCCTCCTGCCCTCCATCTTTCCCAGGCTCAGGGTCATTTCCAGTGAGTCAGCTCTTCTCATCAGGTGGCCAGAGTATTGGAGCTTCAGCTTCAGCATCAGTACTTCCATGAATATTCAGGGTTGCTTTCCTTTAGGATTGACTGGCTTGATCTTGCAGTCCAAGGGACTCTCAAGGGTCTTCTTCAACACCACAGTTCAAAAGTATTAATTCTTCAGTGCTCAGCCTTCTTTATGGTCCAACTGTAACATCCATGCATGGCTACTGGAAAAACCATAGCTTTGACTAGATAGACCCTTGTTGGCAAAGTAATGTCTCTGCTTTTTAATATGCCTCTAGGTTTGTCATAGCTTTTCTTCCCAGGAGCAAGCATCTTTTAATTTCATGACTGCAGTCACCATCTGTAGTGATTTTGGAGCCCAAGAAAATAAAGTCTGTCACTGTTTATATTGTTCTCCCATTTATTTGCCATGAAGTGATAGGACCAGATGCCATGATCTTTGTTTTTTGAATGTTGAGTTAAGCCAACTTAATTTAAAAAAATTAATCAATTTATTTTAATTGGAGGCTAATTACTTTACAATACTGTGGGTTTTTTTTTTGCCATACATTGCCCTGAATCAGCCATGGCTGTACATGTGTCCCCCGTACCGAACCCCTCTTGCACCTCCCTCCCCATCTCATCCCTCTGGGTTATCCCAGTGCACCGGCTTTGAGTGCCCTGTTTCATGCATTGAACTTGGACTAGTGATCTATTTCACGTATGGTAATATACAAGTTCCAGTGCTATTCTCTCAAATCATCCCACCCTCACCTTGTCCCACAGAGTCCAAAAGTCTTTTCTTTATAGCTATGTCTCTTTTGCTGTCTCACATATAGGGTTGTCATTACCATCTTTCTAAATTCCATATGTATGCACTAATATACTTTATTGGTGTTTTTCTTTCTGACTTACTTCACTCTGTATAATACGCTCCAGTTTCATCCACCTCATTAGAGCTGATTCAAACATGTTCCTTTTAATAGCTGAGTAATAAGCAGAGACATTACTTTGCCAACCAAGGTCCGTCTAATCAAGGCTATGGTTTTTCCCGTGGTCATGTATTGATGTGAGAGTTGGACTGTGAAGAAGGCTGATCGCCGAAGAATCGATGCTTTTGAACTGTGGTGTTGGAGAAGACTCTTGAGAGTCCCTTATACTGCAAGGAGATCCAACCAGTCCATTCTAAAGGAGATCAATCCTGATGTTCATTGGAGGGACTGATGCTAAAGCTGAAACTGCAATACTTTGGCCACCTCATGCGACGAGTTGACTCACTGGAAAAGACTCTGATGCTGGGAAAGGTTGGGGGCGGGAGGAGAAGGGGACGACGGAGAATGAGATGGCTGGATGGCATCACCGACTCTGTGGACATGAGTTTGAGTGAACTCCAGGAGTTGGTGATGGACAGGGAGGCCTGGCGTGCTTTGATTCGTGGGGTCGCGGAGAGTTGGACACAACTGAGCGACTGAACTGAACTGAACTGAACTGAATATTCCTTTGTGTATATGTAGCACAACTTTCTTATCCTTTCATTTGCTGATGGACATCTAGGTTGTTAAGCCAGCTTTTTCATTCACCTGTTTCACCTTCATCTCAAGGTTTTTTTGTTCCTCTTTGCTTTCTACCATAATAATGGTGTCATCTGAATATCTGAGGTTATTGATATTTCTCCCAGAAATCTTGATTCCACTTGTTATTCATCCAGTCTGGCATTTCACATGATGTACTTTGCATAGAAGTTAAATAAGCAGGGTGGCAATATACAGCCTTGACGTACTCCTTTCCCAGTTTGGAAATAGTTTGTTGTACCATGTCTGGTTCTAACTGTTGCTTCTTGACCTGCATACAGGTTTCTGAGGAGCAAATTAGGTGGTCTGGTATTCCCATGTCTTTAAGAATTTTCCACAGTTTGTTATGATCCACACAGTCAAAGGCTTTAGTGTAGTCAATGAAGCAGAAGTAGATGTTTTTTCTGGAATTCTCTTGCTTTTTCTATGATCCAACAAATGTTGACAATTTGATCTCTGGTTCCTCTGCCTTTCCTAAATCCAGCTTGAACATCTGGAATTTCTCGGTTCACGTACTGTAGAAGCCTAGCTTGGAGAATTTTGAGCATTACTTTGCTAGAGTGTGAAATGAGTGCACTTGTGCAGTAGTTTAATTTCTACTGTATAGCAAAGTGACTCAGTTATACATATATATGTACATTTTAAAAAGTATTCTTTTCTGGTTATGGTTTTTCTCAGGATATTGAATATAGCTCCTTGTGCTACACAGAGGACCTTGTTGTTTATCTGTTTTCTGTGTAATAGTTTGCATCTGCTAACCCCAAACTCCCATTCCACCCCGCCTACCGCACCTCCCCCTTGGCAGCCATCAGTCTGTTCTCTGCCTGTGAGTCTGTTTCTGTTTCGTATATAGGTTCATTTGTGTCATATTTTAGATCCCACGCATAAGAGATAGCATATGATATTTGTTTTTCCTTTCGACTTCTCTTAGTGGGACAGTCTCTAGTTGTGTCCACGCTGCTTCAGATGGCGTTGTTTCATTCCTTTTTATGGATGAGTAATATTCCACTGTATATGTATACCACGTCATTTTCTTTATGCGTTTGTCTGTCAGTGGACATTTCGGCTGTTCCCTGTCCTGGCTGTTGTGAAGAGTGCTGCTGTGAACATAGAGGTGCATGTGTCTTTTTGAATTAGAGTTTCGTCCAGATATATTCCCAGGAGTGGGACTGCTCGGTCATACAGCAACTGCGTTTTAAGTTTTCTGAGGATCCTCCATACTGGTCTACATAGTGGCTGCACCAACTTGCACTCCCACCGACAGAGCGGGAGGGCGGCCTGCAGCTTATTTCTCGACTGTGTGACCTTGGACGTGTATCTCTTGCTAATGACTGTGGATGGTCTAATGTTTTCCCCAAACACCCTTTCATGGGTGATGGCAGAAGACATGAGAGAGGGTCTCCCTGGCACAGAGACAAAGCTATTGTAAATCTCTGCACAGCAGGCGGCACCAGCTTCCCTGGTCTCCTTGTCTCCTCTTTGTCCCCCAGCCCCCCAGTGTGACACCGCATGACCTAGGTGCTGTGTGTGCAGGATCTTGACTTCGGGCTTAAAAAAAATATATTTTTTTTTTTAATTACAAGATACTTGCTTTACAATTTTGTGTTGGTTTCTGCCATACAGCAACATGAATCAGCCACAGGTATACATATGTCCCCTCTCTCTTGAGCCTCCCTCCCACCGCCCTCCCCATCCAGACCCTCTAGGTGGTCACAGAGCACTGGTTGATGTCCCTATATCACACAGCAAATTCTCACTGGCTGTCTAGTTTACATACGGTAATGTCTGTTGCCATGCTACTCTCCCCGTGCATCCCACCCTCTCCCTCCCACAGTGTCCACAAGTCTGTTCTCTGTGTCAGGGTCTCCACTGCTGCCCTGCAGATAGGTTCATCAGTGCCACCTTTCTAGATTCCATACACATGCATTAACACGCAATGTTTGTCTTTCTCTTGCTGACTTACTTCACTCTGTACAATGGACTCGAGGGTTCATCTATCTCATTAGGACTGATTCAAATGCGTTCTTTTTTAAAACTGAGTAACACTCCATTGTATTTATGTACCACAATTTCTGTACCCATTCATCTGTTGATGGACATCTAGGGCCATCTTTTTGAATGAGCTACAGGCAAACCTGCTTCCTTTTGCCCTGGAGAGAGACCTTATCTTTATGATACTGATGCAGACAAACCTGCCTCTGCCCTGGAGAGAGATGGTCTCGTTGTCCCTATGATGCTGTTTGCTATTTAAACACCCTTGGAAACATAGTCTGCAACCAAAGCTGTGGGTACCTCTCTGAGATGCACAGAAACCTGAGACCAGGGAGAACTGTGCCTCAAGTAAGGAGCTCATCCTAATTCATGAGCCTCTCCCCTCATCTGGAGAAGTGACAGCAGTGGAATCCCCCAGAGCCAAGGGTCCTCCAAGCCAGATGTTGATACTGGCTGTCCCTCTTCACAATCCTGCCCCCCCCTCACTTTCACCTGGCCTGTGGTGAGGGTGGGGGAACCAGAGGAGAAGCTTTACAGATGTGGGTGGTCCCATCAACTTCCGGTCATTCTGTGAGCTCTCCTGCTGGTTTGCGGTTGGCATATCCCAGCAGCTTCAATCTGCTGAGACCCCTGGTCCAGGTGCTCCACCCTGGGCCACCTGAGGCGCCCTGGCTGGCATGCCCTTCTCCAGTGAGGGGTGACTGGTAACTGATGGCTGGCAAGACTGCGACTCTCAGAGATGAGAAGTGCCTTTTCTGCTTTATTGTTCATCGTTTATGTGAAGCAATCTACATTTCCAGCTGTTAATGAAGGATTCTAGATGTGTTAGGAAAAAAAGAAACCCTCAAAACCTCTATTCTTTGTACTTGGATAGTTAATTAAATTCCAGAGCTCCATTTTAAGTTTTAATTAATAGAAAAGAGCACTTGGCATGTTGGCCTCATATGGAGTCAGTCCCTCCCTCTGCCCATCTTGGGGGAAGTTCTTGGACCACGTTTCTATGTGGCAGGTCCCGAGGTCCCCACTCAACAGGGCTTATGGACTGGCCAACCTCCTCTGGAGGGTGACCTGGACTTTGCTTTGCTGGTGTTGCTGCCAGGAGAGAGTGAGGGAGGCACTTTTCCTCTTCGAAGTTAGTGGATTGTCAGAGGGTCACCTGAGTCCTTGTTCCTGGGGCTGGGGTTGCAGGCTGGTGATGTGAGGAGCATTTGTCGGCCCTCTGATGGGTCCCCTGAAGTTCAGGAGCTGCTACCCATGAGCTTGGGTCATGGAATCAACAACTGGCTTCCTTAGGCTGAGAACTGCTTCATGTCAATTGTAGCACCACAGCTTTCTCTATGAAATTAGAAAGCTTCATAGAAATCACAAAGTAATAGTACTGGCTCTGGTTCATTTCAGCTTGCAAACCTTTGCTGAGCACACACCAAGTGCTGGGTTCTGTGCTGCCCGCCTGGGATCTGAGGACAGACTCCAGGGCTCCTTGTGGCAAGACAGGAGTACGTGTAGGTTCTAATGTCAGCACAGGTTGAAAAAAAGGGCAAGTACTAAAAATCACTACCACTCAATCCCTGGACTTGTGTCCATGGAGGTTCAGAACCCAAGGTCTCCTCTTCTGGTTTTCTGTGTTCTAGCTCTGTCTTCCCTGAATGAATAGGACCAAGGTCTAGTTTGGACAGAGTTGGGGCTATGAGACAAGCTCATAAAGTGATGGTTCTTTATTCTCTTCCATGAAGCCCCAAGGGCTTCCCAGGTGGTATGAGTGGTAAATAACCTGCCTGCCAATGCACGAGATGCAAGACACGTGGGTTCGATTTCTGAGTTGGGAAGATCCCCTGGAGCAGGAAATGGCACCCTACTCCAGTATTCTTGCCTGAAAAATTCCATGGATAGGAGCTGGTGGGCTACAGTCCATGGGGCTGCAAAGAGTCAGACATGATTGAGTGACTGAGTTCAGTTCAGTTCAGTTCAGTCGCTCAGTCGTGTCCGACTCTTTGCGACCCCATGAATCACAGCACGCCAGGCCTCCCTGTCCATCACCAAAACACACACAAAACCCCAAGATGTATAGCTGAGTTCTTAGAAGTTAATTTCCATTTAATGCCAACAGTTTATACAAAACAGCAAAGTGAAAAAGAGATCAGGGGAGATTTGTTTAGCCTGAAAGAGGACGCAGTCGGTGTGTGTAGGGGGAGGAAGGACTCAGGATCCTTCGAGACTGTCATTCTGAGTGAAGGAATGACAAAGAAAGTTGTCAACTGAAGAAAGTTGTCTTTCTTTGTCTGAGAAAGACAAATATCCTATAACATTGCTTATATGTGGAATCTAAAAAAATGGTACGAGTGAAGTTATTTGCAAAATTGAAGTGGAGTCACAGATGTAGAAAAGAAACTTATGGTTGCCGGGGGGAAAGAGGTGGGGAGAAATAAACTGGGAGATTGAGATCGACATATACACCCCACTATATCTCAACAATCTCAGATATGCAGATGATGCCACTCTAATGGCAGAAAGTGAAGAAGAGCTGAAGGGCCTCTCGATGGGTGTCAAAGAGGAGAGCGAAAAAGCTGGCTTAAAATTCAACATTCAAAAACTAAGGTTGTGACATCTGGTCCCGTCACTTTTTGGCAAATAGAAGGGAAAAACGTGGAGGCAGTGATAGATTTTATTTTCTTGGGCTCCAAAATCACTGCAGATGGTGACTGCAGACATGAAATTGAAAGAGACTTGCTCCTTGGGAGGAAAGCTTTGATAAACCTAGACAGTTCAGTTCAGTTCAGTTCAGTCGCTCAGTTGTGTCCGACTCTCCGCGACCCCATGAATCACAGCACGCTAGGCCTCCCTGTCCATCACCAACTCCTGGAGTTCACTCAAACTCATGTCCACAGAGTCGGTGATGCCATCCAGCCATCTCATTCTCCGTTGTCCCCTTCTCCTCCCGCCCCCAACCTTTCCCAGCATCAGAGTCTTTTCCAGTGAGTCAACTCGCCGCATGAGGTGGCCAAAGTATTGCAGTTTCAGCTTTAGCATCAGTCCTTCCAATGAACACCCAGGATTGATCTCCCTTAGAATGGACTGGTCGGATCTCCTTGCAGTACAAGGGACTCTCAAGAGTCTTCTCCAACACCACAGTTCAAAAGCATCAATTCTTCGGCGATCAGCTTTCTTCACAGTCCAACTCTCACATCCATACGTGACCATGGGAAAAACCATTGCCTTGACTAGACGGACCTTGGTTGGCAAAGTAATGTCTCTGCTTTTTAATATACTATCAAGGTTGGTCATAACTTTCCTTCCAAGGAGCAAGCGTCTTTTAATTTCATGGCTGCAGTCAGCATCTGCAGTGATTTTGGAGCCCCCAAAAAATAAAGTCTGACACTGTTTCCACTGTTTTTCCATCTATTTCCCATGAAGTGTTGGGACCAGATGCCATGATCTTTGTTTTCTGAATGTTGAGCTTCAAGCCAACCTTTTCACTCTCCTCTTTCACTTTCATCAAGAGGCTTTTGAGTTCCTCTTCACTTTCTGCCATCTGCATATCTGAGATTATTGATATTTCTCCCAGCAATCTTGATTCCAGCTTGTGCTTCTTCCAGCCCAGCGTTCCTCATGATGTACTCTGCATATAAGTTAATAAGCAAGGTGACAATATACAGCCTTGACGTACTCCTTTTCCTATCTGGAACCAGTCTATTGTTCCATGTCCAGTTCTGACTGTTGCTTCCTGACCTGCATACAGGTTTCTCAAGAGGCAGGTCAGGTGGTCTGGTATTCCCATCTCTTTCAGAATGTTCCACAGTTTATTGTGATCCACACAGTCAAAGGCTTTGGCATAGTCAATGAAACAGAAATAGATGTTTTTCTGAAACTCTCTTGCTTTCTCCATGATCCAGCGGATGTTGGCAATTTGATCTCTGGTGCCTCTGCCTTTTCTAAAACCTGCTTGAACATCTGGGAGTTCATGGTTCACATATTGCTGAAACCTGGCTTGGAGAATTTTGAGCATGACTTTACTAGCGTGTGAGATGACTGCAATTGTGCGGTAGTTTTAGCCTTCTTTGGCATTCCCTTTCTTTGGGATTGGAATGAAGACTGACATTTTCCAGTCCTGTGGCCACTGCTGAGTTTTCCAAATTTGCTGGCATATGAGTGCAGCACTTTCACAGCATCATCTTTCAAGATTTGAAATAGCTCAACTGGAATTCCATCACCACGACTAGCTTTGTTTGTAGTGATGCTTTCTAAGGTCCACTTGACTTCACATTCCAAGATGTCTGGCTCTAGGTCAGTGATCACGTTATCGTGACTATCTTGGTCGTGAAGATCTTTTTTGTACAGTTCTGTGTATTCTTGCCACCTCTTCTTAATATCTTCTGCTTCTGTTAGGTCCCTACCATTTCTGTCCTTTATCGTGCCCATCTTTGCATGAAATGTTCCCTTGGAATCTCTAATTTTCTTGAAGAGATCTCTTGTTTTTCCTATTCTGTTGTTTTCCTCTATTTCTTTGCATTGATCACTGAGGAAGGCTTTCTTATCTCTCCTTGCTATTCTTTGGAACTCTGCATTCAGATGCTTACATCTTTCCTTTTCTCCTTTGCTTTTTGCTTCTCTTCTTTTCACAGCTATTTGTAAGGCCTCCTCAGACAGCCATTTTGCTTTTTTGCATTTCTTTTCCATGGGGATGGTCTTGGTCCCTGTCTCCTGTACAATGTCACGAACCTCCGCCCAGAGTTCATCAGGCACTCTATCTATCAGATCTAGTCCCTTAAATCTATTTCTCACTTCCACTGTATAATCATAAGGGATTTGATTTAAGTCATACCTGAATGGTCTAGTGGTTTTCCCTACTTTCTTCAATTTAAGTCTGAATTTGGCAATAAGGAGTTCATGCTCTGAGCCACAGTCAGCTCCTGGTCTTGTTTTTGCTAACTGTATAGAGCTTCTCCATCTTTGGCTGCAAAGAATATAATCAATCTGATTTCGGTGTTGACCATCTGGTGATGTCCATGTGTAGAGTCTTCTCTTGTGTTGTTGGAAGAGGGTGTTCGCTATGACCAGTGCGTTCTCTTGGCAAAACTCTATTAGCCTTTGCCCTGCTTCATTCCATGCTCCAAGGCCAAATTTGCCTGTTACTCCAGGTGTTTCTTGACTTCCTACTTTTGCATTCCAGTCCCCTATAATGAAAAGGACATCTTTTTTGGGTGTTAGTTCTAAAAGGTCTTGTCGGTCTTCATAGAACCGTTCAACTTCGGCTTCTTCAGCATTACTGGTTGGGGCATAGGCCTGGATTACTGTAATATTGAATGGTTTGCCTTGGAAACGAACAGAAATCATCCTGTCATTTTTAAGATTGCATCCAAGTACTGCATTTCGGACTCTTGTATTGACCATGATGGCTACTCCATTTCTTCTAAGGGATTCCTGCCCACAGTAGTAGATATAATGGTCATCTGAGTTAAATTCACCCATTCCAGTCCATTTTAATTCACTGATTCCTAGGATGTCTATGTTCACTCTTGCCATCTCCTGTTTGACTACTTCCAATTTGCCTTGATTCATGGACCTAACATTCCAGGTTCCTATGCAGTATTGCTCTTTACAGCACCAGACCTTGCTTCTATCATCGGTCACATCCACAACTGGGTATTGGTTTTGCTTTTGCTCCATCCCTTTAGTCCTTCTAGAGTTACTTCTCTACTGATCTCCAGTAGCATACTGGGCACCTACAGACATCACTTTGCACACAAAAGTCCATTTGGTCGAAGCTATGGTTTTTCCAGGAGTCATGTATGGATGTGAGAGTCAGACCATAAAGAAGGCTGAGAACCAAAGAACTGATGCATTTGAATTATGGTGCTGGAAAAGACTCTTGAGAGTCCCTTGGAAAACAAGGATATCAAACCAGTCAATCCTAAAGGAAATTAACCCTGAATATTCACTGGAAGGACTGATGCCGAAGCTGAAGCTCCAATACTTTGTCTACCTGATGCGAAGAGCTGAATTATTGGAAAAGACCCTGATGCTGGGAAAGATTGAAGTCAGGAAGAGAAGGGGATGAAAGAGGATGAGATGATTGGATAGCATCACAGACTCAATGGGCATGAGTTTGAGCAAACTCCAGGAGATAATGAAGGACAGGGAAACTTGGCGTGTTGCAGTTCACGGGGTTGCAAAGAGTAGGACACAACTTAGCAACTGAAAAACAATGACAAATATATAAAATAGATGACTAATAAGGACCTATGGTGTTAGCCCAGAGAACTCTACTCAGTACTCTGTAATGACATATGGGAAAAGAATCTTAGGAAGAGTGGATAGGGGATTCCCTCCCTTGTGGTCCAGTTGTTAGGACTCTGGGCTTCCACTGAAAGGGCCCCGGGACATGTAGAGTTTGGTCAAGGACAGCTTGGTCAGGGAACTGAGCTCCCACGTCCTGCTCTGTTGTTCAAGTGCGGCCAAAAATAAAACAAGGTAAAGTGAAAAAGAGTGGATATGTGTATGTGTATAACTGATTCACTTTGCTGTGCAGCAGAAACTAACACGGCATGTTAAATCAACTCTACTCCAGTAAAGGTAAAAAGACTCAGGTCCTGCAGAGAAGGCTCAACTGACTCGGCGCTGGGGGTACTCAGAGGGCGGAGGGGCCCTGGGCCCCCAGCTCTGGGCTTGGGGATGATTTCCAGGAGATGGCACGCTGCTTCCTGAAAATTGCATTTCCCAGCTAAGAGGATGCTAGATGTGGAGCAAGATTTAAAGAACTAAACATCGAGGCACATCTGAGCGCCTCCTCCACCGTAGATGAATGTTGTCACACTGTGAACTCTACACATTCCTGTGCCCCACACGGGGTAACTGCCTAATAAATACTTGTGAAAGGAATGGAAGAACATTTATTATTTTTCTCTCTTTTGAAAAGAAGACCTTAACTTGTCCTCTCACTAACCCAGTGTTCTCCACCAGGGGCTATTTTGCCTCCTAAGGGACACTTGTCTGGGGCCATTTCGGTTGTCACAATGGGGAGGAGGTGTGGGGGGTGGGGTAGAGGGGAGAGATGCTCTTAGACATCCCACAATGCACAGGAGAGCCCCCCACAACAGAGGTTTATCCCCCTAAACGTCAATAGTTGCACCCCCAGTACCTGGGGCATGAAAGACTTTGGGCTGGAGCCTGGTGATGGGAGGCTGACCCTTATAACCCTGCAGCCCGCCCTCTGTGTTCTTCTAACCGGAAACCTTCTCTCTGGTGGGGAGGCTGGTACGTGGTGTTGGATGGGCTCAGGACCCCCAGAATTTCCCTTCCTGTGGCTCCTGCAGCTGGTCCTTCTCCTTACCACACTACAGGCTCAGTGCTGATAGACTTCTCACCCCCTGGACCCTCAGCTAGGGCCTTGCCCTTCCCAGCTCTGGGAGATCCTATGGCCTTTCAGAGCAGGAACTGGGGGCCTCCCTACCTTCCCTCTGGCTGCTCTGGCTACCGCCCCTGTCTGACAGGCATGCATCGTCACCCTGCCTTTGGGTTTCTCTGTCTGCCCCTAGGCTACGACCCTCCCAGAAATCCACTCCCCCCCTGCCCCCGCCGCTGCCAGGCTGCCCACCCCTCTCTTCCATCCTGTTCTGTGACACTGCAGAGCACAGTGCTATGTTCAGCCTTTGGACGAGTCTCCCTGGAATCACTCCTGGGCTAAAGTGCTAGTGAACTCTGTGACCCTCACCGAGACCCTAATACACAGCTACTCGAATCTGCTGAGCTTGTGCCAGCTCCCCACTAAGTGCTGGCCACGTGTGATCCCAATAGTCTAATGAGCGGATGGTCCTATTGTCACTGCGGGAGGAGGCAGAGGCTGGGAGCGGAGAAGTGCTTTCACGGTAGCGCTGGGCTGTGGATTGGGGAGAGAGTGGCCAGCTAGGACGGGCCCCCTGTGCCCCCCAGGATGGCTGTGGGCACGTGGCAGCACTTGGCGGAGACCTGATGGTGTGAGGGGTGATTCTGATGAGGACGGAGCTGGGTGGGTGCCCATCAATGCCCTGGGCAGGTGGCAGTGATGAGAGAGACCTGGGAAAACTTGGATTTCTCCATCATCCTCCTGCTCTTTCTCGTCTCTCCACATCAGGACCTGGTCTTGGGCTGTGGAGCTGGAGGCACAGGAAGGAGAGGGCTGTGGGCGTGTGGGTCCCTCTGTCTTGAGGAGATGGGCTGCTTCCCTTGCCAGCAAGGGCCTGAGCTGTTCCCCGGGCTGCACTGCCCCGTGCCCTGCAGGCTGACCACAGATCACACTCCAAGTTTCAAGTTGTCTCTCTTTTCCCCCGGGGTCTGTAGAGTGTCTGACATGTTGCTCGGGGTTTAATTAGCTGCAGGCCATCCAGCACTTAGGGTGTGAGATGTGCTCCACACAGTGCCAAGTGTGGTACTCAGGTCCCGGGCAGAGGAGGACAGCTCTGTGACCTGGAGGTTGGGGAATGGGGGCATCGTGGCCCTGACTTGCTAGCCTGGACAGACCTGGGGGCAGCTGTGTCCCGGGAGCCTCGGCAGAGGATATGCAGAAGTGACTCCCCTCTTTGAATGGCTCTTCCCAGGGCAGACATCGCCAGGAGCCACAGAGCAAAACCCACGCTGGTTTTCGCTGAGGTCCTCAGTAGCAAATAGCAGGCAGTTGCTGGCTGTGCCCCTCGAAGTTTCAGACTGACCAGAGACAGGTGAGTCGGGGGCTTTGGAACCGGCCTGCTGACAACAGTCTCAGAAGAATTATACCAGGAGGACCCTGACACCTCTATCACCAAGTGGATGGGAAAAGCAAAGCCCTGAGGGGCCTGTTAGGGGTCAGTCGGAGTGGGCAACTTGGGATTGGACTGGAGATCAAGTTACAGTGCCCCCTAGTGGCTGGCAGCCCGACTTGGCTCTGGCAGGTCATCTGCTGTCCACACCAGGCTAAGACTCATCAGGTAAGTGAAATTTAAGGACAGGCTCACTCTCAGGGTCATGCAAATACCTTACTTGCCTAGCTCTGTCCATGAACGTGAAGGAGAGAAGCAAGCTGGGGGGACCCACCAGCCCCCGTGCCCTTCCAATTCCCTCCCACAGAGCAATGCTTGGGCCAGGGGTCCAGTGCTGGGTCTGCTTGCATCTCAAGAAGAGTGTAAACACAGCAAAATAAACCTCAGAGCAAATTGCTGAAAAGTTCCCTTAAAAGTTAGAGAGATGCATCTCTGGTCTTTACTGCCAGGGATGAGGGATGGTTTACATCAGTGGAGTCCAGGTTAGAACTTTTTTGTCAGTTGTTAGTGACAGAAAGTCACTCAGTTGTGTCTGACTCTTTGCGCTCCATGGACTATACAGTCCATGGAATTCTCCAGGCCAGAATACTGGGGTGGGTATCCTTTCTCTTCTCCAGGGGATCTTCCCAAGGTCTCCCGCATTGCAGGCAGGTTCTTTACCAGCTGAGCTACAAGGGAATTCCCTGGTAGCTCGGTGGGTAAAGAATCTGCCTGCAGTGCAGGAGACTTGGGTTTGATCCCTGGGTTGGGAAGATTCCCTGGAGAAGGAAATGGCAACCCACTCTGGTATTCTTGCCTGGAAAATCCTATGGACAGAGGAGCCTGGCAGGCTACAGTCCATGGGGTTGCAAGAGTCAGATACGACTTAGCGACTAAACCACCACCAGTGACAGAAAACTCAACCACCCGGCTGGAAAGGAGGCTGTCATCCAGGGGTTCAGTTAGACTCCCCAGGTCCACTAGCTCCCTTTCTTGCTTTGGTTCTGCTCCTTTTCCATTTTGTCATTGGGTGTATCTTCATGATGGCAAGATGACTGCTGTTGCTCCGGTCTTACCATCCTCTAGATCTCCTTCCCAGCAGGCACTGAAGAAATTCCATGGCATCTGTTGGCTCAGTTGGAATTACATGCCCATCTCTGGGCCAATCACTATGGCCAGAGAACTGCAGTTCTCTGATTGGTTAGGTCTGAATCACATGTTCACATCTACAACCAGGGTTGGAATGAATATGCAGTTTAAACTCAGTGAGTAGGGATGAGTGGGTGGGAGGAAGAGGAAACTGTCCAGACAGAGCATGACAGCAAAATGTGCAGCCCAGCAGAAACTGAGAAAAACCAAACCTACTGGACACTCAGTGTTCAGACTCTGAGACAGTCATTGTCCATGTCTCTGGGTGTCCTGGTCCCTGCTCAGTTTTACATTTAAATACTAGTTCAGTCCAATCAAATAGAATTGTCAGTAATTAATCCAGATCTGAAAGTTAAATTTCAAAATGGCATTAATTTATTTATAAGATTTTCTTTTGATGTGGGCCATTTTTGAAAACGTCTTTACTGAATTTGTAGCAATATCACTTCTGCTTTTTTTTTCTTGTGTGTGTGTGTGTGTGTATGTTGGTTTTTTGGCTGTGAGGGATCTTAGCTTCCCAATCAGGAATCGAACCCATACCTCCAGCACTGGAAGGTGAAGTCTTAAACACTGGACCACCATGGAAGTCCCTAGAATTTAGTTCAGACTTAATCATGATTTCCAGTGGTCTTGAAGGCATTAATTCTTTAAAGATACTTAATGAAACTTAATCAGTCTGTCCAAACATAACAATTTGTTCACACCATGACCAGATGCTTCCAGATGCCTCCCAGTGAAGGGCGCGGGTGCAGACGGGGCCACGGGAGCAGATGGGGCACTGGTTTGTTCTTCCCTCCAGGAGCCTCACTGGGCAATGTCTTATGACATGTCCCCTCATCTCTGGGTTCCTGTCTTCACTGCATACTCTGACCACTGTTGTCACTTTCCAGGCTCAGGGGTTTCCCACAGGTCCCTGGGAGAGCACTAGAATTCATATCACTTTCACTCGTATTATACCATTTAAAGGACAGCTGGAGTGGGGTGGGGCTGTGGCCTCTCCAGGACACACCGGGCTGGGTCTCCGGCCTCCTGACCCAGGCCCCTATGCTTATGTCCTGCACTGATGCATGGATAAAACTCCCTCCCTTCAAACCTCCTGCCCTGGGGTGAGCTCACGGCAGTGTTGGGTGGAGGGTGCATGGACCCACAGCCTCTGTCTGTAGGCAGTGAGCCTACTCTGGCTGAGGGATTTAACCCATCTAAACGGTCCATCACAACCACCCAGGGCACAGAGCGGCAGCATCTTTGGGCTCAGTCAGGTAAAGGGTCTGCTTGCATTGGCCTAGAGCCCACAGTCCATGTTGGATATTATTATTGTTATTATTAGACCTGCGACATTTATTATGTCAGCCCTAATGACAGGCAGGCACCTTGCCAAGTTCTGTGCACGCCATGGCAAACACAATCTTTGCCTGTGGGGGAGATAAGTGAACCGATGATTACAATTCAGTGTGATGTTAGCTTTTATACCCATCTTGCTCCAAATGGGATTAAGGTAGCCATGAGGCATGCTGGGGGCTTCCCTCATAGCTCAGTCGGTAAAGAATCTGCCTGTCATGCAGGAGACTAGAGTTTGATTCCTGGTTGGGGAAGATCCTCTGGAGAAGGAAATGGCAACCCACTCCAGTATTCTCGCCTGGAGAATCCAATAGACAGAGGAGCCTGGCAGGCTACAGTCCATGGGATCTCAAGAGTCAGACATGACTTGGCGACTAAACCACCACTAAGGAGTGCTGAGAGTAAGGATGGCGGGCGATGTGCCCAGGTTCTCCAGGAGAACTGGGAAGGCCCCTGTCTTGCAGCAGAAGGCAGTCAAGGTAGGCTTCCTGGAGGTGATGCCCTGAATGTGTGTCTTGTCCTGAGAAGTCAGCTCTCCCTTGTCTCCACTGGGGAGGGTGGTTGTGGCTCTTTAGGCTGTAGTCTGATGGAGCTGAGGGCTCTATGGAATTATCACGGAAGGGCACTCAAGCTGTGATCTCTCTCCCAGAGGGTGAACGTGCTCCTTCCTGCTCCACCAACCAAAGGGTTTCTTAAAAATATTCTTTTTTTTTTTAACTGAAGTACTCCATAGTGGCTCAGACGGTAAAGAATCTGCCTGCAGTGCAGGGGACCCCTGGGTTGGAAAGATCCCCTGGAGAAAGGAATGGCAACCCACTCCAGTAATCTTGCCTGGAGAAGCCCATGGACAGAGGAGACTGATGGATTACAGTTCATGGGGTTGCGAAGAGCTGGACGTGACTGAGTGACTAACACTTTCACTTTTTCACTTTTCATAGTTTATTTACAATGTTGTGCCAATCTCTGTTGTACAGAAAAGTGACTCAGTTTTATATTGGGTTGGCCAAATGTTCATTTGTGTTTTTCCATAAGACGTAATGTAAAAACCCAAATAAACTTTTTGAGCAATCTGATACATATACACATTCTTTTTAAAATATTCTTTTCCATTATGATTTATCCCAGGAGATTGGATATAGTTTCCTGTGCTATACAGTAAGATCTTGTTTATCCATTCTAAATGGAATAGTTTTTGTCTACCAACCCCAAATTCCCAGTCCATTTCTCTCCTTCCCCCATCCTTTGTGAGTCTATTTCTGTTTCATATAGCTTTATTCGTGACATATTTTAGATTCCAGATATAAGTGATGTTATATGACAGTTGTCTTTCTGACTTACTTCACTTAGTATGACATTCTCTAGTTGCATCCGTGTTGCTGCAAATGGCATTATTTAGTTGCTTTTTATGGTTGAGTAGTATTTCATCATATATATGGGCCACATCTTTACCTGTTCGTCTATCAGTGGACATTTAGACTGCTTCCATGTCTTGGCTGTTGTGAATAGTGCTGCTATGAATGTAGGGGTGAACGTATCTTTTTGAATTAGAGTTTTGTTCCGATATATTCCCAGGAGAGGGATTGCTGGATCCTTTTTTAGTAACTCTATTTTTAGTTTTCTGAGGAAATTCCATACTGTTCTCCTTCTTGGCTGCACCAACTTACAGTTTCACCACCAGTGTAGGAGCATTCCCCAAAGGGGTTTTTAATACCCCCAAATGGAAGAACTGGGTTTCTAGGCACATGGCTGTTGCTTTAAGCTCAACGCTTATGTGGAGCCACCCAGTGTCCCGTGTGGTCCTGGCCATGGGACTCTCTGGGCCCCATGGGCTGCTACAGGCCCAGTTCGAGGCCAGACAGCAGCCCCCTGCCGCCCCCTCACAGAAGAAGGCCATGGGGTCTTCAGGTGCCCTCCAATGGTGCCCAGGCTTTTTCAGAGCTGGGGGCTCCTAGGCTGACATGTTTATGTGTGCTCCTTTTTGAACCTGTGTTGCATTAGTTTTATTTTTTAGCTAATTTTTATTGGAGAATAGTTGCTTTACAATGTTGTGTTAGTTTCTGCTGTACAAAGTGAATCAGCTGTCCGTATACCTATATCCACTCTCTTTTGGATTTCCTTCCCATTTAGGTCACCGCAGAGCACTGAGTGGAGTTCCCTGTGCTATGCAGTAGGTTCTCGTTAGTTATCTATCTTACATGTAGTAGTGTATAAATATGTTAATCCCATTCTCCCACTTCATCCTATCCCCCACTTGGTATACATAAGTTTCTTCTCTGTGTCTGAAGTGAAGGTCGCTCAGTTGTGTTTAGCTGTTTGCAACCCCAAGGCCTATACAGTCGATTGACTTCTCCAGGCCAGAATACTGGAGTGGGGAGCTGTTCTCTCCTCCAGGGGATCTTCCCCACCCAGGGGTTGAACCCAGGCCTCCCACATTGCAGGTGGAGTCTTTACCAGCTGAGCCACCAGGGAAGCCCATTTCTGTTTTGCAAATAAGACCATCTGTACCGTTTTTCTAGACCCCACACACTGTTACACAGTATTTGCTTTCCTCTGGCTGACTTACCGCACTCTCTGGCAGTCTCTAGGTCCATCCATGTCTCTTTGGATAGGTTTTGTGCTTCAGTGGCAGTGGCATTGTCATGAGAGCCACCATGGCACCCGGTGAAAAGTTCCAGAGGCAAGGAAGCAGCGAGGGGTGGTGACAGTGACAACAATGCCAGTGGGGGCTCTGGTGGCCCCTTTACCCTCCCAGTGGCTTGACTGTTCTGCATGCCTATTTCCAAAGAAACACGTGACTTCTGGACACTCTCAGCCACTTCCAATCCCTGTGGCAAGTTTATATCAACCATCACAGGCTAGCTCTCAGCCAAGGAGGCTGGGACAGCTTGTGTCACTAAGGCGATTCCTGACAATTTAAAATGCTGGATTTCAAAGGCTGGATCCAGGGTGGTTTAGGAGAAGGATGGGTCTTCTTCACACAGTGATGGCAGCTGCCTGTGAAAGTCGCACGATGGGACAAGGGGGCAGGGCCTGGTGGAGGCCCCAGCCCTGCATCTCTGTTGCCATGGCGACACAGGTGTCTGGGCCTGTCCCCCATCACAGACTTCTAGGGTTACTTCTAGGGTCCTATTTTGTTCTAAGTTTCTCTGTCAAGCTTGCCCCCTTACACTTGAAAGTTTCGTGTTTGGAGACACATTTTATTACAGAGACTGATTGGCTTCGGTTTGAAGACTATTCTCTTGTGAAGTTCCAGGCTGTGGATTTTGACCAGGACATCCTAGCCTGTGGGGCTATGGGCTCTCCTGAAGGGAAGACTGCCTGAAGGGGAGAGGGGGCTGGGTCCTTGTGGGGCTGAGCTTGTTGTCTCTACCAGCCATGACTCTATTTTCAGATGTGGGCTCCGACCACAGCATCTGTGGCCAGCATCTCAGGAGCAACATGGCTGTAGGAGGAAGAGGTGTTGGAGAACAGACCACTGGGGTCCGAGTCTTCTCTGAGGCTGGGCTTGGTGAGTGGATGGGGCTCCTCTGATCTGGCCTTTGTGGGGGTGTCCACAGTTGACTATACTCCCAGAAACATCAGTCCTTAAAAGATCAGAACTGAACTAGATTGGGGGACTCCATTTATACATCCTGGATGAACCAGAACCTGCTTCGGCCTCCCTGCCATCCGGAGAGTGGTGCCCAGGCTGCATCCTGGTGATTGCTTTTCTGCAGGATCTAGTTTTAGAAACCACGTTCTCCTTTTGGCTGACCTTTCTGCTTTGAAATTGCCTCTTACCGAACGTGTTACAGCCTGAGGTTAGGATGTCCCTTCATTTCATTCTCTTGCTGGGGGGAAAAAAAAAACTCTGCAAAAACAGAACTCATAACACTGGCAATTCAGCCACACCTCATGCTGCTGTACTCTGGTGGGTCCCTCTGGTCCTCACAGAGGGAGACTGAAGGGAACGCTTTATTCTCTGGTTTCTAATGGAGGCTGCTGCTTTCTCCAAGATCTCCTTCTAGTTTGGGGAAAGAAGGCTGAGAGGTGAGGTTCATCTGCAGGACCCCAAAAAAGGGTCCAGGTCTTGCCTGGGAATGCTGAGGAGGTGGCAGTCCCCAGAAAACAGCACCTCTCACTCTCTTTTTTAAAAAAAATTATTTTGTATTTGGATATAGTCGATTAGGGCTTCCCTTGTGGCTCAGACGTTAAAGAATCTTCCTGCAATGTGGGAGGCCTGGGTTCGATCCCTGGGTTGGGAAGATCTCTTGGAGGAGGGCATGGCAACCCACTGCAGAATTCTTGCCTGGAGAATCCCCATGGACAGAGGAACCTGATGGGCTCCAGTCCATGGGGTCACAAAGAGTTGGACATGACTGAGCAACTAAGCCCAGGCCATAATCAATTAACAAATGTCGTGACAGTTTCAGGCAAACAGTGAAGGGATTCAGCCATACATATACATGAATCCGTTCTCCTCCAAACTCCCCTCCCATTCAGGCTGCCCGTAACATCGAGCAGAGTTTCATGTTCTAGACAGTAGGTTCTTGTTGGTTATCCATTTTAAATATAGCAGTGTGTACATGTCCATCCCAAACTCCCTAACTACCCCATCCTCCCATCCTTCCCCCCTGACAACTGTTATATAACACTGCTCTTGAGGTAGCATTTGTTCCTGTCTGATGGTTCCCATCCCTCATTGATATTTTATGGCTCAGTCATTCCATCATGACTAAGTGACTTCAGTCATGTCCAACTCTTTGTGATCTCATGGACTGAGGCCATCAGGCTCCTCTGTCCATGGGATTTCCCAGACAAGAATACTGGAGTGGGTTGCCTTCTTCAGGGGATCTTTCTGACCCAGGGATTGATCCCTCATCTCTTATGCCTCTTGCATTGGCAGGCAGACTCTTTACTGTTAGGACTACCTGGGAAGCCCTGATATTTTATGAGTAAGATGTCTATTCCTCAAGGGTTTTGAAACATAGCTTTACTTGACTTGGCAAGTTTAGACTCGTATGCAGAGCACAAGCCACAGGACTCAAGTCAGTCAAGGGTGGGCTGTGCCTGGGGGAGCTTTCAGATGTCTCCATGGCATGCAGTTGGCTGGCCCTGGGTTGCTTGGATCAGGCCCTGGTAGGAAGGGCAAGGCCTCCCAGGTCCCCTGAATGGTTGGGCTGGTTGTGCACTGCTCAAGGGCCCCTGGCCTAGCTGGTAAGCTGGTGCTGCAGTCCAGCCTGCAGCTGCTTACCAAGCCTTGTGCCTGGCTCACTACTGTGTCCCCTGGAGGATGGAGAACATTCTCTTTTGAGCAAAAGCCTTTGTGTGGGAGGCCTTGGGACCCTCCCTGGGCTGATTCCAGAGGGGATATGTATTAGGCATGACTTTTAGTTGCTGTATTCTGATGCTTTGACAGTTGGGCCTTGCTGAGCCTGGGGGTTCCCCCTCCCAGGACCAACCAGTTCTCAGAGACAGACCCAGGGGGATGGTGCCTCTCAAGTCCAGAGCTCCTCCCACACTCAACTTCTTTATCAGACCCTGAGACTCTTGGCTACTATCCATCTGCTTCAGTTACCCTAGGGCAGGTACTAGCCAACGAAGGACAGCTGGTGCCCCGGAACCCACTGAAATGATCCAAACCAAACCAGGTGATCCTAAGCCTGCTTTCTTTGCCCCACTGCTGGGCCCTTCTACAGAAACCACAATGAAGGCTCCTGCTCACAAGGCTACCTCTTCAGGCCAGCTACCCTCCCCTCTGAGACAGGTCAACAAGACCGTTCCTCCTGTCGATAGGACCTTCCTGTGGCACTGAGCTGGGATTTTGCTGCCAGGGTTGGGTGGGTGTGAATGGTAGCCAACCAAGAGTCAAGGAAAATTAGGTGAAGCCATCTTCAGAGGCTTTCTCCACCAGGAAGACTATGACCCATCTTAGACATTCCCTGTTGCCTTGATGAGGGTACACAGTCCCCAGGCCCCAAATATCACTTCCAGTTGTTTAGCTCAAAAAGGCAGCTGTAAAAACACCACTGAGAACAGCCGCACATGCTAAGAGTGAGGAGACAAATGCAGAGAGGTAACAAGAGTGTAACAAGAGGCCAGACATGCTTTTTCAGAATCGAAACTCTTTGCAGAGATGCCTGGTGGCTGGATGCGGTGTCAGAGAACCAGGGATTAACTCAAGTCCTTAGTAATGATTAGGGCCCGTATGTATGCATTTCTTGCTTTCTCCCCCACTAGAGTCTTCAAGGTCAAGCCATTACCTCCACTTTGTGGCTGAAGAATGTGGACTCAGGGAGGAAAGTGACTGCCCAGTTACACTGGCTGTGACTTTAGGAACATGCTTGGGTCCAGCTCAGCCTTCTTGTACCTTACCCCTTCTTTGATTCCTCCTTGATTTTCGAAGCATGAGAGGTGCATACTTCAGGGGTACTCAGAGAGTCACACCTTCTCTGGGAGTTGGGTAAGACAAGTGCAGTGTGGGAGGTGGAAGAGTCTCAGGCCCCAGGTGCTGACCTGGCAGTCACATGGAGGTCTGGCTACCCGATCATCAGTCTTCTGTGCTGAGGGTGACAAGGGCATTTCATGGGGGGAGGTAAGAGTGCCACAGAGATAAAGGTTTGGGGACCAGTCTCTTTGGTGTCAAAGTCTATTGTTGAATCTCTGTTCACAAGTTTGCTGAGCATCTGCTACGTGCCAGGTGGTGCTTTAGGGCTGGGGGTGCAGTTGAGTGACAGCCAGTCAGCTCTCGCTGAGCTTACCCTATGCTCTTCCCAAAACCCTTGTACAGAGAGAAGGAGCTGGAGGAGGGCCTTGGATGGGTCTCACTTGCCAGGAAAGAAAAGGACACAGGGATTGGAGGTCAGGGAACAGAGGAGCAGGTAGACCAGATGGCTGGATGCTGGGCTTTAGGATTAGTGTTTAGCCCACCACTGGGGCCTTCTGAGCACAGGCTGGGGATTGTCTGGGGGCTGCTCTGGTTTTAACCTGCCCTTCATCTCTGCTCAAGGTTACAGACAGCATCCCACACAGGCTGCATAGCTACTGTGCAGGTCCCTTAGTCTGGGGGCAGGCCCTTGCTCCCCAGTTCAGAGTGTACTGGGGAGCCTGCCTGGTGTTTTCCCATTCAAATACCTCTGGTCCACTGACCCGACTGCTGGGTGACTTAGGTCTCAGTTTCCCCACCTGTGATGGAGGCAGCTGCCCTAAATGACCCTGGTGGGAGGGAGTGGGGTTGGGGGCTTTCCTTGCTGGGTAAAAGTTCCCATGTGTGCCAGATGCCAGCTTTTTGACCAGCTGCTCATGAGCTGTGATGCAGTGCCTTTCCACCAAGGACAGTGAGAGATTTATCTGATGGTAGGGCTCTTTTCCTCCCCACTGCGTCTGGCAATAATGACGGAGAGCCTGGGAGTGCCAGAGCCATTTTATTTTTATTTTATTTCTTCCTGAAGTTCAATACTTTCCAAAGTACCTCCACATGGTAATGCTATTTTCCTGGCAGGAATGCGTTTATTGGAGCTGTCACTCATCGCCCAGCCGTTCCATCTCAGTTCTGCGGCAGGCCTGATGGAGCGATACAGCCGTCTATAATTTAAAAGCTGATGAACCCCAATTGCCAGCCCAGACCTTGCCGGTGGCACAGGCTCTCTGCAAATTGGTTACTAGTAAGTTCGTGGCCCTAAGTGACTGCACTTTCTCTCTTGGCCAGTTTCCCTTCTGGGGTTGGCTGAGGGCCCACTTTACCTCCTATGATTGCCCTTGACAGCCTGACTTGCCACTGTGGGTCAGGGGATGGGTTAGGGGGTGCCCTGCTGCTACATTCTATGTCTTGATTGACCACGAAGGGGTAGGACCCTAATGAGGGAACAGGAGGCTGGGGGTCATGACCCAGCAGTGACCCAGGGCACGTGGGAGAAGGAACACAGATTTGAGAGCCAGATCTTAGATTTGAACCTGAGTCTGAATCCTGTTTGCTCCTTTTCAGCAGTGAACTTCAGGTTTCCCATCTGTGATGGGGGCCAGGGGTACCCTAGCTTCTGGGCCATTTGTGAAGCTACAAGGGTTTCTGGGCAAAATGAAGGGCTTGGGATATAGCTGGTGCTTCTGCCTGGTGGCTGTCTTGCACAGGGTGGTCTCAGGTCACCTGTCCACATCTCAGGATTCTAGGTCTGGTGTGGGGGGCAATGTTGACTGCCCCCACCAAAGCAGAAGGGTTTCCCCTTGATCCCTGCATCCTGGCACTGGATCTGCCAGTTGTTCCAAGTTCTCCTTCATTCTCCTCCATGGACTGTCCATGCCCCCATGGGGTCTCTCATCTCCCCTAAAGAAGCGCCTATTTCATTTGCTCCACTGGGAAGCAAGAAAAATAGCTATTTAAGAAAAGAGAATCTGCTGCAAACCCAAGACCATATAGAAATTAGGTAGACAGGTTGCCTGCAAACAACCAAGTAAGATGATTTCTGCTTAAAACATTCATGAGCTGTAGGCAAATGAGGTTTTAAAAATACTTAAAATGGTTTGTTTTTCTAAGTAGACTAAACCTTTTCCCTTGCTGATTTGTCATAGTAACTTGCTAAATATCCCTTTTTTAATCTTTTTTTTCTCATATCTTCTTTTAAAAATTATTTTGTCTTTCTCTGAATCCATCCCTCCAGTTGAGTGGCTGCACCTTTCCCAGGAATGATCAGAACCAAAGTAGGGGTATTTGCATTTGTCAGTTGTGGTTGGAAATATTAATAGCAGGAACACAGCCCACACTGCCTTCAGCTCACCACGTCTAACCAGGGAAGTGGATGGCGCTGGTCCAAGGGAATGGGGCTTGAGTGCTGTCAGCCACACCCTGCCTCTGTTCTGCATGGGGTTTTGTTCCTTCAGACGTGTTGCCAGGGCTACAAATGACCTCCTTTGCCATCTTTCAGCCTTGGACAAGGCACTCCCTTCTCCTATCTGGAGGGAGAAAAATCTCAGGACAGGTATCTCATTGGTTCAGCTCACATTGCACTCCCACCCCTTGACCAATCAGTTTGGCCTCAGGGTTCAAATGTATGATGGACAGCTCCCCCCACCAATCAAGTGATTGTACCCTAGCAGAGCAGGAAAGAGGAGACATAAATGTGGCCCCAGGTGGGGAGAGGGGATCTTAGCATCCAGGAAACTTATTTGCATCCCCTGGAGTGTCTCTTCATGCTGCTTTCTCCCTGAGGAGAAGAAATGGAGGCAGCTCAGATCAGATTTCTCAAAGAATACACTCTAGGCCTCGGCTTGTGTGACATTCAGAGAACAGCCTCAGGATTTCCACTCTGCCCAACTTCACAGGAGGGAATTGCCGCAGCTGTAATTGGCCTTCCCCCACGTTCCCGGAACACCAGGTTTTTCATTTTAGCTCCCTCCTGTCTGAGGGAGGATGATTAGTTGGTAGAGCAACATCCTAATGTTTTGGCTGAAAACCAAGGCACTTGGGGAGAGCTTTCGGGCTCATCAGATACATGTGTTCCCACACATCACACCCCCTCTCCCCACCGCCCCACTGCTGAGAAGATGAAGGGAGAAGCAGGAGGAATGGGGGGCGGGGAGGCCAACTCATCTTCACAGACACAGTCCTGGCTGCTGGGCTGCTTTGTATTGGTTATGTACAGGGGTGATGTGAGAGCTGAGAGTCAAAGGCATTTTTGATTCTTCCATGATGTATCTTCTAAGCGGCCACATCCAGGACTCCCAGGTGACTGTCTTGGGAAGGAGGAGCGGGGGTGGGGGTGGGGGGAGAAGGACACAGGTGACTCCCCACCTCTTGGCCTTTCTTTCCATCCCAGAAGAACTGTAAGCCAATGAGGGAGAGCTGGGTCTCTTCTTCCCTCTAATACTTGGAGACACGTGCGTGAATGGGAAGCTTGGGGAGGCTGTGGGAGGGATGTCTTGGATGGACAGAGTTCACCTTGGAAAATTCTGACATTGAGACCTGAGAATGGGGTGGGCTGGGCTGGGGTGTATACCCTTCCTGGGAGTGGGTGCGGAGGGCCGAGCCCAGGGGAGCCGATCCTGAACCTGAGTCTGTTTTCCATCTCACTGCACAATTGATTAATCAGGTTCTTTGGTTTTTAATAAGTCGGTAGGTCCAGATGTTTCCCATTGTATGTTACAAATGTTAATTATCTTCTAATTACTTATTAACCGAGGCTGCGCTGGCAGCGAATGCCCCAGAAACCCAGCCAAATGAGTCCACAGCTTCATAGCAGAACTGCTTCTTCTGGCAGCAGCTTCCAGAAATTTCTCATCCCTTATAGGGCTTTTTCCAATAGTTACTCTTTTTGAAGGAGAGAGACCCAGTGGCCTATGCACTAGGGCCCCATAAGGCTAAGTGTTTGGAGCCCCATGAGGCAGCCTGACACCAACCATGCTGGTTTATTTAAGTTGGCTGCTCAGCCAGGATGTGCCCAGGGCCCAGAAGGGTTAGTGAGGTGCAGGAGCCTTATTCTGGCATCGGAGTGCAGGTTCACCTCTGGGGATGCTTTTCCTCCTAGATGTCTCTCAGTCTTTCTCCTTCTCCTGGAGCAGCTGGGCATCTGTTCCTCTGGACTTAAGTCAAAGTCAACAGGATGGACAGTGTCCCAAGCCGAGGCTTCAGTGAGGTTCACCCTCCAAGTTCTCATAGTGGGAGAGACTGGTTTCTCATTCTCTAATGCCTCGATTTGCACCTTGACAGATGGCTCTGTCCCCAGGGTCTTGGTCTAGTCTTAGTTAGCAGTTGGACCCTCTCATGTTGTCAGCCAGCATGTGCCATTGAGGTGCCTCCTAAGGATGGCACACTTGGGAGCTGGCGTCCCCTTCTTGCTGCCTCTTGTTCAGCTCAGCTGTCTCACAAAGAGATTCTGCAGGCCATCCTCCTTCAAGAAAGGACCTGCCCCATCACCTCCCTGGGGAGAGGCACCAGTCACTTTACAGCAAACCCTCCTGTGGCTTCCTCCTTTGAGACCCCTTTGTTATTCACGAGGAATAAAAATAGGCGATGTGGAAAGTAAAGCCAGATGGATGTCATCATTGATCAGGGTGGTTTGTGACAGTCATGTAGAAAAGGATGACCTATTGTTTTCCTGGTGTTGAGGCTCCCTTGATCCCCATGGAATCTGGGGGTGTGATACAGGCAGGCTCCCAGCAGCGTACTCTGCACTGATTTGTGAGCACGTATAGGCTTGCCCTGCATCTGGCAGACTCCTTGCAGCTTCTGGTGGTTCCCCTGTGTGTTCATTCATTCGTTTGCTTGTTCGTCTGTTCATCTACTCATCCACGCATCCGGGTCATTATATCCACTTATCCATCCATTCAACCATCCATCCATCCTCCCATCTGTCCTCCTACCCAAGAAACATTGAGTACCAGACAGCCAGTGAGCTGTGATGCTTAGAAGGTAAACTGCAGGACAAGGATGGTGTGGGTGTAACCTGCCAAGTGAGCCTGTTCAGGCTCACTGAGTGACTTAACAGAATTTATTATCTCACAGTTGTGGAGGTTACAAGTTGATATCGAGGTGTTTCCTCTGGAGGCTCTGGGGAAGGATATTCCAGGCTTCTCTCCTGGCTTCTGGTGGCTCCTTGGCTTGTGTTGATATCACCCCTAGTTTCCGTACAGAGTTCTTTCTCTGTGTTGTCTGTGTCCAAATTTCCTCTTTTTTTTTTTTTTTTTTAGGACATTATTCATATGGAGTTAGGGCTCATCCTATTTACCGCCTCTTAACTAATTGCATGAGTTTGAGTGAACTCCGGGAGTTGATGATGGACAGGGAGGCCTGGTGTGCTTTGATTCATGGGGTTGCGGAGAGTTGGACACGACTGAGCGACTGAACTGAACTGAACTGAACTGAACTAATTGCATCTAAGTTTTTTGGAGTGACACAACTCAACCCATGATGCCTGCTATATTGTTGTTGTTCAGTTGCTAAGTTGTATCTGACTCTTTGTGACCCCATGGACTGCAACATGCCAGGCTTCTCTGTCCTTCACTATCTCCCGGAGTTTGTTCAAATTCATGTCCATTGAGCTGGTGAGGATGCATCATTTGAGGTGCCTTCTTCTCCTTTTGCCTTCAATCTTTTCCAGCATCAGGGTCTTTTCTGACGAGTCAGTTCATTGCATCAGGTGGCAAAGGATTGGAGCTTCAGCTTTAGCAACAGTCCTTCCAATGAATATTTTATCTTCCCAAAGAGCCATCCTAGGCCAAACTGGGGCCTGGAGATCCAGGTCCAATCACAGCTCAGACCTTCTCTCCTGGCAAGGAATCTTAATGGAATCAGCCAGCAAATGCCACATTGTCACCTGCCTTCGAGTTCCATTAGGCACTGATTTCAGTAAACTCAGTGAATCACCTTGGCTTGGTATAGAGAGTGAAACCCCCATACCATGCTTTTCCTACTTGAGGCAAACAAGACAGGCTGAGCTAACCATGCCCTGGGTATCCACTGATTGCATGCCAGACTGGGAGTGTGTTTGGTGAGATGATATATGTGAGGGGTCCTTGATTATGTATATCCACCAACCTGGATTTGGTTAAATTCTGCAGCATTTAGTCGAAAGCTTCCCAGCAGCAGTATCTGAAACAAGATGAATCTTTTATATTACTCTGTGTAACAGTGGTTTGGAGGTGGGCACCTGTAGGAAATTGTTTAAGATCAACACTCCAGCATGCCTTCATCCTCATGGTGCAATATGGGTTCTGGAACTCCTGCCATTTCATTGATGGCCCTTAGGGAGACTTTCTGGAAATACCATACCAGGCTCACATCTCATTGGCTAGTGCTGAATCACATGCCCACATTTAGTGCAAGGGAGGTTGGGATATGTAGTCTTTTAGTTGGGTTTATCTTTGCCCAGCTAGAAACTGACTTCTGTTTCTAAAGAAGATGATGAGATTGGATATTGGGCAGGAATTAGGAGCCTCTGTACCCTCTGTCAAAGGACTTGTCTAGCTGCCTCTCAGCAGTGGGTCCTGAGTAGATTTTGGGTACACAGTGTGTATGTGAGGAGCTTCTCCAATAGCTCAGTGGGTAGAGAATCTGCCTGCAATGAAAGAGATGCAGGAGATGTGGGTTTGATCCCTGTGTGGGGAAGATCCCTTGGAGAAGGAAATGGCGCCCCACTCCAGTTTTCTTGCCTGGGAAATCCCACGGACAGAGGAGCCTGGTGGTGTGTAAAGATGCCAGGTTTGGTGTGTGGGGGAGGGGGTGGGCATGAGACAACAGCAGGGAGTCCCACCCCACTCTCCTTGAGGTGGGCCATAGTAGTGTTTTCAGTCACTCGACAGCTAGAGTTCTCAAGTGGTCAGCTCGGCTTCCAATGGGTGTCCAGGGCCCAGGAGAGCTGCTTCTGTCCTTCAATACTTAGGTGGCCTCTGGTTCTTCTGCAGGCTGCAGAAGCCTTTCCTGGAGTGAAGAAGATCCATGAAGTATGTTGAGCACTTGACATGTACAGCTCATCCAGACTCCGTGATGTCCTGGTCCCGCTCAGAAAATAAAGTCTTTTTTTAAAAAAAAAATAATTTATTTTATTTGGAGGATAATTACAATATTGTGATGGCCTCTGCCATACATCAATATGAATCAGTCACAGGCACACATGTGACTCCTGCCTCCCCACCTCATGCCTCCAGGTTGTCTGTCACAGAGCACGGGCTTTGGGTTCCCTGTGTCAGACATCAAACTCCCACTGGCTATCTGTCTTACATATGGTAATGTTTATATTTCAGTGCTATTCTCTCAAATCATCCCACCCTCTTCTTCTCCCACTGTGTACAAAAGTCTGTTCTTTGTGTCTATGGGATCTAGAAAGATAGTACCAATGATCCTATATGCAGGGCAGTAGAGGTGACACATAAAGAAAATACAGTCTTACTGTCTGTGTTTGTTTCAACAGCTGTCTGACTTTTCTTTAAAGCAGGGTGTTTAGTTCAGTAAAACACTTGAAACCTGATGTCGGTCTGCTCCCAGGGGTAGGCCTGACTGAGGCCGCAGCCGTGGTGTGGGCTGGCTGGGGGCTTGTGGCCTTCCTGGCTCTGGCCAACCCGAACCCCACTGCCCACTCAGTCCCAAGGCCTGTGGTCCTTCTGAGGTTGGAGTGGGAGGGAAGATGGTGGGACAGAGAGAGCATTTGGTGCTGAGGCTCTGGGGCTTCTTGGAGAGGCGCCGCTCTCTGGCTCCCCCGTGTTAGCCCAGTTATCCTCACTCTCCCCTGCTTCCCCAACAGCCCAGGGCACCTGCCACCCACTCTCCAGAGATGCTCCCAACCCATCCAGCCTACTGGGAAGAATCTTTTAAAATTGGACCCAGGACTGTCATTCGTCCTCAGGAGTCCCACAGCTTGCCCTGTACTAGGTGGCCCATGACCCCCACAGCCCTCTCTGCCTTCGGCCTCCTAGAGGAGGTGCTGCTCACAGCCTCTGCTCTGGACTCTTCTTCAGGACTCAGCTGACTTCTGTCTCCACTCCACACTCTCTTGGGGAACCATGTCTTATTCTCCCAGAATCTCCTAGAAGCTCCTCCTGCTCCTCCAGGGGAGAGTAGGGACGCTCCCACCCATTGCCTGGAGGGGCTCACAGCAGACTGGTCTCTTTCCCAAGAAGTGGACTAGCTGATTTCAGCCTCCCTCTCTTCAGCTCTGATGCCCCGTGCTCTCCAGGTGGCTTGGGCTGAGGACCTGGTATCAGTTTGCCAGTCATACACAGATGCTGGGGCTCTCTGCTGTGGACGGTGGAGGTAACCATGGTGTTTATTGATTTTGGCCCTCAGCAGAAACCAAGTCAGAAGACCCATTGTGGCATCCCGTCCAGCACAGAGAATTGTCTGAGGAAGTGTTACAAAGGAGGATTCCTGGGGACTGTGTTGAAGTGTTAGTTACTCAGTTGTGTCTGACTCTTTGCAACCTGATGAACTGTAGCCTGCCAGGCTCCTCTGTCCATGGGATTCTCCAGGCAAGACTACTGGGGTAGGTAGCCATTCCTTTCTCCAGGGGATCTTCCCACCCAGGGATCGAACCTGGGTCTCCTGAATTGCAGGCAGATTCTTTACCATCTGAAACACCAGAGAAGCTATAGACACTAGGGAAGTCCCAGGATCTGGCTCAACAGGGCTGAAATGGGGCCAAGGAACCTGCATGCTTGAGTGGCACCCCAGGTGAGCCAATGCTGGGTCCTTCAAGGAATTTGGGGCTGTTCTGAAGGATGTAGCACGTGCTAGCCACCCACCCGACTGTTCCGAAGCCTGCCAGCCCCGAGGCTTTCCACGGCTAGGCAGCATTTCCAGACACTGTGTTAAAATGGGTGTTTTATTTTTCCATAGCCCACTGATCGAGTCAAATGCCTATAATACAGCAGTGTTATCTGCGGGAGACACACACGCTTTCTTGACCAGATTTCCAAGAAATTTTATGAAAGGCTGATTTTCTTTGTGAGCCCTGGCTCCTTTATGGGCTGGAATAGAATTGGTTGAAATTGATATTCTACAGCCCTCCCCCATCCTCTGCTGGTCTAAGATGTTATGGTCTCTCCTCTCCCTTCTTCATCTTCAAAGGCACAGCATAAATTAGATGAAAAAGGTTTTTCAAACAGTATTTAACCTCTCCTTAGCTGACAATCACAGACTCACTCTTATAATTGCAGAGCCCTTCATAGAATGGACATGGCATCAAAAACAGCAGCGAGATGAACATGGCTGCGGGAGTATCCTGCAAACTCCTGACAGCTCCCTAGACCCCCCATTGACCTCCCTTCCCATCCAGCTCCTGCTGCCGCCTCCATCTGCCCTCTCAGATTCAGTCTCCTGCACTGTGGCTGGATCCCTGGAGGGTCTTGGACCCCCTGCTCTGCCCAGGCTAACCATGTGTCTTTTCCAAAACCAGCTTGGTTTTTATCTCCTCATTAGTCATGGGTACCTATTCTAGCTTATGTATGTACCATCTTATAACAAATGTCATGTCATCTGCCTGGAGGAGGCCAGGATTGGCAGATTCTAATCACGTGGTGGGTTCTCTTGGCCACCAGTCCCCATCCTTAGGTGTGGTGCCAAAGTAATCTGATTTTTCAAATTTGTTTGCAATAGTAAGATTTCTTAAGACAATTTACATATGCAAAATTACTCTTTTCAATGTACAGTTTGATGAGCTTTTATAAACATATACAGTAAGTGTAATTGTCATACTCGAGATACAGAAAATTTCCAAAGTTTCTTTGGGTACTTATACCATCTACCCTCTTCCCCGAGACCCAGCTCTGATTTCTGTCCTTATAATCTTTCTGTTTCTAGATTGACACAGTCCGTGGGGTCACAAGCATCAGACACAGCTGAGCGACTGAACTGAACTGAGATTGACTATGGATAGGTTCAGGTAGTGCAGCCAAAGTCGCGTCATTAACATGAGAGATGCCTTTGCTGCTTTCATCACTGAGAAGTTCCAAAGGTGTTAGGAGCTCGTGCCGGAAATGGAGATAAAGACCAAATGTGTTTTTCTTTTAATCACAATATCACACTAACCTGTGTATCAATGTGTTGTTTTTCAGTCGCTCAGTCGTGTCTGACTTCTAGCGACCCCACAGACTGCAGCACACCAGGCTTCCCTGTCCTTTACTATCTCCTGGACTTTGATCAAACTCATGTCCATCGAGTTGGTGATGCCATCCAAACATCTCATCCTCTATTGCCCCCTTTTCTCCTGACTTCAATCTTTCCCAGCATCAGGGTCTTTTCCAATGAGTTGGCTCTTCACATCAGGTGGCCGAAGTATTGGAGCTTAAGTTTCAGCATTGGTCCTTCAAATGAATATTCAGGGTTGATTTCCTTTAGGATTGACTGATTTGATCTCCTTGCAGTCCAATGGACTCTCAAGAGTCTTCTCTAGCACCACAGTTTGAAAGCATCAATTCTTCAGCACTTGACCTTCTTTATGGTCCAATTCACACATCTGTACATGACTATTGGAAAAGCCATAGCTTTAACTACATGGACCTTTATCGACAAAGTGATGTCTCTGCTTTTTTAATACGCTGTCTAGGTTTGTCATAGCTTTTCTTTCAAGGAACAACTGTCTTTTCATTTCTTGGCTATAGTCATTGTCTGCAATGATTTTGGAGTACAATGCCTATGTGTAATGTCTTTTATCTCTAGTCCAACAGACGCTACTCAATTTCAAATGTACCTTAGGTTAACATCCTCCCACAACCCCTTCAGTGAGGTTATGTGATGCACTTATATTACAGTTAAAATCTTTTGTCACAATCTCCATGCCATCTTGGAATCCCCTGACCTTCTCATTGATTTTAAAAAAATTTTATATGCATTAAAGTTTACTGTTCTAAAAAATATTTATTTATTTGGTGGCATTGTATCTTAGCTGTAAATGCAGAAACTTTGTTGGGTCCATGGGATATTTCATTGCAGCACAGACTCTATAGTTGTGGCCCATGGGCTTTGTTACTCCATATCATGTGAGATCTTAGTTCCTCGACCAGGGATAGAATGTGTATTCCCAGCATTGCAAGGTGGGGACCACCAGGGAAGTCCCAAGGTTTACTCTTTGTGCTGTAAAAATTCTATGTGTCTTGACAAGTGCATGGTGTCATGTATCTACTGGTATCGCTCAGGATTAGTGCGCTGTTCTAAAATATTCTCTGCTCCACCATTTCAACCTCTCCCATCCCTAAACCTCTGACAACTACTGAACTGTTTTCTGTCTCCATAGATTTGCCTTTTTCTGAATGTCATCTAATTGAAATCATAAAGTATGCAGTTTTTTAAAACTGGTTTATTTCACTTAGTATTATGCATTTAAGGTTCCTCCATGTCTTTTTTTGTGACTTGACAGCTCATTTCTTTTTAGCACTGAATAATGCTCCATTGTCTGGACCTATCACAGTTTGTTTACCTATTCTCCTACTGAAGGACATCTTGGTTGCTTTTAGTTTTTTACAATTGCTAATAAAGCTTCTGTGAAGATTCTCATGCAGGTTTTTATGTGGACAAGTCTTCAACGTATTTGGATAAATACCAGGGAGCATGATCGTTGGAGTGTATGGTAAGGTAAGTTTATCTTTGTGAGAAATCGCCCATCTCTCCTCCCAAGTGGCTGCACAAGGCTGCATTCCTACTGGCAGTGAATGAGTGTTCTTGCTGCTCCACATCTCCAGCGTTTGGTGTCATCAGTGTCCTGGATTCTAGCCACTCTAGTTGATGTGCCTTTGTATCTCATGGAAGTGTGGTTTTAACTTCACCCTTTACAGATGAGAGGATTCGCGTGTCCAGTCCCTCCTTGTCACGGGTACGTTTGTGGAACAGATGGAAGGTTCTGCAATCCTGTCAGTGGCCTTTGTTCTCTCCTGTTGGGGATGGGTCCCTTGGACTTTGACTATTTCAATTCACTGTTTGAGGCCACACGACTATTTGCATGAAAAGCACTCAGAAAACCGAGAAGCATAATTCATCAATGGGTAACTTCTTGTTTATGCAGCAATTACCCAACCTGGTGACGTCACCGTAGTGCAGGAAATATAGATCTTTCTCTCCTGATAAATCAGCTGGCCTTCACTGCCATGGGCATCTGTTTTCAGGAATGGTTGATGAATAATCAGACTGAATTACATGTGGACTTTCTCCCTTTATGTTAAAAGTGTGGTTTCTGCCTAGCAGGTAGAGGCAGCAGAATAAGGATAACCTCTGACTTAAAGGAAGTTGAACGGAAACACAGTGGCCTCTGGGAGAGACATCTGAATGAAGTCTTTTCTTTCTGCTTCTTTTCCCTTTTTACTATTTGTTTGTGTCAGTTTTTCAAAAGTGCCTGTTGATTTGATTTTTGAGATATGAAACCTTCAACTTTTCTTGCAGTATTTCTCAGCAGAGCAGAAAAACTGAATTCTATTAAAATGATACAAACACCCTGGATGTGTCTTTGTGTGTGTACACATTTTTTGATAACTTTTGAAAAGATTTTGGAACATGTTGAGCCCAGACTTGAATATTTACAGAAAAGTAACCAGGGCTTCATTCAAAGACACGTCCCTGTGAAATGAGACGGATAAAGGAAACAGCTCGCCATTCAAAGCAAGTCTTTGTGCCTGGGAAGTGGGCTCCGGCAGGGACAGGGGAGGCAGCTAGACTGGTTGCCAAGGACCCTGGGGGGACATAAGAGTTCCTGGAAGACCCTGCTGGGAGTGTGCTGCGGCTCAGCCCCTCCCTCCTTGCAGGAGATACTCTGCTTGTCGAAACTGCCTGCTGGGGACCTGGAGCTCACATAGTAGGGATGACAATGAGGAAGCCCCTGGAACTCCTTGGCAGGAGCAAGGCCCAGCGAGGTCCCGGTTGCCGAATGAAGCTGGGAAGTAGCATCTGGGTTCTCAGACTCGGCCCCCTCTTTGGCTCTAAGTGATCCAAACAGTTTGAGGTGTTTCCAGGACAAAGTGTGTGCTCAGTTGCTCAGTGATGTCTGACTCTGTGACTCTATGGACTGTAACCTTCCAGGTTCCTCTCCATGGGATTCTCCAGGCAAGAATACCGGAGTGGGTTGCCATTTCCTCCTCCAGGGGATCTTCCTGACCCACGGACTGAACCCGCATTATAGAAACACGCATTAGTAACTTCCTCATGGGAGGGGCCTGGGGACTTCCCTCACGGTGGTATCCATCCATTCATTCAAACAATGCTTGTTGACTGCTTTCTGTGGGACAGGCCCTGCTAAGCACTGCCAATCAATGGGGCAAAGGTACTGATCTTCCAGATCTTGCTGGGGGGAGGGTGGTCTGGGTGCCATGGAGACCCATCTGCTGTCGCAGAGCATCCTGGTTGACCCCACTGTCTCCCTTCAGCCTTCCTCAGTCTTCCAGAGGGCCTGTCCATGTTCCCAAGTTTCCATCAGCTTTCAAAGATCCCCCTGAGCCTCACCCTTTGTATTCAGTCTTTCTGAGCTGGTTAGAGGGAAAGGAGCATCACAGGGGGCAGTGGAGGGCTTCCTCTGAGCATCCTAACTGAAGCCATCACCTGTCTTTTCTGACCACAGGCACATGAACTCTTTCCTGCCTCGTTTATTATCCTCCACTCATTTGGGGCTTCCCACATGGCTCAAGTGGTAAAGAATCTGTCTGTAATGCAGGAGACTCAGGTTTGATCCCCGGATTGGAAAGGTCCCCTGGAGAAGGGACTAGCAACCCACTCTAGTATTCTTGCCTGGAGGATCCCATGGACAGAGGAGCCTAGTGTGTTACAGTCCATGGGTCGCCAAGAGTCGGACATGACTGAGCAACTAACACTTCCTATTTAAACATTTTTTAGTCTCTGACTGAATGCCAAGTTTTGTACTGGCATGGGCATTCAGTTACTAAGTCGTGTCTGACTCTTCTGTGACCCCCATGGACTGTAGCCTGCCAGGCTCCTCTGTACATAGGATTTCCCAGGCAAGAATACTGGAGTGGGTTGCTCTTCCCTCCTGCAGAGGACCTTCCTAACCCAGGGATTGAACCCACCTCTTCTGAGTCTCCTGAATTGCAGGTGAATTCTTTACTGCTGAGCCACCAGGAAGCCACTGGAAAAAGGCTTAAAAAGAGGAAGAGGATGTGTGTGGTCCCAGCCGTCAGGGCCCTTGGCCTTTTGCTCAGTCAGTATGGACGATGCTGAGATGAGACACCCCGGACTCTAGGAACGGGTCCTGCTTCCAGCCCATCTCCCAAGGGTTGAGGCCGCAGTGGGGTGAATGGGCAGAGTTCAGGGTTTGTCAGCATTAGGGACTCCTCCGTCCACGGTGTGGAGGATGCCAAAATGTCAGGCTCCCAGACCGCCTGGCAGAGCCATTCCTGAGCACCCAGGAGTCCTGGCCTGGCCCGTCTCCTGGGTGTGGGAACTGATGTCAGCAGGACACTGCTGCTCCTGCTGGCAAGACCTGCCTGTTCCCGGGCACTAGGGGCTCCATTAAATTGTTAATACAGCCATCAGAGTGCCAGCATATTATCTTTCTGCCTGGGAGGGATCTGATGGTATTTGCACTTCTGTCACTTTGTTTTTATTTATGTAACTTTCACCTTGATGGAGAGCACGTGTATACAAAGTGGATGGAGAGACCTAGGAACCAAGAGACAACCCCGTGGAGGGTTTCACGTGGGCATGGCCCAGGCTGCTTGGGGTTCCTGCAGGGGTCATTCCAACACCAGAAACATCAGTGAGGTCAAGCTACAGCTGAGCCACCAGAGATTGCCCTGCCCTAGCTGGTTCCTTATCCTCCAGCCCTTTGGTTGTGTGCACATGGCCAGTTTGGGTGCCAGGAACTGCACCCGGTGATGGATAGGGTGGGAAGGAAGGCAGATGCCACCCACGCCTTTGTGGAGTTCAAGGTTTGGAGAGCAGTGGCCCTTGGACACGGGGATTCCTGTCCCCAGGGCACGACTGGCTAAGTCTGGTTCATTTTGCTTATCACACCGTGAGTGAGGAGGGATTCAACTGGCAGCTGTCAGCGAATGCCTGCACGCGGCTAAGCGCCCTGCAACTCCCAGAGGCTGATCCAGCCCCCGTGATGATAGAGCTCTTGGGAGGAAGACGGGGTTCAGGCAGGAACTGCCGAGGTGTCTGGTTAAACGGACACTCTAGGGAGTAGGGGAAACTAGCAGGGGCAGGTGTGTGCCTGTGTTTGTATGTGTGTGTGCACACATTTGTGTGTTGGGAAGGGAGGGAGGACATGAGGAGAATGTCACGTGCAGAGAACATGTGTGACAAAGCTTGGAGGCAAGCAGGAAGGTCCTTGCAAGGGGGCCTGGAAGGAGCCAGTGCCCTTGCAGGTCCTGGGGTCGAAGTAGATGGGAAGCCCCCTCAGCAGGGCCTGTGATCTCTGCTGAGATTCCAGCCTCTGCTGAGTGCAGGGTGATGGGAAGCTTTTAGATGTGTTTTTTGTGTATCATTGCTATGACAGGCTCTGGTTTTCAAAAATTTCCCCCATTGCCTTTTAGAGATAGCCTTATTTTTGTTTCCTGTGGCTGCCATCACAAATGACCACAGACTGGGAGCCTTAGACAGTGCAAATCCATTCTCTCTCTCAGTCTGGAGGTCAGATGTCTGAGATCCAGGTGTGGGCAGGGCAGGGTCCTTCCGAGGCCTCTCCCCTTGGCTTGCAGACGGTGGCCTTCTCCCCGTGTCTTTGCAGCGTTTCCTCCCAGTGTGCATCTCTCTCTGGGTCCAACTTTCCCCTTTAAATAAGGACATTTTCATACTGAATGAAGGCTCACCCTGATGACCTGGCTTTAACTTGAGCACCTCTCCAAATAAGGGTATGATCTGAGGTCCTGGGGCTGGGCACCTTACTGTGTCTTCTTGGGAGGAGGGGAGATGTGAGAGGCACTGAGACGAGCTGTGTTGTTATGATCAGGTGTGAGGGGAGGTGGTTGGGACAGGAGGTGGTGGCAGCAGAGGGGTGGGCGGATGGCCTGGGAGGAACCTGGTGGCAGGACCTGGATTAATTGGGCCCCGTGGGGTCTGCTTTAGAATCTTGAGAAACCATCTCCAATAGGTTTTACCTTCATTTCTCTCTGTTGTTAAGAGTACAGCCTTGCAGTGTTAGGGGAAATTTGACAAAAGGCCAACTTCATGCTGAGTCTTCATAACTTTATACAACTGTTTTCAAATGCCTAACTCTTAGCCCTGGCCATAAATTTAAAAAATTAATTTATTTGCTTTTGATAAAGTCATGCATACTCATCTTGGGACATAGATGATTCAGAAAGTCCGGAAAAGCATAAATTATAAGACAAAAACCACCCATAGTCATTTAAATGGCAACTTGGAATTCCTTTGCATGGTTATTTAAATGCTCTCCCCAGGTTGGATGTTTGAATTATTGTAAAAACTTTCACTGTATATTAAAATGTCAGCACCCCCCCCCACCTCATTATCATAAAAATGTTTGTCTGCACTTTGGAAGCGGCACTTCATCAGTATGGCACTTTGCATTTCTTTAAACAAAGAGGGTCATATCTCTCGTATTTTGCTCTCATCCTGCCTGAATGGGGCCAGCCTGCCTTTGTCCTTTCTTCATTGAGTCTTGAGGATGTTCTCATAGCCCTGTGGGAGTTCATTGTGAAACAGGAAGGAATTCTTCCAAAAAGACAGTGTGCTGCTGCTGCTGCTGCTAAGTCACTTCAGTCGTGTCCGACTCTGTGTGACCCCATAGACGGCAGCCCACCAGGCTCCCCCGTCCCTGGGATTCTCCAGGCAAGAACACTGGAGTGGGTTGCCATTTCCTTGCAGATGCCAACTAAAACCAGCCTTGAGAGTTCGCCCACCCTAACCCAGTGTGGCTCCAACCACACGCTCTGCCCAGCTGTCTCTGCTTCACACGAGGACAGGGACAGTGTAGACTCGGGGTGGGGGCTGGGCATCAGACCTGTGGTGCACCTCATTTGGTCCTCCACGCCAGCGAAAGAACTCCAGCGACTTGCCCCCATCTTGCTGGGAGCTGGCTGAGGTAGGGCCTGAGCCTCTCAGTCAGGCCCTGAGCCCCAGATCCATGCCCTTGTGCCCTCCTGGCTGCGTGCAGCAGGGCTGGACCCACATGGGAGGAAGGGGATGTTGACTTCTTGGGCACTTTGTTTTCTGAGGCTCCCGCTGCTCGTGGAGGTCCTACCTACTCAGGCTGAGGCCTAACCTGATTCCTTTCTCTTGTTATAACCCAAGCTGGAACCCGTGTGTCTCTGCCACCAGGGAAGACGAGCAGCCCAAGGTCTCCAGAGGGAAAGCTGGTCAGCCTGGACATCTGACCACTGCAAGGAGGTTCCCCAACATGGAGGGAAAAGTTAGCGTGCCCAGTCAATGCGTCATCACCTTCATCTGCACCGCTGAGTGATTATTTCCATTCTACAGATAGGGAAGCAAAACTAGAGATGCTAAGTAATTGCACCGAAGGCCTGTCAGTGAAGAGCATCGGAGCTGGGGTCTGAGCTCCCTCTCCGTCAGGGTGGACTTTGGGGACCACACTGGCTTCATGTCCTCACTTCAGGACTGCCAGTCACCTTGGATCATACACACACACACTCCATACGAGAACATACATTCTCACATGTTGTATTCTCACACAGATATATGGACCCACAATTAATACATGTACTCATATACTTGCACATTTATGCACACACACCCACACTCTCAGGCTCATGCTTTGCTTTGTTTGCCTGTCTTCACATTTATGACTGTCTCCAAACAGACACCGGGCTACAAGGTCTTTTTCTCACTGGGATATCGACTCTGTCGTGTTCGATGCTGTTATTTCCCCCCGCCTGTTGTTTTTCTTTTTGTTCTAGCTTTGTGCGCTTTCACTGTGCAACTCTCTCCTTTCCTCTGTATTTTTCACGGCCTCCTTCTAGATGTGTTTCTATTACTGGTGACTGCACATTGTTTTCAGAGGAACGTGCTGATTTATACACGTGCATGGGACTCCGTGTGGTGGGGGTGAGTCTTGGATGCTGGAGCTGGAATGTCCCAACCATGGCTGGCCTGGGTTGAGGGGTGGGCATCCGTGGGGAAGAGGGGGTGGTAAGGATGGTGGGGGGCAGAGCAGTGGGCATCACGGCTCCTTGGTGGGTTTGCACACAAAAGGGCAATCTTTCAATTCTGTGAGCTAAAAAGACATTTTCCAGGAACTGTTGTTCTGGTGACTTCATGTGGCTTCAAACACAGGGAGACTCTTTCAAGGGTTTGGGAACAGTTCTCCTTCTACTGAAAAGGGTAAATTTCATGCCCTCTCTGTGGATCCTGGGAGAAGCTATTCTTAGAAATAGTCTGAAAAATTCAGTATGCTTGGAAATGCCATAGATTGCAGAAAATTTGAAGGGGAGGGAAACTATAATTCCTCCAAACAATTGTCTTCTTCTGTTGAACAGAGATATCATTAATTCTATTTTTAATCAGCAAATGCTGTATTTCCAAATATAAATATAAAGGGGCCTCACCAGCTATCAGCCCACTCAGAAGAGGAGCCCTGGAACCTCAGTCTTGCCAACAGAGCTTGGCCAGGATTTCGGGGGAGGCAGAGGGGCCTCGACCCCAGGCCTGCCCATGGTTCTTCTGGCTCAGGTGTCTATGAACTACAAAGACCAATTGCCTGCTCCCCTCCCCCGGCAGGAGGGCGGAACAGGGATAGGATCTCCCCTCAGAATTAATCACACTTTTCTATGAAATCAGGCTTGGTTGGGAGAGCCACACGGACAGACTCTTTTTCCATGGGCGACTCTGTCCAGCTGGAAGGACGAACTGGGGGCCACACCCCTGACTGGGGCTGTTACCCTGAGCCTCCAAATCCATTTGTTTATCTCTGGATGGGACACTGTTCTCTCTTCCCCATGTGGCTCAGTTGCAGTCTTTCCTCAAAATTTACTTCTACCGCCTGTGTTTGGGAAGAGCTTGACTCTTCCAGATCCATGAGTCCCTGAATTTGGGAATTCCCTGTTCTCCCTTTCATTTGTGTCTGCAAACCAGCCGTTTCCTTTCTGACCTCATCTCTCTCTTGCAACACTTGGCTAAATTCTGACAGCAGCCAGCACAGGCTCTTCAGTCTCCTTTCCAGCTCCTCTCCCAGGACAGTAGCTGTGCTGGGTTCGTGATTCACTCCTCAGGTCACCACAGATGATGGTGTTGTCAAGTGTCCACCACCACCTAATAGCAGCTACCATCTTTCCAGCCTTGAGTTTCCTAAACTCATTGCCTGATCATGAAGCCCAAGTCATACATTTTGGATTTTTGTTGCAGCAGCATCTTACTTCTGGGATCAACCTCTCTACTGGTTAAAACGGGCTTGATTTTGATGAGGTAGCAACCAGCCCCCAGGTTTCAGTGGCTTGAACAATAAAGGCTTATTTCTCATGCTCCCTGTCCATGCTGGTTTGGCTGGGGGCTCTGATGCATGCTGTCCTCCCTCTGGGAATCAGGGTGCAGAGGCTTCACCATCTGCAGTGTTTCTGGGCACCAGTGGACTGGTGAAGGCAGCATGGTGGCTCATAGGATTCTGCTCCCCTGCCATTGGTCAAAGTGTGTCACATGACCAAACCTAACTTAAGCAAGTCTCATGACCACGCCTAGCTTCTGCTCCCACTTCACTAGCCAAAGCAAGTTCATAATCATACTTCACTTGGGCTCCCATTCCATTGGCCAGAGCAAGTCACATGACCACACCTAACTTGTGCTCACATTCTACTGGCCAGAGCAAGTCAACATGAACGTACCTAACTCCAGGAAAGGTGGGAAGAACAGAGCCTCTGCTCAGAAGGAAAAAACCTGGACGTTGGGAGACTCTGAAGGACATAGGTTTTAAACAATAGTAATGGTTTCTCTTTGATCTGCATTCCTGCCAAATACGGAGAAGGCAATGGCACCCCCCCTCTGTAGGCTGCAGTTCATGGGATCGCAAAGAGTCAGACACTACTGAGCGACTTCACTTTCACTTTTCACTTTCATAAATGGCAACCCACTCCAGTGTTCTTGCCTGGAGAATCTCAGGGATGGCGAAGCCTGGTGGGCTGCCGTCTATGGGGTTGCACAGAGTTGGACACGATTGAAGAGACTTAGCAGCAGCAGCAGCCTGCCAAATAAAGACTCAGTTCCTTCAACTGTTTCTGATAATATTCCAGACTCAGCTTCTTTCCAGAAGACGTCTCTGGGTTCCTCAGTTTCTCTCTCTTCTGCTTACAAGCTATTATCCACATTTAACACAAACTCCAGAGCTGAACAGAGAAGGCAATGGCACCCCACTCCAATACTTTTGCCTGGAAAATCACATGGACGGAGGATCCTGGTGGGCTGCAGTCCATGGGGTTGCGACTGAGCGACTTCACTTTCACTTTTCACTTTTATGCATTGGAGAAGGAAATGGCAACACACTCCAGTGTTCTTGCCTGGAGAATCCCAGGGAAGCGGAGCCTGGTGGGCTGCCGTCTATGGGGTCGCACAGAATTGGTCACGACAGTCCATTCTAGAGGCGATCGATCCTGGGTGTTCATTGGAAGGACTGATGCTAAAGCTGAAACTCCAATACTTTGGCCACCTCATGCGACGAGTTGACTCATTGGAAAAGACTCTGATGCTGGGAAAGGTTGGGGGCGGGAGGAGAAGGGGACGACAGAGAATGAGATGGCTGGATGGCATCATCGACTCTGTGGACATGAGTTTGAGTGAACTCCGGGAATTGGTGATGGACAGGGAGGCCTGGCGTGCTGTGATTCATGGGGTCGCAAAGGGTCGGACACGACTGAGCGACTGAACTGACTGACTGACTGACTGAAGTGACTTAGCAGCAACAGCAGCTGGAGCTGAAAGTCAGTGCTTTGGGAAGAGTAGAGAACAAGGCTGGGTGTGTTTTATGTCCACATAATGGTGCAAGTGTCAAAATGGCCAGTGCAGACAAGGGAGGGGCTGGGAGCACTGTGTCCCCAAGGAAAGGGCACTTTCTTTCAGGTCGCTTTCCTAGATTTCACTTCAAACTTCCACCTCCCCACCCAGGAGGGGCTCTGGGATGAATCAGTGCCCCTTGTCTTCCTCTCTTGCGGTGTCAACATGGGCAGTGTGGGCTGGGGCTCTGAGAAGCTCTGTAGTCAAGATACTTCTTGCACTTGGATTTTGTAGTTTTGTTCAGTTTGGTGTGTTCCCAACCTGTTTGATTAGACAGCCCTCTCTTTCCCCTATCAAGGGCAGGGCAGCCTGGAAGGACTGCTGTCCCAGGACCAGAGGCTGGCTCTTCCCAGTGGAGAAAGCCTTCCTGAGTCAGTACACTGCCGCAGGCTCTGGTTTCCAGGCACTGGATTCAGCAATAGTCTTGCTATTAATCAAAGTAGGCAGCTGTTTATTGTTCCGTGTGCTCCAGAGTTGGAGAGATTCTCCCTTAATTATAATGTAGAGGTTTCATCCAAATGAATTAGTAACTACAGCCCACCCCCACACCCCACCACCCTCTTGTGGTATGTCTTATCTCTCTGGTGCATAATTCTACTCATGCTCTGTTTCCCAGACCCACTGGACTCTTCCCTACAGCCCAGGTTCCCTCAGCTTAGCTCCTGAAACTCGAAGGAGGTGTAGGCACAGAAAGCTCCAACCAAACTCTCCAAAAAGGTATCTCTGAGCCTTTGAGATCTTTGTATTTCTGTGCCTGAGCTTGAAGCATTGGCTCACTTCCTACTTTGGGAATTTATTTCTTTGAAAAGCAGAGTGATGCTTCCTTTTCAGATGGTTGTTATCTTGCCAGGAAGAACCAGGGTACGGGTGCTGCCTGCCAAATTGTCCCCTCTCCCATTGCCCCTACCCCACACAAAAGAGCCGTTTCAGAGGAACCTTTAAAAACCTAGACAAAAGGACAAAATGACAAATGGAATTCCTCGTCTAACTGAGCTCAGTCTGCAGGGCTGCTTTACCAGGCTCCCTCCAAGCCTTAGCCTTCACAGCCTGCCCCAGACCCCAACATCAATCAGTTCTCTCCAAAAGGTCACAGCCTTCTCTTCCAACATTTTAAAAGGCAGTGAACAAATCACATGACTTTAAGATAGTTATGCCTGGTGTCCTCACGTCTCCTCTGGCCAGTGTCCTGAGAGCGTGTGATGTGATAAAATGGCTCAGGCATGGTTTATTCATCCATTCGCAAACCTGTATTTCAGCTGAACAACCCATATCACATGTGCCTGGCAGCGGGCTAACTCTGGAGATGTGTGGAGGCGTAAACCTGATCCCTGCCTTTCAGGGGCATGTGGTCCTGGCAGGGAGAGGTGAGCAGGTGTGTTAGACTCTGTGCAGGGACAGGTGGGCAGGTTCTGTGCAGGGTCTGGTTCTATGCATAGGAGGGAGATATCAGCTGTTCTTCATCCGAGAGGGCGGGGAGGATGTCACAGATGAGCTGAAAGGCTCTGGAATCCAGGAGAGACTGGTCTGGATGAAACCCAGGTCTGTGTGCAGGCCATATTGCAGCTTCTCCAGTGCCTCTCCATCAATCCCCGGGCATCTGGTAAAGGGCAGGCTCTAAGACGGTTGTGAAAGTGTCACATCCAGGCTGTGATTCCTGTATCCAGGCATGTAATACTTCTGCTCCTGCTTCATGAGTTAGAAAACACCTGCTCCCTGTGGACAGAGTGGTCCCTGCTCCCTGTGGACGGAGTGGTCCCCAGCACTTGGCTTCCTACTAGGGTTCCAGCTAAAGACGACCAGGGGGATGTAGGGGGTGATTGGCACTGGGTGAGTTGGCTGATGCTGAACTGGTGTGGCCTGAAAGTCTTGTGGCCGCCGGAGGTCCTGCCTGGAATCGCTGTAAGAGGGGACTGACTCTCCTGCAGGACTTGTGAGACTTCTGTTGTGGAGTGAGTGGAAACTTCAAGGTGATGTGTCCTCCCAGCCTCCACAAGCCTGACCGACAGATCCAGGTTAAAAACCAGACGGATGCACAGTGATAACCACACCCTCTAGCTATTCATAGAGCAGCTCATGAAGCACTGTTCATGCCCTCCTGGTGTAGGATTCTAGAACTCTTGATTGTGTCTCCTGGTGGTGGGCTGATTAGGTCTGGGATGGGAGCTCAGGACATCCAGAGGGAAGGGACAGGCCATGCCTTTGTGTGGTCCTCAGAGCCACCCCCTTTGTAACCGTCTGCAGAACTGGATGCCTTCTGTCTGTTGGCTGATATCTGAGTGGAACCTGGGGTGCTGAGCCATGTACAACTGTTGCCATTTCCACCAGGCCCTGGGGCTCAACTTCTCAATGTTCTGTTCCCACGTGGATTCTTCTGCTAGGAGCAGGGTTATTCTCTCTCTCCCCTTGACATCTTTGCAAAGGAGCTTCTCTGTCAGGATGGATTCTCCAGTGAACACTGCTGTGCTGAGCTGGAGTGTTAGACGGGGTTTGCTCCAAACCTTGAGCTCAAAACCTCAGACTATAAGTTTTGAAAATGCAGGCCTTTCAACACTGGGTACAGAGTTGGGGCTGGAAAGGTTTTGGCAGAGGCAGCTCCCGACTGCCCTCTCTCCTTGGTCCTTCTCTCCTAATTGCTGGTGTATCCTGTCAAAGGCTGTTTGTCCTTTTGTACCAGGAAACAGGAAGCCATCTGCTTAAAGTCCCAGACTCCAGAATCCACGTGGTTCAAATCCTGGCTGCACAGCTTACAAGCTCTGTACTTTGGGGTCATTTCCTTAGTTAGGCTGATTCTCAATGGACAGTTCTGCAAAACGGGGATGTAAAATGAGGTGGCCGTGAATGTGAACTGGGGACATTGTGGGAAGAGCATTTAGCAGCTTGTAGTATGTAGAGTATGGAAATGGCAACCCACTCCAGTGTTCTTGCCTGGAGAGTCCCAGGGACGGGGGAGCCTGGTGCGCTTCCGTCTATGGGGTCGCACAGAGTCGGACACGACTGAAGCGACTTAGCAGCAGCAGCAGTATGTAGAGAGTTCTCTACACGCTGGTGGTGTCTGCGACTCAGTGAGGCTGCGGGGAGGGTGAGGCAGGCAGCCTGAAGCCTGGGGGCTGTTCTGTGGCTCCTGAAGCCATATGACTGCTTTCATTGGTGTTGACTCAACACAAGGTTCTCAGTTCCAAAGCTTTTCATGAAGTTGATTGCTAACACAGTGTGACAGACGATGACATGGGCAGTGCAGACAAGTTAGTTAGGACTGGGGCTCCAGCCAGCTGAACAAACAACAGGTGTTACAGGGTGGAGCGAATGTCACAAAATTGATGTTGACTTCATTCACTGAAGATTGGGCAGGGTGAGGAGGGGAAAGAGAGATGGGTGAGAAGGGCTTCCCAGGTGGCACAGTGGTAAAGAACCTGCCTGCCCACACAGGAGATGCAAAAAATGTGGGTTCGATTCCCGGGTCAGGAAGATCCCCTGGAGGAGGGAAATGGCAACCCACTCCAGTATTCTCGCCTGGAAAATTTCATGGACAGAGGACTCTGGTAGGGTGCAGTCCATAGGGCCACAAAGAGTCAGACATCACTGAGCAACTGATCACACACGTCCAAGGTCTCGCTCCTTGGAGCTGCGGTCCTGGAGCTCATGAGTGGGGGGTGGGTAGGTGGGTTTTCAAGGCTGGAGTTGCTTTTGGATGGACTTGCTGGGCCAGAGGGTGAGGTGGGAGTGGGTGGCTGATGGGTCTTCTGGAAGCCCTGGGCTCTCCTCCTCATCCCAGTTGGACTATCTCCTCTTTTGGTTAAAGTCTCTATATTAGGAATGCTTTGAAAGAGCCGCTGTACTGCTGCACTGGTCCAAACCCATGCTCTTGAACAAAAGGCTGCTCTGATCAGTGAAGCAGGAAAGTTGTGATCCCTTCCATGAAGTCAACAAGGCCCTGGTACTCAATAGGAAGAGTGGAGGAGAGGAATAGAGGGAACAGCTATTGGGAGGGAAGTAAAACACTTCGCCCTGACATGTCAAGTGTTCTATTAAACTAGTACAAAGAATCCATCCTGTTTTTGATGTTGTTCAGTAGCTAAGTTGTATCTAACTCTTTGTGATCTCATGGACTGCAGTATGCCAGGGTTCCCTGTCCTCCACTATCTCCCAGCGTTTGCTCAAACTCATGTCCTTTGAGTCAGTGATGCTATCCAATCATCTCATCCTCTGTTGCCTTTCCTCTTAAAATGTGAATAGAATGGGATGAGAATCCACAGCCAATATTTTCAGTGGTTATTGGCCACTTAGACCACAGTGAGAATGAGTTTCGAGAATCCCATCTTAAGAATGAGGTTCTGTAGAATAATGCAGGAGTGGTTTTGGCAGGCAGAAGGTGGGATGTAGATTGGGTGGGTAGGTGGGTGGGTGAATGGGGATGTTCGGGAAAGAGAGACTGGATGTCAGAGAAGACTCAGCCACCAGACTTGGGAGTGCCAGGGCTGGGCTCAGCAGCTCTACATGGCTCTCAGCATGGAGGAAGAGCTTGTGGGGAGCGGGCCACGGCTGTGCTCCTTTCTGGGGAGGGGACAGAGGCAGACTTGAGGACAGAAGTGGTCATTACTACTGTTTCTGCAACCTTGGTTCTCTTCTCCACTCTGGGTGGAACTAAACCAAGGGGTTGCTTTCACTTAGCCAGCAGCATAGGGGCCGAGCTGTAAATTACAGACCATTAGTTTAAGTCCAGTTGGAGAAGGACCCTCTTGGAGGATGGAAGAGCAGCAGCCGCCAAGGGTTGTGAATGCATGTGTGTGTTTGCATGTGTATGTGAGATGGTGATGGGGCGTGGAGGCCAGCTGGCTAGTGTGATAGGTCGATGTGGTCAGGAACACAGGCAGGCTTGGGCTGAAGGGACAAGAGAGTACCTGGGGCAGGACCAGACAAGTGCTTTGTCTCTTGGGGCAGAATTCCTGAGCCATGAAAATTTCTCTGCTGCTGAAGCTGGGCCCACAAAGGCTATAATTAATTGAGACAGGACAAGATGCTTTAAAATTTTTACGATTGATTTGCATAATGGATCTTTTTTTTAAAAAAAGAAAAGAACAAAACGCAAGCTCTCAGGCATACTGGCGGTGCTCCACCTGCAGACGCAACCTGGCAGGAGCTGGTGCCTCTGACCACAAAGCTTTTCTATGAAAAATCAGGTTTACTGCGTTTTTTTTTTTTTTTTTTGTATGATTATAAAAATAATGCAGGTTTGCCGTAGAAGGTTTGGAAAATGTGGAAAGGGATAGGCACGCTTTAATGTCTTGCCATGGGGAGGGCCTGGCAGTGATGGGTGAGGTGTTTTTTGTTCTTACCTCGGAAGTAGTCCCCTGACGACCTCTCTTGTAGCGGTACAAGCTTCCGTGGAGTTCATAAATCCCTATGGCAGCCCAGCTGATGGCTCTGTGTACTTTCATTACTGAAGGCTAATTGCTCCATCTCCACATGCTCCTGGGATGGAGGGGGATGCTGGAGGAGTGGAGAGGGGAGGGTGGTGCTCTGGGGAAAGATTGTCTTGGCGCTGACACCGCCCTGGGAAGACGGATGGGAGCAGGCAAAGTCAGGCATTTAGTGAGTCCTCCTTGTACCCTCGGCCACATGCTTGTGTCTTTAACTTTCAAAATGACCCAGCAGGTGGGTACTATTATTGAACCCAATTTACAGATGAGAAAAAGGAGGCACAGAGAGGTTAGGTGGCTTGCTCAAGGTCACACAGCTATTAACGAGTCAGAGCAGAGATTCAAGCCAGGCAGCCTGAGCTGCAGTGCCACAGAAGTCAGGCAGTCCAAGTACAAAAGTGTTGTAAGCTGTGGTGGGCATATTTTTAAGGTGGCCTTCTGGGACACGTCCGTGGATAACCCCCTCCCCTTGAGTGTGGAGGCGCTGTGAGTGCAGTGGGATGTCATTTGTCTAATTAGGTTACTTTATACGGCATGGTGAGTGCAGAGACGATTGCTGTTGTTCAGTGGCTAAGTTGTGTCTGATCCTTTGGGACTGCATGGACTGCAACACTCCAGGCTTCCCTGTCTTTCACTATCTCCCAGAGTTTGCTCAAACTCATGTCCATTGAGTCAGTGATGTCATTCAACCATCTTATCCTCTGTCTCCCCCTTCTCCTCCTGCCCTCAGTCTTTCCCAGCACCAGGGTCTTTTCCAACGAGTCAGGTCTTCACATCAGGTGGCCAAAGATATGATAAATGTTCCTAATCAGTTGACTTTAAGTTCATGAAAAAGGGGATTTTCCTGGGTGAGCCTGACCTGACCTAATCAGGGAGCCTTTTAACAAAAGAGCTCAGAGACCAAAGACTGAAAAAGTCAGAGCTGAAGCTGCAGACACCCTTCTGTTGACCTCAAAGAAGCAAATATCCATGCTGTGAAAGGGACCCTATGGAAGGGAACAGTGAATGGCCACGAGGAGTCGAGGGCCTTAGTACTACAACCACAGGGAACAGAATTCATCCAACAACCAGTGAGTTTGGGAGAGAATCCCAAGCTTCTTACATGAGAAGCTCCCTGTCACTTTGATTTCAGCCTCTTGAGATCCTGTGTAGGGGACCCGTCTGAACTGAACCAAGACTCCGGACCCTGGAAGCTATGAGATGATAATAAATGGGTGTTTTGCTTATATGTGGAATATTAAAAAAATTGTACAAAGAAACTTATTTGCAAAACAGAAATAGAGTCACAGAAATAGAAAACAAACTTATGGTTACCAGGGGGTAAAAGGGGAGAGGGATAAATTAGGAGATTGGGATTGACATACATACTACTATATGTAAAATAGATAACTAATAAGGACCTACTGTTAGCACAGGGAACCCTTATGGCAGAAAGTGAAGAGGAACTCAAAAACCTCTTGATGAAAGTGAAAGAGGAGAGTGAAAAGGTTGGCTTGAAGCTCAACATTCAGAAAACAAAGATCATGGCATCTGGTCCCATCACTTCATGGGAAATAGATGGGGAAACAGTGGAAACAGTGTCAGACTTTATTTTTTGGGGCTCCAAAATCACTGCAGATGCTGATTGCAGCCATGAAATTAAAAGACGCTTGCTCCTTGGAAGGAAATTATGACCAACTTTGATAGTATATTAAAAAGCAGAGACATTACTTTGCCAACCAAGATCCATCTAGTCAAGGCAATGGTTTTTCCCATGGTCATGTATGGATGTGAGAGTTGGACTGTGAAGAAAGCTGATCGCCGAAGAATTGATGCTTTTGAACTGTGGTGTTGGAGAAGACTCTTGAGAGTCCCTTATACTGCAAGGAGATCCAACCAGTCCATTCTAAAGGAGATCAATCCTGGAAGTTCATTGGAGGGACTGATGCTAAAGCTGAAACTGCAATACTTTGGCCACCTCATGCGACGAGTTGACTCACTGGAAAAGACTCTGATGCTGGGAAATGTTGGGGGCGGGAGGAGAAGGGGACGACGGAGAATGAGATGGCTGGATGGCATCACCGACTCTGTGGACATGAGTTTGAGTGAACTTCGGGAGTTGGTGATGGACAGGGAGGCCTGGCGTGCTGTGATTCATGGGGTCGCGGAGAGTTGGACACGACTGAGCGACTGAACTGAACTGAACTGAACTGTTAGCACAGGGAACTCTACTCATTACTCTGTAGTGGCCTAAATGGGAAGAGACTAAAAAAGAGTAGATATATGTGTTTGTATAACAGATTCACTTTGCTATACATCTGAAACTAATGCAACATTTTAAATCAACTATATTCCAATGGACATGAGTTTGAACAAACTCTGGGAGATAGTGAAGGGCAAGGGAAGCCTGGAGTGCTGCAGTCCATGGGGTCTCAAAGAGTCAGACATGACTTCGCAACTGAGCAACAACATATTCCAATAAAAATTAAAAAAAAAATAAATGAGTGTTGTAATAAACCTGCTGAGCTGGTTACAATTTATTACACAGCATTGGTAACTAATACACATGCAAACTAATGCAAACTAAACACTAGAAGGCACAGCACTTGTGCAGAGCAGGGGCTTAATTAGCATGGCCCCACTCCCATCTTCATCCCAGAAGCCATCTATTTTGAGCAAGGGCTGAGTGTCTCTGCACAGGCAGGTGGGCATGATGGCAGATATGTTTAGGATACTTCAGTCCTTTGGCAGTGTCAGGTGGCCCAGACACTTGTTACTTAAGAAAAACCAGCTAAGACTGGATTCCTTCTCCAGCCACCAAAGGCTCTTAAGAAGTCATAGCAGTCACACGGTTGCATAACTCTTTCCCTCTAGGCTTAGAGGCTTAGAAATGAAAATATTTTGTCTCTTTTGCTTGGCGGGGGAGTGTGGGGGTGTTGGAGTCCTGCAGATCCTTCAGCTGTAATACATAGCACTGTAGGCAGCATTCAGTTCAGTTCAGTTCAGTCGCTCAGTTGTGTCCGACTCTTTGCATTACCAGCCCTTAAAATATGCAATCAAGGGGAAAATAGATAATGATATGAGGTTTAAAGAGTGAGCTCTGCCCGGTATAGGAGCACCCAGAAGATGGAAAAGGAGTCATAAACATCAAAAGTGGAAGAGAAAATGTAGCAATGACATCCTTTGAACAAACACCCTAATCACCTTTCTAAGATCTCACGCCAGGTTGCCACAGGGCATGTGTGTTAAGAATGACACCCTCTGCTTCTTCTGCTCCAACAAATCACAGCTGAAAAGCTCCTCCATGTGCTCAGCAAGATCCAGTCTCATGAGGCAGAGGGAAGGGGTTGTAAGGACTCTGAGATCATATGCTCTAACCTGGAGGCAGGATGCTCTCACAGTTGAACAAATTCCCTGGGGCCTGATGAGGGGTCCACAGAGTTACGGTGTGTTCCACTTCCCCAGACTTCAGAGTGTGCTCGTCATCTCTTCCCCATCATCTGCCTAATGTTTTCCTGTTCATCTGTGATAGTCACCTCCTCCAGAGAGCCTCTCTGACTGCAGTCTGGGATAGGCTCCCTGTCCAGGGTCCTGATGCCCACTGGACTCTCAGAGCAGCTATTGCAACTGTGGTTTTCAACCTTCTTGACTTACTATCTGACTTGACATCCAGACTCAAAGCTTCAGGAGGACAGGGATAGTGTTTGTGTGCTCCAGTGTCCAGTCCAGTGCTGGACATGTAGAAAGAATATTTGTAAAATCATACTGGGAAGGTGGGTAAGAAGCAGTGCCAGCCCTCTAAGGAGAGGTTGCCCTGAAGGTTTTTTGGGGTCTTCTGCCTTTCTTTTCCACCCTCATTTTGAACTTGAGGTGAGTCCAACCTCCCTTATTTTACATAGAAGAAGACTGATGCCCAAAGAGGTGAAATAAGCTGATGGTTCTAGGTCTAGAACCATGCAGAACGATTGTCCTGTTACATCATCTTGTTTCAGTGAAGGATCAAAAGACAGGAGGTGGAACAGACCATTGGAACACCTGAGCATTTGCATCACATCACACTGACAGAGACATCTGTCTCTGATGGAGTGTCAATTTCCTTTACAGAAGAAGTAGAAGTTTATGGGAAATGCTAAATGGGGCCAGGATTAGGGTGAGATGAGTAAGGTTCCTAGAGAATCAAATTCAAGAGGTGTTTACTTGAGACCACTTGCCTGACTCTGAGAGTGAGCCCCTCCATACAGTTCACCTTATATCAGACCTGACATTCAGTCAAGATTAGGACCATGGAAAGTGATGCTGAAGGACTGAAGACTTGGAGACAGACCATCTCAGGAAGATCTGTCCTTCCTTCTATCCATCCAACATCCACCCATCTGTTCAACCTCCTATCAATCCATTCATTCACACAATTATCCATCCACCTATCCTTCCACACATTGATCCAGCCATCTACCTATCTGCTTTTGCAAGCTTATATTTTCAATGAATCCTTTAATTATCTTTCGCTCTTTCTTCTCTTTCTCCTTCTTCCTTCCTCTCGTTTTCTTCCTTCTTCTTATGCTTTGTCATCGTCATCTATCCACACCCATATACTTACCCTGTTTGTATATCTTTATGTACAGATCATCTGTCTTTCCTTTAGACAATGGAACTCACCTCTTATTACCTGACATACACACTCAGCTCAGAGCCTTCGTACATGCTGTTCCTTTCACTTTCAAATGTTTGTTCTTTATTCTTCAGTCTCAGTTCTAGGCAGTGTCTCCTCCTATGGCTGACTTTTCTGGGGCTGCTGCATCTGTTCTCCATGCCTAATAGCACCTGATTTTTTAAAAAGAATCTTTTCTCCCCTCTTAGGAAAACCTTGATGGGGCAACAAACATGAAGATGTCTTTTTGCTACCCATCCAAGGGGCAGGCACATGACACAAGTGAGACCAACTGGATTCTCCCTTCTTCACTGTAATTCCCAGGGTTTTGGTCTTGAGTAGAGAGAAGAAAGGGGGGGAGGTAGATATATGGTTGGAAGGTATACTTTCCAGTAGCTTCATCAGGGGTGGTTTCTTCTGCCAGACCCTTGGAGATCCCCACTGCTGACCTCCTCTGAACCCTGGCCCCTACATCATGCCCTTTTACCCTGATGGACACAGAGGTGGTCTTTCTTGCTTATCCAAAGGCTCCTAACAGGCAGACCTCTTCAGAGAAGACTTAATTCCTTCCTTTCTTTTAAAAAAAATTTGGTCATGCCTCATAGCATGCAGGATCTTAGTTCCTTGACTAGGGATTGAACCCATGTCCCCTACAGTGGAAGTGTGGTCTTAACTGCTGGACCACCAGGGAAATCTTTGTGATGACTTTCTTTGAGTCAGTCCCTCCCCACCCTGCCTCAGTTTCCTCCTTGTTTGCTTAATAGCAATCGACACAGCTTGTGTTTATTTATGTTTATGCACGTGTTTGGTTTCTATTGGCAACATCTGGAGCATATGTCTGTTGTCTCTCCCAGTAGAATATAAACTACAAACTTCCTGAGGGCAGGAGCTCTGTCTATCTTGATCATTGATTTCTGTGTCTGGCACAGTGCCAGGCACAGAGTAGGTAGTCAACACATATATGCTTAATTATGATGAAATTTTGAAATTGTGATTAAGAAAGTAAATTTTCCAAGTCTTCTTCTGGAGTCAGGTCCTGAGTGCTGACCTTCGGGACCTTAGCTATGTCATCTTCTGTCCCACCATCCTGCAGTGTTTATATGATCCTGGATTTAAAGATGATTTAGAAAAAAAAAACAAAACCAAAACAACCCTTGAAAACTTGGAGTTAGAAGTTCCAGCTCTGGATTCAAAGACCTGGGCTCCAGTTCAGTCTCTACACCTTCCTGCCCATGGGACATTGAGCCTCAGTATTATCATCCCTAAAATGGGAATAGGAGCACCCCCATTAAAAGGTTGCTGCAAGGATTAAGTAAGGTACAACAGGAAAGAGCTTAGCACAGTGTCTGGCATCTGGAAAGCATCCAATAAATATTTATTGAATAGGAAAGAACTCATGAATGAAGTTTGAAGAAGTAACTGTACTTGGAAGAAAATGTTCTCTCTCAGAATCCTGATGAGCCATAATGCATTTAAAATGCACGCTGTTGTCACTATTCCATTATTACACTTCAATTCCTCCCTCCTTCCTCTCCACCCTCCGCCCATCTGTGCCCACCTGGCTAATCACAGGGAGCTATTTTTATACTTGACGTAGTGGAAAGGTAGCAGATTAACAACCCCAGAGACATCCACTGCTTCTATTAATATTAAACAGGGTATTAATTTTACCAGTAACTGAAACATTAAACATGTATATCCATTAGTGGTCATTATTTTAATCTCCAGAAGCTGTCTAGAGTATTCCAGGAATAGGTCTGATCCACTCTTCACTATCTCCTTTTCCTAAGTTCACTGGTGAATCAGGGATCATGGTTTTCATTTCCCTGAGGGGATCTGGATAATTATAAACTCCTAGCTGTTAAGGGAGAAAGTCTGAGAAACCATCACGTTCAATTCCCTAATTCAGTGCTATGAGACCCCTGAGACGAGACTTGCAGCGTGTGGAGTGCTTGCTGAGAGTGGTCTTCATGAGACTCCTCTCTCACAGGGCTGCCATTCTGAAGTGCTGACTCAGAGCACTGGCTCTTAACTATAATTGTTGAACATCCAGATCTTGGCTGGTAATGACCCCAAGTGGATCTCGCTCAGCACCTTTGGAATGGTGGTATGAGGGGCTAAGATTAATCATGATAGGTTGCATTCTATGGAGTGAGTGCTAGGCAGCTTATTAAGCAGTAACATAAGAATATCCAATGTCAGCTAACAACTAATAACACATAGAATAGTGCTGATGGCAACTCCCAACCACTCCTCTCGAGGAAGCTAGTGAAACCCTCGGGAGAGACTGAGGGACAGGTATGGCCCAGTGGTTCAGAGCGTGACCTCTGGTGTCAGATATGCATGTTTGCTGCATGCTCAGTCGCTCAGTTGTGTCCGACTCTGTGACCTCTTGAACCACAGCTTGCCAGGCTCCTCTGTCCATGGGATTCTCCAGGCAAGAATATAGGAGTGGCTTGCCATTTTCCTTCTCCAGGGGATCTTCCCAACCCAGAGATTGACCTACATCTCCTGTGCGTCCTGCAGTGGCAGGCAGATATTTTCATCACTTAGCCACTTGGGAAGCCCTCTAGTGTCAGACAACTTAGGCTCAAATCCTAATTCTACAACAAGTTATCAGAGACGTCAGGCAGTGTAGGACAATGGTCCCTGAGAGAGCATAAACAATTGAATGGAGCCATATGATTGTCCCAACTTACTGCTTATAACTGCTTAATTCCCAGGACATGGCCCAGGGATGGAGACTCTGGGCTGAATCTGGTGACATAGCTAAGTTGTGGAAAGGGAGCTGGAGCTTGGAGACCAAGGCAGATAGATTATGCAGAGTGAGTACCCAGATATTGGAGAGGAGAACATTGCAAAGGGAAGTCTCCAGTCTCAGCATGATACTGATCAGTGCATGTATGTGAATAAATCACTCAAGTCTATGGGGAAAGGAATCACCTGGAAGGAAGAGAAGGAACAGTGCTTGAACTCACACAGAACTAGGCACACTTCATATTCTCACCAGCAATGGTGAAGAAACCTTAACTTTCCAGGACATTGGGTAGAGTACTCAAAAAAAAAAAAAAAAAAAAAAGGAGAAGAAAGTCCCAGTTGTGTGGAAAATTAATGCCAAGACAAAGTTGCTCTAGTACCATTTAAAAAATATTAAAAGAAAGTCTTCAAAGGACCAACATCTTTTCACTTAACTTAGCTGCATCCCAGAACAAAACTCAAGAATATTTATAGAAACACAGTAATATCCAGTACATGGTAAGGTAAGATTTGCATTGTCTGTCAGCTAATAAAAACTACCAGGCACGCAAAGAAATAGGAAACTACAATCAGTAATGAGAAGAAAAGTCAGTAAGAAGATACAGACACAGAAACAGCACATAGAATGAATAGAAAATTACATTAAAACTCTTAATATCACTAGATTTTTCACATCAGGAATGTAAAGGAAACTTGAGCATGTTAAGTGGAGACATGGAAGATCAAACACTGAGCTTCTGGAGAAGAAATGTATAATGTTTCAGATAAAAAAATATTGGATGGGATAATTAACAGCAGATTAAACACTGTAGAAAAAAAGATTTGTAAACTTGAAGACATAAGCAATAGAAACTATAAAAAATGAAACATGGAAGAAAATACTGAAAAAAATGAACAGAGAATCAGCTCCAACAGATACAATATATGTATGCTTAGATTTTCCAAAAGAAGCGAGAATGAGAGAAAAAAAAAATATTTGAAGAACTTATAAAAAATTCAAATTTGATGACAAGTATAAACCCAGATAGCTAAGAATCCCAATGAACCCCGAGAATCACAATGAACCCTTTTTGATATGAATCACAAAGAAAACAACATCAAAGCACATAATAATCAAATTGCTCAAAACCAATGAAAAAGAAAAAATCGTAGAAGAAGCCAGAGGAAAAAATACATGACTTAGAGAAGAACAAACATAAAAACATTGGCAGATTTCCAGTCAGTAACAATGCTACCCAGGGGGTAGTGGGACAATGTCTATAAATTGTGAATGATGAAACAATTGTCAACCTAGAATTCTATACCCAGCAAAATGGCATTTCAAATATAGCAGTAAATTGCAGACTTTCAGACTTAAAAAGCTGAAAGAATTCATTACTAGCTGATTATCTCTATGAGAAATGATAAAGAAAAGCTTTCAGTCAGTAAGAAAATTATACTAGATGGAAATTTGGATTTGCACAAAGAAATAAAGCACACCCCAAATGGTAAACACGCAGGTAAAAGTGAAAGCATCAAAAAATGTTTTTAAACATAGTTGACTGTTTAAATAAAAATAATAACAATGGGGTATGAGGTTTATAGTGTATGTAGCAGCAAAATGCATGAAAACAATAATACAAGAGCCAAAGAGGGGAGATGAAAGTATTAATTTAGGGTTCTTATTCTATATGTAAAGGCTTCCTAGGTAGCTCAGTGGTAAAGAATCTGCCTGCTAATGCAGGAGACTTAGGTTCAATCCCTCGGTCAGGAAGATCCCCTGGAGAAGGAAATGGCAACCCACTCAAGTATTCTTGCCTGGAAATCCCATGGACAGAGGAGCCTGGTGGGCTACAGTCCATGGGGTTGCAAAGAGTCAGACATGACTTAGTGACTAAACAACAAAAACCGACCTGTGAAGCAGCATAATGTCATTCGACAATAGCCTGTGATCAGTTAAAACGTGCACTATCAACTGTAAAGCAACTACTAAACAATCAGAGCCAAACCGAACAAGCCTAATAAGCCAACCTAGTAACCTAATAAGCCAACCAAGAAGATAAAATGGAATAAAAATACTCAACCCAAAAGGAGACAGGAAAAGATGACAAAGAGGATAAATATCAGATAGGGTAAACAGAAAGCAAATGGTGAGAAGACAAGTCTCTGATGTTCCACCAACTGTGCTCAATTATTTAACAGATTTGTGCCCAGACAACAACAGTCTCTGCACGCAGGCTCTGCACACAGGCTCGCCAACACATATGATATCTACACCCCAGAAAGCACTCATTACTACTCATGATTGCTGCTATTGGCAGAGAGGGTGTTAATCAGTCATGTTGAGAGATTCCTTCTCATTGTCCTGACTCCCCATCACTCCTACTTGGATCCCTTTTGATATTTCCACACCCAAGCTGTTTCACTGGGGAAGAGTCACGGACTCTCACTCTGCATGTGTTCCAAGTCCCTGAACTGAAGATTTCACAAACATCTTACTGTTCATTTAGCTACCACCTGTGGACCCAGGAGGGTTGCTTGCTTTCCTGCAGGAAGTCTGAGGTTGGTGATACCAAGAAGGTGCACTCTGTGCCCTCTCTTTTCTAATGGAGTGTTTCTCAGATGTACTGCGTCCCTGGGGAGACTTCACAGGGATGACTATGCATTTCAGGAGGGAGAAGAGAAGATGCCATTTGTGGATCATCCATAAATATTCTTGATGCCCTGAGGCAGACTTGGGGCCAGGCTTCTTGCCTCTTTACCCAACACCTGCCCCCTCCCAGGTTGGCTGCAGTAACTTGACTTTGCTGTTCAGCTATGGAAATGCCTACTCTGGAGGGACTGCAGCTTGTTTTATGACCCAGACAATAGCCATGAAGCATCTGCTTAATACATACCTGCAGAGGGATTTCATCATTGCTGTGCCTATGGGGGACCTGTGGCTGATGAGATGCTCCAGCTGCACGGTTGGTTGAGGCTCAGCCAGACCTGAGTCCAGGCCTTCTGGGCTCTGCCCTGGCACTATGTTGATGCTTCACAGGCCTCTCATAGCTGCTGTGCCTGTGCTACTGTCACTGTGGGAGTGGGGATGTGCAGATGGAGCTCATCCTTGGGATAATGGTCCAGCTTTGTGCTGAAGGCCTGGAAGCATCCATCAGTTGCTTCCCTCCTCCCCGACTCAGGCCACCCCATCCTTTACCTATCTCACTGTCCTTGGTTGCCATTGCAATCAGAGACCCGGGGATGTTTGCTGTTAGCTCATGCACTTAGCAGCTGTTTGGTGGTAATGCCTAGGTGGGAGAATTCTCTTTTCTGTTGTTTTCTAAGAACATAAGCACTTCTTCCATTCTCCAGACCTCACTCCTTGATTACACCATCCCCTTGAGGACAGGACATGGAGACACAGAGCATGAGGCCTCTTCCTCGGTGAAAAGCCACCATTCTGTGCCTCTTGCATTTTCTGTTGCTGTCCAGACAAGAGATCAAAGGTGAATGCACTCCGGAATCCCAAAATATTGCTACTTTCTCTCCTAAGCTCAGGGCATTCCCTCTGCTCCCCTGCTGCCATCCCAGGCCCCCTCAGTCCGTACCATAAAATGTACAATGTCAGTTTGTTCAACTAAGGACCCTGCCAAGTATTTAATCCTTACTTAAGGCTGATGTTTATTTTATTCCGGAGTTTAAATTAATCAGCCTCAGGATACAAAATTAGATAAGGCAGGGATTTAGTTCTCCTGGAATGATTCATTTTACATCGAGCCTTCTTAACTCTGGCTGTGGGGGATGAGTGTCCATATCTTTCTCTGCAGAGCTGCCCCAGGGACTGGACAGGTGAATGACTGTGTTCCCGCCTCAGCATCCTTCCAACCCAGGGCACGCCGTGCTCATGACACAGTGGGTCAAAATACATGCTTTTCTATCATAACAGTAACATATTCTCATGAAAGGAAAAAAGATAATATAAAAGCAGAAAAAAAGAAAAAAGAAGCTACCTATAAGCCTACCACCTAACGATAACCATTGTCATCATTCAGGCATGCTTCCTTTCATGCATATCATCTCTTTAAAACTATTACACAATCTTACAAACACACCAAACAGGGTGCAGAATAATGATATCCAGCCTTCATGTACCTATCAGTTAGACTTAATGCCTGGCAGCTTTATGACACATTTGCTTCAGAGTTTATTTTTTAGGGAATAAAACATGACGGATTCAATTGAAGCATGAGTTTTACGCCCCTTATCTAGTCTGCCAGCTTCCCCCTACGTTCCCCGCTATTTTGAAGTCAGTGTGTATTCCTCCCATCCACATTTTAATACTGAGTATGCCTGTCCATAAAGAGAGTCTTTTTCGTGTGTGAAATTTTATACAAGTTGTCCATACAGTTTCTTCTGTAGTTTGCTTTTCCCTTCACCAACACTTTCTGGATGAGTCTAGAATTCTGCACATCTGACAAGCAAGTGGTGCTCTTGCCTCCCTCAGGTGATGTTGATGCTCTGGTCCTCCCCCCGCCACCTTCACAGTGTGGTTTGGGGTCTTAGGATTTTCCATCTTCAGTTCTGCTGATGACACACAGCCAACTGATCTTCAAGACGGAAGCTTCCCTTTGCAGTTTCATCAGCAGCGTGCAATTTCCTGTTTGCTCATCTTCATATTCTAACATCCTGCCAATCTCTTGGGTGTGAAATAACATTTCCTTGTTGTAACGTGAGGTTTCCTGATACTGTCCTGCCTTGTATTCCTTGGTCCTTTGAGTCTCTTCACTGGTGCATTGCATTTTCATCTCTGGATCTTTGGATTCTCCTGCTAACTTTAATGTGTTTTGTGTGTGTGTGTGTGCGCGTGTAATCTGAACAGTGTTTTTGTGGCCAAATATCTGAAGAACATTTGTCTTTTAACTCTATTCATAGCCTCTTTTGTCAGATCCTATTTTCCACTTGTAATGTAGCTACATTTGTCTGTATTTTTCTGCACGGGGCTGGCTTTTCTGTGTCTCATTGTAAAACGTCCTCTCCACCCTGTTGTCATAAAAACATTGTGCCCAATTTTCTTCAAAAAATTGAAAATTTGTTTTTCCTATTGTATTTTTTAAATCCTTTAGCTGTTTGTTCTATAGGAAACATGGAATAGGTATCTATATTTCTTAAATCATGCTGCGTAACAAACGACTCCAAATCTTAGAGACTTGTGTCTCAGGGAAGCGTTTCTCACTTCTGAGTCTGTGGGCTGGCGGGGTAGGCAGGTGACTCAGGCAGCAGCAGCCAGCATTCTCTTCTCCAAGTGAGATGGGACCTGGGACCATTTGCTGTAGTGCTTCCTCCTGGACAAATGAATCCTTCGGCAACAAAATACAAAGAAACTATAAGGGGCTGAAAATAGCTGTATGTGTACACAGTTGGGATAAACTAGGGACAACAAGAAACAAAAATACCAAAAAACAACAACAACAACCCACCAACCCAGCAGCCACCCGTTTGCCATGTCTGAAGAACTGGGAGCAAAAGCAGAGTACTGCTCATGGCCCCTGCATACAACACCACCAAAGGGGTGGGCAAACCACCTAAGCCGCCCCTCTGACCTGACCCATGGACACACTGCTACCTTTGCTCCATATAAGGAATCAGCTTGTCCCCCTTCCCCACCTCGCCCCACTCAGAGAGCTAACAAGGAAACCTGTTGCTTGTTTTTGCTACCCCTGCTATAGCAGGAGCTCCAATAAAGCCTTGCCCGAATTTCTTCTCTGGCCTCTGATGGCTCAGTGGTAAAGCATCTGCCTGCCAACGCAGGAGACATGTGTTCGATCCCTGGATAGAGAAGATCCCCTGGAGGAGGAAATAGCAACTGATCCCAGTATTCTTGCCTGGGAAATCCCATGGACAGAGGAGCCTGGTGGGCTACAGTCCATGGGGTTGCAAAGAGTCAGACATAACTTAGTGACTGAGAATGCACAAGGAGGCCAAGAGCCTGGGTCAGTATCACAGGCATCTCTCATTCCCCTACTGGGGGCAGGGCTAGCCTGGTCATGTTCTTCTCCTGGCAAAGGCAGAAGCAGGAGTTGGTGGGGACAAAAGGAGGCACAGAGGCTTCTCTTAATTTCTGGGCATTGGGACTTGCTCAGAACCCATTCCACTGGCCAAAGCAGGTCACAAGTTTGCACCAGAGGTCACTGAGCAGGGAGAAGTTTCAAGGGTTGACCCAGTGGCCATGTGCTGTGGTCACCTTCAACGTGTGGTGGGCTCTCAACTTCTTGAGGTTAATTTTTTTCTTCCCTCCTCCCCAAATCTCAGAAGACACATTTCCTCTGGATTCCCTGACCCAAAGGGCAGCTTTATTCTCATGTGAAAGGAAGAGGAGACCTTGAGATCCCAGGCTCTGCAGTGGACTGATCCCACTCTTCCATCATGTGACCACCAAGGTCATGTCCCTTGTCCTCATCTGGGGCTGAGGTTTTGTCCAACTCCTCCCCTTTTTCCTCCCCAGGCATCAACTTCTTACTCTTCTGACTTTGTTCCTTTTTGTCACATCCAATATGTGAGGGCTGTGCATTGTTGTTGTTTCGCCGTAAGTCATCCAATTCTTTGCAAACCCGTAGACTGCAGCCCGGCAGGCTCCTCTGTCCACGGGATTCTCTAGGCCAGAATACTGGGGTGGGTAGCCATTTCCTTCTCCAGGGGTATTCCTGATCCAGAGGTCGAACCCAAGTCTCTTGCAGTGGCAGGCAGATTCTTGCCACTGAGCCACTAGGTAAGCCCTTTTATGTAAAGGTATCCCTTTTATTTATTTTTTAAAATGTCTGGCTTTATTTTGGTATAATGCAGCCTGCCACAGCCCTACCTTAACCCCTGTGTCCCACTGTGTAGTCAGCAAGAGCAGGTCCTCCCCGCCTTCTCTCCCAGGATGCCATATCCTGGAGGCATCAGAACTGGACAGACACTTGGGAGACCTGAACTTTGGTTCCAATTCTGCCATCATGTTTCCATGGGAACTTGGACCAATCACCAAACATCCTTATGCTTCAAATATCTATTCTTTGAACAATCTAGAAACACTAACTTCTGTGTGTAAGTAAAGGCAGTGAATCAATTCTCCTGTTGTTATTTTTTCATTTGCTAAGTTGTTTCAGACTCTTTGTGACCCCATGGACTGCAGCACGTCAGGCTTCCCTGGCCTTCACTATCTCCCGGAGTTTGCCCAAGTTCATGTTCTTTGAATCGGTGATGGCATCCAAATGTCTCATCCTCTGTCACCCTCTTCTCCTTTCGCCTTCATTGTTTCTCAGCATCAGGGTCTTTTCCAATGAGCTGGCTCTTGCATCAGGAGGCCAAAGTATTGGAGCTTCAGCTTCAGCATCAGTCCTTCCAGTGAGTATTCAGGGTTGATTTCCTTTAAGATTGACTGGTTTGATCTCCTTGCAGTCCAAGAGACTCTCAAGAATCTTCTTCAACACCACAGTTTGAAAGCATCAATTCTTAGGCACTCAGCCTTCTTTATGGTCCAACTCTCACATTGCACCTGCAGCTCCTTCAACTCCCCCCACCAAGTTCTCTGTCTCTCACAGCCTAAGGTTTTCATGACTGGGCAAGAAGAGGGTACATCAGGCACAGACATTTATGGGCTTTCATTCAAGAGAAGGAAGTTGGGGTACAGAGAGGAATGGGGAAGTAGGGTCTTGGATCAATGGTGGGGAAAAACTGCAGTGCAGGTTTTCAAGAGTTCAGATGGGTAGAAGTCTGGGTCCAAGCAGGAGATAGAACCACACAGTAGGTTAAATGGAAAACCACATAGTAGGTTAAAGTTTAATGTAAAGGCTTATTAGTGATGATAAAAAAAAAAGTGGCTATAAGGTAAAAGGAAACGTGGTCCTCAAGGGCTCTGGGAGGTCATTAAGGAAGCACAAGTTTTTTTTTTTTTTTTTTTTTTGCTTTCTTTTTGAGCAGAGAAAGGCTTATTTCAAGGCCTTGCAAGGAGATGGATGGCTCATGCCCTAAAAAAGCCCCAAACTCTAGGGAAGCACAAACTCGAAAGGGGCCCAGACATTGTTGGTGAAGGTGTAGTTCAGATCCTGGATAAGAGGAGTTTGTGGGTTTGGCCAGGATGGAGCTGGCCTGGAGCTGCTGACCACCCTCTGGAGTTTGATGGAGTTGCTGGAGGGCAGGAGGCTGCAAGACACAGGAGCCATGTGGGCTCTTGCAGAAGGACTGGCTCAGTGTGGACCCTCAGGATACGTGTAAGTGTGTGATGGCTTCATGGGGCATGCAGAGGGAGTCTGGGTGGCCCTTGCAGGGACCTTCAGATCACATGGGCCTGGGGTTTGTGTCAAGACAGTGCAGAATAGTGATCACCAGGCGGAGACCATGAGACTGCAGAGGGACCAGGTCTGTGGCTGGGTTCTCCCATCACCACGCCTCTTTTCTCAACCAGGTCTCTCCAGCCTCCTCTACTAAGAAGGCCCCGGACTGTGCTCACTTGGAAGAAGTACTGAGAGAAGTCTGGTTGCTGAGCACAGTGCTCACACGGGAAGGTACATCTGGGCACGGGAGGCACTAAGTTGGTAACGAACGTAGGAAACTTACTCCAAGGGGTGAGTGGGGGCTGGACAGAAACTGGTAGGAAACACTGGTTATTTGATGTAAATGATCTACATCTTTGTTTCCATTCCTTCTAATAGAATGATGGTTCATCTGGAGTCTCTTAAGTGGGGTGTGGTCAGTCAGCCTGCTGGTTTTGAGCAACACCCTGTGAGCAGAAGTGAAGGTACCTCTTTGGGGGAGGTTGAAGCAGCGACATGTGGTTTGTCATGTTTTCTTTTCTCTGCTTCTGGAACTGAGGAAGCATCTTTGAGATGGGTGTCCATTTCTCTGAGCCCCTGAGTGACGCCAATGAGCTGCACCTGTCTCTCCTTCTCCACCTGTACCAGACACAAGACAAGAGTGGAGTCAGTTTTGATGGTTGAGTTGCTGAGATGCTTTTGTTATTTTGTTACTGTAGCATGAACTGCTGAGCCTGACTGATGCCAGATCCCATTTGCCTTCAGCACAGCCTGTGGGACAAATAGCCTTGCCCTTATTTCACAAATGAAGAAAATAAATCTCGGGGAGGTCAGCAGTTGTCCCAGGCTCTCACAGCCAGGGCTGGGGTCAGGCTCTGGATCCAGATCGGTCTAACCCCAGAGGCTGTGGCAGGATTCTCATATGCCATCGCTGCAGCTCTCTGGCTTCTCAGGAACCCATGCATGACTCACTGGATGGGCTGGTTCAGAGGTTCAGACGTAGGAGAGAATCATAAACCCACATCCCGAGTTATTCCTTTTCTAAAAGCGATCAGAAGTTTCGAATGTGATGATGTGGGAGAAGGCAATTGAAAAGTGAACCTGGCATTGTCACTAGTGATTCTGGGATGTACTCCTGCTTGAGCAGCCAGTTAAGGAGTCAGGGTTCAATGCTGCCGCCTGGGCTAGGAGCTCAGCAACTCCCTGGGAGGACAAAGAAGGAAGTTATCTTGGGTGGCCTCGGCCTGCAACGGCTTGGAGTGGGGCTTAGTTCCCAACCAGAGATTAGGCTGGGTGTTGGCAGTGAAAGCACCAGATCCCAGCCACTAGACCAGTGGTCAGTGACAAGGGCCTGGTCCTTTGGCTATGCAGAAAAGGATTGCCACAAAGTTGGAAAAAGTGAAGCAAATAAAGTATCTACCAAGAGGAAAAAAGAGTACAATACCTGTAAACAGACACACGTTCAGGACCAGAGGGCGAGTCCCTGGGTTGCCGAGTCACGCCCTCATGGTAGTTTGAATTGCTTTTATGGGGTATTTTTTCTGGGTTTCCTTTGTCCAATCATTGATTTGCCTGGTTCACAGTCCATATTTGGTATATCTCAGGATCCTTCCCTGTGTGTGCACACGTCTCTTAGCCAAGATGGATCCTATTGAAAAGTTCTCTTGGTAGAACATCCCTTGACATGACTCCCCTTTGGGCTCCAAGGGGCCTTTTCCACGCGTGTATGGTCCGGGAGGTCTCCTGACTTTGGGAACGAGAAATATGTGGTCTTTGCAGGGTCCAGCCTCCTCCTTTAATTGCCCTGCTAGTCTCGTCTTGGAGTTTTGGTCAGTAGAGAATGAATCTCCAAATTGCTTTACCCTGGGGGGCCCATCTTCCTCCTGCCTCAGGATCACATGACATACCTGCCTACCTGCCACCATGAGTGAGCTGAGATGCATGCACACACATGCATGTGCAATGTACACACACAAGCACACACGCATAGAAATGTGTGCACATGTTAGCATGTGTTTCCCTGACACATATGCACACACAGATGCACAGCCCTGCTCCTCGCTCATGGCAGGCAACTGGGGATCTCGTCCTTGAGGTATTTTTTCCCACTGGGTTCTGATGCTTCTGCTTCCTATGTATATGTGTCAGTTCCAATTTCTGTCTCCAGCACTGCGCTGCGGACAAACCCACTTTACTCAACCAGAGGTTTTATTGAACCTTTCATTCATATTTCATAGGCAAGTGTTTATTTTCCTGGGCAGTTTTAATCCAGCTGTCAAATCCCAGGTTGTGAGGCCAGAGGGGAGCCTTGAGAGTCACTGAGTCTGGCTGGCTTCTGTGAGGTTTGTGCCCTCAGGCTGATTCCTGCTAATCTGGGGGCTTCCCAGGTGGCTCTAGCAGTAAAGAACCCTCCTGCCAAGGCAGGAGACATAAGACATAACCTGCGGGTTCGATCCCTGGGTCAGGAAGACCCCCTGTAGGAGGGCATGGCAACCCACTCCAGTATTCTTGCCTGGAGAATCCCATTGGGCCTGGTGAGGTTCAGTCCATGGAGTTTCAAAGAGTCAGACACAAACGGAAGCGACTTAGCATGCCCGCACGCTACTGATTTGGATCTGTGGGTAAGCGGAGTGCCCCTGGCTATTTCACTCTCAGTCTGGAAGGTGGGGTCCTCTGAGCAGCATCTTGTCCTGAGCAGGGACACCGGGACACCTGCCACCCAGGTGGAGGCCCTCAGCCCCTGCCTAGGCATGCCCGTCGGTATGCCCAACAGAGGTTCTGGCAGGAGTGCTTGGGGTTGGGTGGGAGGAGGCAGGTGTGTCCTCAGTACACGCTCTCAGGGGAGGAGACCCACTTTTTAAAATTAATTTTTATTGGAGTATAGTTGCTTTACACTGCTGTGTTAGTTTCTGCTGTACAGCAAAGTGAATCAGCCATACTTATACATGTATTCCACCTCCAACCCTTTGGATTTCCTTTCCATTTAGATCAGCACTGAGTAGAGTTTCCTGTGCTCTACAGTAGATTCTGCTTAGTTATATCTATTTTATGTGAGTGAGTGAGTGACAGTCACTCAGTTGTGTCTGATTCTTCATGACCCCATGGACTGCAGCTCGCCAGGCTCCTCTGTCCATGGAATTCTCCAGGCAATAACACTGGAGTGGGTAGCCATTCCCTTCTCCAGGGGATCTTCCTGACCCAGGGTTTAGACTTGGGTGTCCTGCATTGCACGCAGATTCTCTACCCTCTGAGCCACCAGGGAAACCCTGTCTGTTTTACACATAGCAGGATATATGTGTTAATCCCAATCTCTCACTTCATCCTGTCCCCTTCCCACTCTGGTATGGGAGTGGAGTAAGTCAGAAAGAGAAAAACAAAGATCAGGTAATGTGGAATCTAGAAAAATGGTACAGATGAACTCACTTGGAAAGCAGAAATAGAGGAGACGTTTCAGGAAATGTTTAACGAGCATCTGTGATGCTGGGTTTCTAGGTGAGGCTCTAGGAATGCAGGCTCTGTCCCACTCTGGCTGTGCGACCCTGAGGGAGAGACTCAGCCTGTGTGAGCAGCTTGCCCACCTGTAAAATGGGGATAATCAGGGTCTCCTGGACAGACCGATGGGAGGATTGCAGCCCCTCTGTGCAGAGCTGTCCCCCACCCCCAAATTATTCCCTTGTAGGCAGGAGAGAGGGAGGAAGGGACTGGGCAGGGTGTCCTCCCAGTGGTCCGGGTTCTGCTCCTTCTCCCGTGGGGGAAGGGTGACCGGAGGTATGTGTGTGTTTTGGGGGGCAAGGCAGGGCAGGCAGACGCACCTCCCCCTCCCCATATGGAGACTGTCTGCCCACAGACCATTTGACCGCAGAGTTCCAGGGGGTGGAGACCACAGCCCTGCAAACTGCAGGAGAGGCAGGTGCTGCTGAGTAGGTGAAAATCCCCAGGCACGGCCTCCTCGAGCAGGAGCCAAAGATTCTGAAAACAAACGAGTGGAACAAACTAAACGTGACACACAGCTGGGCCCCCGGGAGGGTCCAAGCCAGTGGGTCCCAGGTGGGTGAGGCCTGGGATCTGCCAGCCTACCCTCCTGGCCTCGGCAGTGGCTCCAAGTGCTTCTTGGCCCTGCTCTGAGGTCCCACTGTCAGGCTGGCTCAGGGAGCCCCTGAGAGGGGCTGAGAGGCAGTCTGGTTGGACCGTGCAGTCCTTAGCTGGTGTAAGGTTGCCAGGCAGGTCTGTGGATAATGCGAGAAAGTGTTTACAACCCCACACCTGGACCTCCCCTTCCCAGAGCTTAAATAGCTGTACTCCAGCCCAAAGCCCATGTGGGAGCCAGAAGTGGGCCTTGTCAACAGCCACTGGAGAGGAGCTTTGACATCCCATCAGGGGTGGATGTGTTTCCCTGGTGGCTCAGTGGTAAAGAATCTGCCTGCGATGCAGGAGATCTGGGTTCCATCCCTGGATCGGCAAGATCCCCTGAAGAAGGGAATGGCAACCCACTCCAGTGTTCTTACCTGGAGAAATCCATGGACAGGGGCGCTTGGTGGACTACAGTCTATGGGGTCACAGAGTCAGACACGACTGAGCAACTAACACACACAGAGGGGCTGGACAGGAAAGACGTGCTCCTAATATGTAATATTAGTGCACCTAACATAAGCGTCCTGGAGAAGGCAATGGCAAGCCACTCCAGTACAATTGCCTAGAAAATCCCATGGATGGAGGAGCCTGGTAGGCTGTAGCCCATGGGGTTGCTAAGGGTCGGACACGACTGAGCGACTTCACTTTCACTTTTCACTTTCACACATTGGAGAAGGAAATGGCAACCCACTCCAGTGTTCTTGCCTGGAGAATCCCAGGGACGGGGGAGCCTGGTGGGCTTACGTCTATGGGGTCACACAGAGTCGGACACAACTGAAGTGACTTAGCAGCAGTAGCAGCATAAGCGTCCAGGAGGAGTTTGTAAATGAATTAATTGGGGCCTGCTTGGGGAGGCTGGACCGTGAATGCAAAGTGAATGGGACCCACCAAGGAGCCCTCTGAGATGTTAGGGAGGACTCTTTTGGTGGGGAGGTGAGGGTGGCTGGGAACTGGACATCGTTGCCCATGGGAGCATTTTATTGTCTCAGGAACACGAGGGTGGAAAGGACCAGGCTTTGGAGTGAGGCTCCAGGACCCCTTGGCTTCTGGAACCATTTGCTCTGGGCCAGTTCATTACTGAGAGCCTTGGCCAAAGTCCCCAGCTCGAGGGCTCTCAGAAGTGGGGAGATAGTCTGCCCCGAAGGGCTGTCCTGACAGCAGGGCAGGTGAAGGTCCTGAGTGACAACAATCTCTGGGGCCCACCAAGAGTAAGCTGCCAACCTTCTCAGATGGGGTGGTCCCCTCTGTAGACAGAATGATGGTTCTCCCCACGCTCGTCACACAGAAACCAGGTTTGCTTCATTGGTCATCCCCATGCCTGATTTTTGCTGCAAATCAGGGTTAGAGGAAGAGGGTGGAGTGTGGGGCTGGAGCCCAGGGGCCTGACTCTTACGTCCCAGTGGAAAGGGGATCCAGGGGAGCTGAGGTCAGGCTGCATACGGGCCCCCAGGGTGGGGCGCCAGGCAGCTTGTGGTCACTAATTTCCTTAGTAATTATGGTGATAACAATAATCATGCAGGCTCATTTGCACTTAATGAGTGTGTGTGTGTGTCTGTACAAGTCACAGGATGGTTAGGTAGTGCTGGGCACCCAGTAGGAGGTGGCTTCTGGCAGGAACAAGGCTGTTATACAAATGGTGGCATGGGGTGGGGAGATGAGCAAATTTCCCTGGAGGTAAAGGAGACAAACTTGAGAGAGAGAGAGAGAGAGAGAAAGAGAGAGAAAGCTTGTGTGGGCTCCCACTCCCCATGTCCATGCATAGGAGACTCTTGGAAAAGACCCCCAGCTCCCACAGTGCTGTGTGGCTCTGAGCACTGGTATAGACGTGGCCAGGAGCAGGAGAGAGTTGGTTCTAGGTTCTGCCAGGCTCACAGCAGGAGACCAGAATTTTCCCTGAGGGATGCACTGATTTGTGTGTTTGCCCCATTACAAGGGGATACATTGACCTGAACTGTGTGTGTTGGAGGGGTGGTCAGAGACTGTCCAGGCCAGATGGGCCCAAGCAGCAGGACCTAGGGTGTCAAGACGAGAAGGCTGGAACTTGGGGATGTGGGATGTTTCACCCAAAGTCACACCCTACCAAGTGGAGGAGATGAGATTTGAACCCATGTCTCTCTGAGCATCTCACACCATGTCACCCACCTCCCCAGGGACAGTGGACAAGAGACCACCTGAGATAGGAGGGTCCAAACTGCAGAGCCAAGGGTCAGGTGCCAGAGGACTTCTGGGGGTGGGACAGGCAGAGCAGGGCTGAAGGGCCAAGGCCACGGGTCAGCAATTCTAGCCTCCAGGTGAGTGTGGGGCCAAGGCTTGAGTTACTGATTGCTATAGGTTGAATTATGTTTTCCCCAAATTCACACGGGCTTTCCAGGTGATGCTAGTGGAAAAGAACCTGTCTGCCAATGCAGGAGAAGTTTAAGAGATGAAGGTTTGATCCCTAGGTCAGGAAGATCCCCTGGAGGAGGGCATGGCAACCCACTTCTGTATTCTTTCCTGGAGAATCCCAAGGACAGAGTAGGCTGACAGGCTATAGTCCATAGGGTCGCAGAGTCAGACATGACTGAAGTGACTTAGCACGCACGCATGCCAAATTCACACATTTAAGTCCCAACTTCCAGAACCTGGGATGTGATACTGTTTAGAAATAAGGTCATTGTAGATGTAATTAATTAAGATGAGGTCATACTGAAGTTGGGTGGCCCATATCCAACATGACTGATGTCCTTGTAAAAGGGAGAAATCCGAACAGAGACACACACAGGAAGGATGCAGTGTGAACATGAAATTGGGACCTGGGTGATGTGTCTACAAGCCAAGGGATGTCAAGGATGGCCAGTCCACCCCCAGAAGCTGAGGAGGGGCCTGGGACACAGTCTCCTTTGAGCCTCTGGAAAGAACCAGCCCTTTGACACTTTGATCTTGGACTTTTGGCCTCCAGCCTGTGAGACAGTCCACATCTGTGGTTTTAAGTCACTCTGTTTGGTTTCATTACCAAGATAGTGCTGGGCAAGAGCAGAATTAGGGAAGGCCAGGCCCCTCCTCAAGAGACTTGCTGTTAGGATACCAGGAGACTGCCCAGATTCCAACCCCCTTGGTCCTTCTGTCCCATTCCAGGCTCAGCTTAGGCCTCCTGCCTCCCCCCGGGCAGCCTGGGATGCATGGAGCACATTTGGGGAGAATTACAGGACTGGAGGCAGGAGGAAGGAGGCTGGCAGAGGCTATCGCTGCCCAAGGCAATTATCCCTCAGGGATGGAGACTGTTTCTTAATAGCAAGGTTATTTATTAATGTGTTAATCAATGTTATCTCCTTGGGTAATTGCCTGGCCTGAGTGGAGCCTTGGTCATCTCCTGGCAAGCAGGCCTCTTGCTTCTCCTGTCCATGACAAGAGTTTCTGTTATTTTTAGTGTTTTAAGAAACCTGCATACTATTCTCCACAGTGACTGTTACCAATTTATGTTCTCACCAACAGTATAGGAGGGTTTCCTTGTCTCCACACCCTCCAGCATTTATTGCACATAGATCTTTCATTGCTGGCTGTTCTGACTGATGTGAGGTGATACCTCTTTGTAGTTTTGATTCGTGTTTCTCTAATAGTGATGTTGAGCATCTTTTCACGTACCTCTTGGCCCTCTATATGTCTCCTTTGGAGAAACGTCTATTTAGATCTTTTACCCATTTCTTGGTTGAGGAAATGTGTTAGGGGAGGGATAAATCAGGAACTTGGGATTAACATACACATAGTACTATGTATTGCTGGGAGAGATTGAAGGCACAAGGAGAAGAGGGTGACAGAGGATGAGATGGTTGGATGATAACACTGATGCAATGGACATGAACTTCTGGGAAAACTCCAGGAGATGGTGGGGGACAGAGAGGCCTGGCGTGCTGCAGTCCATGGGGTTGCAAAGAGTTGGACATGACTTGGTGACTGAACAGCAACAACAAGTACTATATATGAAATAGATAACCAAAGAGGACCTACTGTATAGCACAGGGAAATCTACTCAATAGTCTGTGATGACCTATATTGGAAAAGAACCTGATAAAGAATGAGTATGTGTATATGGATAACTGAATCACTTTGCTGCACACCTGAAACTAACACAACATTCTAAACCAGCTATACGCCAATAAAAATTAAGAAATGATAGAGTTTTGACTAAATCCTTAGACAGAGCTGCAGACCTATTCCCCAGGTGAGTGGGTCTCTTGGCCCCTGTGTAGGGATGACAGATTGGGTGAATGTGGCCTCTGGGCTGTGAACACATCTGATTGTTGCTTCATCTATTTAGTCAACCTTCACTGAGAACCTGCTGTATGTCAGGAACTGTCCAGAGTGCTGCGTGTACACTGGTGATGAAGACAGATGAGACCCCTGCCTTGGAAGCTTCCACTCTCAAGGGAGAGGCAGATCATGAAAAAGTCAAGACAATTTCAGCAAGTGACATGTGCTCAGGGGAACACAAGCTGAGTCCTGGAATTTGTGAGGTCAGAAGAGGGAACATCCTTTCATGTTGTGGATTTTTTTAAGAAATAGAGGCCCTTGGGCTTCCATGAGGTTCAACTGTTAAGACTCCATGTTTGCAATGCAGGGACTCAGTTGCTCCGAGGTTGGGGAACTAAGATCCCACATTGTGGCCAAAATAGAAAAAAAAAAAAACAAAACCCCAAAACCCTTTGTACCTGTGGTGATAGTTATACAACCCTTTAAAAATACCAAAAATCACTGAATTGTACAAGTAAAGCCAGTGAATTGTGTGGTATATAAATTTAACTCAATAGAAATTACAAAAGAAATTAGAGGCCTTGCTCGTATTGAATTTTAATTTGTTAAGAATTATCAGTTGGTGGAGATCCTCCACGTATTTACATATTCCCCTGTCTTAGGTGGCTCAGACAGTAAAGAATCTGCCTGAAAGGCAGGAGACCCAGGTTTGATCCCTGTGTCAAGAAGATTCCCTGGAAAAGGGAATGGCTACCCACTCCAATATTCTTGCCTGGAGAGTCCCATGGACAGAGAAGCCTGGCAGGCTATAGTCCATGAGGTTGTAAAGAGTTGGACATAACTGAGCTACTATCTTACAGAAATGGGCATGTTCTACCCAGAGTTCCCCATGTGGCATTTTTAAACCTAGATAGCATATTAAAAAGCAGAGATGTTACTTTGCCAACAAAGGTCTGTCTAGTCAAAGCTATGGTTTTTCCAGTAGTCATGTATGGATGTGAGAGTTGGACTATAAAGAAATCTGAGTGCCAAAGAATGGATACTTTTGAACTGTGGTGTTGGAGAAGACTCTTAAGAGTCCCTTGGACTGCAAGGAGATCCATCCGGTCAATCCTAAAAGAAACCAGTCCTGAATATTCATTGGAAAGACTGACGCTGAACCTGAAGCTCCAATACTTATAGCCACCTGATGTAAAGAACCTACTCATCAGAAAAGACCCTGACGCTGAGAAAGATAGAAGGCAGAAGGAGAAGGGGATGACAGAGGATGAGATGGTTGGATGGCATCACCGACTTGATGGACATGAGTTTGAGCAAGCTCTGGGAGTTGGTGATGGACAGGGAAGCCTGGCATGCTACAGTCCCTGGCATCTCAAAGAGTTGGACATGAGTGAGTCACTGAAATGACTAATATCTTGGACATAAAAAATTTTTTTTGTTTGGTTGTGCTGAGTCTTAGTTGCCAAATGGGGGATCTTTTGTTGAGGCATGTGTGTGTGTGCATGGGTGCTCAGTCGTGTCCAACTCTTTGCAACCCTATGGATTGTAGCCTGCCATGCTCCTCCGTCTGTGGGATTTTCCAGGCAAGAATACTGGAGTGGTGTTCCATTTCCTCCTCCAGGGGATCTTCCTGACTCAGGGATGAAATCTGGGTCTCCTGTGTCTCTTGCATTGCGGGCAGATTCTTTACCCCTTGAGCTATGGGGGAAGTTCTAATTGAGGCATTTGAACTCTTAGTTGCAGCATATGGATCTAGTTCCCTGACCAGGGATTGAACCTAGGCCCCCTGCATTGGGAGCATGGAGTCTTAGCTGCTGGGCCACGGTAAGACACTTGGACGTTGTTTATGAATGTCTTTTCTTTATTCATTCTTTTTTTTTTTTTTTAACTAGCTGCATTGGATGCTACTATGAATGATCATTATTTAAATAACCAATCTTCTATTGAATAACCCAGGTGATTTCCAGGTTTTGTTCATTAAAACAATGGTGTGATGTTTAGTCTGATTCACATATAATTCCAGATATCAGGAATGTATCTGCAGGGGGAATTTCTGGAAGTGAAATTGCGGAACCAGAGAATACATCCATTTGGAATTTTGGTAGCTATCGTTCAATCACAATGGATAAAATGTGTTCTAGTTTACAGTCCCAGCAGCAATAAATGAGCATCCTTGTATCCTCCCACCAACTGCTTCAACAATGGCTTATCAAACTCTTGATCTTTGCCAAGCTTGATGAGTGAATAATGTTATCTTGATATGGTTTTACTGGCTTTTATCTTATTCTGAGTGAGGTGGGTCATACATTCATATATTTAAGAGCCATTTATAATCCTTTTCCTGTGAGCTATCATTTTCTACTGGGCTACTGGACTTTTTTCTCATTTATTTTTATAGGAACTCTTTATGTGATAAAAAAATTAAGTCTGTGTTTATAGGACTTGCAACTTTTTGGAGTTTATCCTTAGGGAACAAGACAAAACAAAACTCTCTTTATGGTGGCTTTTAACTCACTGGAAAAGACTGATGCTGGAAGGGATTGGGGACAGGAGGGGAAGGGGACGACAGAGAATGAGATGGATGGATGGCATCACCGACTCGATGGACATGAGTTTGAGTGAACTCCAGGAGTTGGTGATGGACAGGGAGGCCTGGCGTGCTGTGATTCACGGGGTCGCAAAGAGTCGGACATGACTGAGCGACTGAACTGAACTGAATTGAACTGAAGGTAAGGATCTAACTTCTTTCATTGTTTTTTTTTGGTGACTTCTGGGTGATCTAAGATGTAAATCTGATAGAGCTATTTTCTACCAGGGCCATTGTGCACGAATACCCTCCCTGCCTCCACCCTGGCCAGGGCTTAAAGCTAACTCCCACCCCTGCTCCTTAGACTCTGGCTCCCTCCCCTCAACACACTCCTGTTGCCCAAGAATTAGCACATCCACCAGGGTCTCTCCCTGCCTTTTCTTCTGGGTGGAGGGTGAGCACTCAGATGCAGGGCTGGGCTGTGCTGGGATCAGGGCAGATGCAGAGATCCACCATGAAGCCACATCCTTGGAATGTTCATTTCCTTTACAGAGCATAGAGTGTGGCTTTGTGAGGAGACGATTTTGGAGGGCTTGGCCTGAAGGCTTTCTTTACCACCCCCACTTCCTGGGAATGCTGTCTCTCCCCTTGCCCCTTCTCCCTCCCTTCCTCCCTCTGTCTTTCTCTGGTTTTGGCGTGTCCTTTGTTCACTGCCAGGGCAGCGCCACTAAACTTTGCCCAGAGGCTCAGAAAAGGCAGCCAGCTCCTTGATATTTACCAAGTGGAGCAGCTCTAATATTAAACCAAAGCATCTAGCAATTAGATTTCAATTCATCCTTTGAGCCCTCATCAATGTCAGGCAGGATCCAGCCCATCAAAATCCTGAGACTTGTGTCCATCACATATGCTCCTGCCCCTTGGACCTGGTCACGATGCCTGCTGATGGTCTGTGGAGCCCCTGGTCCTGATGCCCTTAGCCACTCCTCCTGTCTCCTAGCAATGCTTTTCAACAACCTCCTTGCACAGTGAGCTCAGGTGGCATTCCTGGAGCAGCTTCCGCCTGTGATTATCCTGGTGGAAGGGGAGCAAGTGTAGTCTGGACCCCAGACCAGCTGGAGGAGCTGCAGGGATGGGCAGAGTGGGGGTGCACCTCCTGTATCCTATGGCCTGGAAGCACCTGAATTGACTGCACCCCACAGTCAGCAGGGAACAGTACGTTCAGACAGTGCATTATTCCCCTTATCTCCCCAGCCTGGGTCACATTAGTCATTTTCTCAGGGCCCCACTGATGTGTTACCTCACCTGGTTCATGCTTTTTTGAAGGCGGGACTTGGAGGCGCAGACGCCTGGGAGTGGTCCTCAACCATCCCTGTGCTGCAGCGGCCTCCACTCCGGGCAGAGACACGTGGTCAGGCACTTGACCACTGATGAGCTGGGTGTCCTTGGCCACAGACTTGACTGCTTGGCCTCAGTTTCCTCACTGCAAAATGGGGATGCCTACATTACCTGCCTCTGAAGGTTGTTATGAGGATTCTGTGATGCCCTAAAGGGGAGGTGCTTAGGTTGGTCCCCTGTATTCAGTAACCCCTGTTTACATTAATGATTAACTGCTGTTCTTGGTGGTCCAAGGTATAAGGTGATGCTGACATCATCATTGTTGTTCAGTTGCTCAGTTGTGTCTGACTCCTTGCGACCCCATGGACGGCAGCATGCTAGGCTTCCCTGTCCTTAACTATCTCCTGGACTTTGCTCAGATTTATGTCCACTGAGTCGTTGATGCCACCCAACCATCTCATCCTCTGTCACCCTTCTCTACCTGCCCTCAATCTTTCCCAGCATCAGGGCCTTTTTCAATGAATTGGCTCTTTGCATCAGGTAGCCAAAGTATTACAGTTTCAGCTTCAGCAACAGTCCTTCCAATGACTATTTGGGATTAATTTCCTTTAGGATTGACTAGTTTGATCTCCTTTTAGTCTAAGGGACTCTCAAGAGTCTTCCCTAGCACCACAGTTTGAAAGTATCAATTCTTCATTGCTCAGGCTTTTTTTAGGGTCCAACTCTCACATCTGTACATGACTACTGGAAAAATAGCTTTGACTAGATGGACCTTTGTTGCCAAAATGATGTCTCTGCTTTTTAATATGCTGTCTAGGTTTGTGATACTGTAACTTACTTATCTTTAGTGCCTTAGCAGAGGCCTTCTTGGGAAGAGAAGGGTACACATGTCTGCAAACAGTCTGCGAGACTTGCAGCCAGAATGACCCGGGTTCAGACTCTGCCCCACCACTTACTGAGTGACCTGGGCCGGGTCCCTCACTGCTTTGAACTTGTTTCCTCACATGTGAAGTGGGGGTGACGACACCTGCTAGCTGGGTTGTTGTCAAGGTAGGAAGTGTCAAGGTCAGCCCAGGGCCTGACACACAGTGAGCCCTCAGAAAAGGGCAGCATTCGTGTCTCAGTCCCACTTGGAAGGATTCTCTTCTGCAGAGATGGCTCCCTTGTTGGGGCTCACACTAGATCTCCCACGTCTGAATCGCAGTCTTGATTCCCTCCGACATGCCACAGCATCTGAAGTTGGCCCCTCGGATGGGACTGATGCCTAAAGCCTTTCCTTGGGGGACCATTGGGGAAACTGAGTCTCATACCGTGGGGTTATCCTGGGTTTTAGGGCAGCTGCTTCCTCCAGCTCTGGTTCCTCAGCTGTCCAGCAGGCAGGGCCCTGGGCTAGGCTTGACTGTTTCTGTGCCAGGTCAGCCGCTCATACCTCCGCCCCTCTCGGGCGATGTGTCCAGCTGGGAACACCCTCCGGTCCACATGAATCCCACATTTCCCCATATGGCCCAGCCCGTGTCTCACTCTGCCTGGAAACCTTCACCGCTGAGTCCTGTGGTCCTCCAACTCCTCCTCCTTCCTGACAGCCTGAATAGGGCAGGGCGACGCCAAGGAGCTGTGCCGTGTGCGTTTCAGGCACTGCTGTATTTTCACAGCCCTGCCCTGTTATGTATTTTACCAGAATGTCTCCTCGCCCTACTGTAGCTTAGAGAAAACTGGAGGTCAGAGTCCAGCTGTCCAGCAGCAAGTAGCCAAGCTTGAATTCTCACTCCTGTCTGTCAGGATGCTTAAGTCATGACAGTTAAGATATACCAGGGGCTTGTCTTGTTACCCTGAACTCACCCACCCCACTTTGCATCCCCTGAGAGTTCCCTGGGGGCCACGAAGGTGGCCCAGCGTGGTGTCCTCCACTGAGACCTGGTCTCCGGGCAGGCTGGGGTGGTGTGCGGGGTGAGAAGGTCCATGTCTTCCACTTCACCCCCTTCTCTTCTCCCTCCTACACCCACCCGTTCCCAGTTTTCACCCTTGGAGCCTCCCCAGCCATCCTGGTTGCTGTGTTCCCTTTGACCTTCAGCAGGAGGTGGCTGGGCAAGTGCGGCGGCCGCCCCAGGCTGGCTGAGGACTCTGTGATGGGAAAGGTGACCCCAGGCTGTCCAGAGCTGTCCCATCTTCCCACAGGCCCGAGCTGGCTGTGAGATTAATGGTGTGTGTGCAGAGCAGGAGATGGCCATCAGTCAGCCAGCTCAGCCAGTTCCTGCCTCTGTCAGAGACAAATTTCCCTCTCCTGGCTCTGGGAGACCAGAGTCTCTGCTCCGGCAGAGAGTGGGGCCCCTGATTCTTGGTATCCCCTGCAAGGGCCTCCCCGGCCGGTGCTGGGAGTTTGGGGTCGTTCATCAGCACTCCCGCCCCTCCTTCCAAAAACCAATTACATCCAGCCAAACAAACCCTGGCTTCCATGCTCCGGTTAATTACTGAAGTCTCTGGGCCTGAAGATGTTTTTCTATTTTTCACTGCCTGAATGCTCTGGAGAGTGCATTGATTATCTGATTCGTTTGGAAGGACGACGCTCCAGCCTGAGACACAGTGAAGAAGGCAGAGGCAAAGTTTGGGCTTTAGGTGCTCCTTCTCATCCCAGCTCTGCAGCCACCAGAAATAGTGTGACCTTAGAGCGTCCAGGAAGGGGATCTTCTGAGGCACTCTCCAGGCCATGAGAGGCAGGAGACATGCATGAGATGGGGCAGGTCAAATCCCAGCTCTGCCTTCACCAGTGGAGGGAGCCTGGAAATTGCCCTCACCTTCTGGGGGAGGTGTGATGTGAGATGACTAGTGGCACGTATGCTGTGGGCTGTCACTCCTCTGGTACCATATATGTGTTTATTCAGTTAATCTTTATAAGCCCCGCATGCAGGAGGGAGTACCATCATTTCTCCTTTACAGATGAAGAAACTGAGGTTCTGAGAGGCTCCTGTGCTCAGAAGGGGACGTCAATACATCACCTTCTGGGTGATGATGAATTAAGTGAGTTTGCAAGACCCCAGTGTTGGCCTGTGCCTGGCATGTGGTGAGTGCACAGTGGATGTGAGTTACTGCTGGTCCACCTAAGATCCTCCAGGTTCACTGTATGTCTGCATTTTCAAGAGGCCAGGATACAGGCACCCCAGTGTTCATTCAGCACTATTTACAATAGCCAAGACACTGAAGCAACCTGAATGTCCATCAAGAGAAGAATGGATAAAGAAGATGCAGCATACATACACTGGAATATTACTCAACCATTAAAAAGAATGAAATAATGCCATTCGCAGCAACATTGATGGATCTAGAGTATCATACCGAGTGAAATAAGTCAGACAAAGAAGGAGAAATGTCACATGACATCCATTATTTGTGGAATATAAAAAGAAATGATACAAAAGAACCTACTTATAACACACAGAGACTCACAGACTTAGAAAATGAACTTACGATCTCCAGGGAGAAGGATGGTGGAGGGATAGTTAGGATGTTCAGGACGCACATGTCCATGCTGCTATATTCAAAATGGATAACCAGCAAGGACCTCCTGTACAGCACATGGAACTCTGCTCAATGTTATGTGCCAGACTGGATGGGAGGGGGTGTTGGGGGAGAATGGATACATGTATATGTATGGCTGAGTCCCTTTGCTGTTTACCTGAAACTACCAGGACATTGCTAATTGGTTATACTCTAATACAAAATAAAAAGTTCAAAGTCTGAAGAAAAATGAAGAGGCTAGGAGGAGAGGCCAGGCCTTGTCCTCAGAAACCAGGACTCGGGGCATTGCCAAGGTCCCAGTTTCAGATGGAGTTCTTCCCCGAGGAGCCTCACATGAGCTCTCTCCTCTGTCCCCTATCCTCCTTGCTTTCTCTGCTAGTGCCTAGTAGGATACAATCAGTACTGGATGACTGTTGGTGCCTGGGGAGTGGGGCTGTTTGGAGAGAGATCTCTAGTGAGATGCCACAGGGTTCCAACTTCAGCCCGGTACTGAGAACAGTTTTTCTTTGGTGACTTGGTTACTAGTGCTCACACTCAGTGCTTTCTCAAAGCCAAGCCTAGTTTCAACCCTTTGTGTCTAATGAGCCATCCGTGTTTTTTTCCTCCAGGGCTCACACAGCCCTGGAAGGGAGTGTTACCATCCCCCATCACAGCCTGGGAAACTGAGGCACAAAAAAGCCACAGGGCCACAAGCTCAGGGCCACAGATCTCCCAGCGCATACATCAGGATTCCTACTCAGGTGGTCTGGCCCAGCTCCACATTCCTCACCTCCTCCCATGTGGTCTCCTGTGAGAGCTGTAAGCAGGGGTAGAATTTCCGGTGACAGAACCAGGACTTTAAACAACTCTGACAGTCTCGGTGATAGGATCAATTCTAACAGGATGAAACTTAACAGGGAAAATGTAAGGTCTTGCTCCTGGGTCCCTGAGTGCACGGTGTGCTTACAACATGGAGACGCTGTGGATTCTGAGTGCCATGGGCTACACAGAGCCCGGGAGTGAATGCATGGGGTGCTGGGGGACACTAACCAAGGTCAACGTGGTTTGAGGTCGAGTTTATGGAACAGGGTCCAGAGAAAGGTGATAAATATCAGAGATAAACACCTGTGTGTCCAGAGGATTGCAGCCGGTGAAGAGGATCTGGGAAGAAGCACTGTATAAAACTGCTGGATCAACTCAGGGGGAGTCCCAGCCGGGGTTCTCATGAGCTTCAGAACCTTACACGGGGGTGTGCTTGGCCAGATCTGACCTGGCCTGCTTTTGTAGAAATACAGGTTGGTTGGCAGGCAGTCATGCCTACTTGCATCTGTGTCCCCCCTGGCAGCTTCCATGCTGTCCAGGCAGAGCCCATGAATTTCAACAGAGACCATGTGCCCTGCAAAGCCTCCCATATTTACTCTCTGGCTCTTTCTGGAAATGTTGCTTCACTGGCCCTGACATCTTGGCTCTTTTGTCTCTTGAGTGGCCCAAGGTTTCCCAGTGCCAGGACCTTCCTGGAACCACTTCCTGGAGGCTGAAATTCCGACCCCACTTCTCACCTGGTTAGTCTGGCTCTCAGTCAAATGGTCTCTTTCTCCAAGACTGTCTGTACCCACCAGCCTATAAATGTTGTCACTCACTGAACCCATCCTAACCCTTCATGACTGCTGTTTCTGAGCACACTTTTGTGCAACATGGCTTTGCTTGTCTTTCCATGTGTGTTTCATTCCCATGGTGACCCCTTTGTGCATTTTGGGTCCTGGCCACACATCCTGTCTTTGATGGCTGATGGATGGTGGGTGAATGAACAGCTCCACTTGCTCCTTGCCCTTTCCAGGGGTCTCTCCTAGGATGCCCCACGGGCACCTCAAACTCCTTGTGTATCAGCGGGCCTCCTCACCACCACTTGGGCACTCTGCTTGCAAACAGCCTCACTCTACAGCCTTCCAGACTAGACTCTGTTTTGGCCTTCATGCTGCCATGTCAGGGAGCAGTCCCTCAGACCACTCTCACGTCTGGTGCTGAATGCATGTTCGGGGGTCCGCAGGACCACTGTCAGGTTTGAGAACTCCCTGGGAGCTGTTCCACCCTTGGTTATGGTTGATCACAGTGAAAGGATGCAGATTAAAATCAGTCCAGGGAAGGGATGCACAGGACAGAGGCCAGGAAAGCCCAGGAGCTGCCACTGGGTGCTTGGACAGTGCTATCTTCTCTCAGTGACGACACAACATGTGACATTAACTTATAGGGCAGGACCAACCAGGGGAGACCCCCAAACCCGATGTCCAGAGTCTTTATTGGGGCCCATCCAGTCACATAGACCTGGCTGGTCACTCACATAACTACTGCAAGCTTGTCAGGATGATACCTCATGATGCAAAGCCCTCCTCCCAGTCACATCGTTAGACTGTCTGGTAGTCAAACTGCCCAGGTAAACAAAGTGAAAGTGAAAGTGAAGTCGCTCAGTCGTGTCTGACTCTTTGTGATCCTGTGGACTGCAGCCCACCAGGCTCCTCTGTCCGTGGGATTCTCCAGGCAAGAATACTGGAGTGGGTTGCCATTTCCTTCTCCAGGCTATCTTCCCGACCCAGGGATTGAACCCAGGTCTCCTGCATTGCAGGCAGATGCTTTAACCATTTGAGCCACCAGGGAAGCCCCAGGTAAACAAGGACTCTCTTATTTTAGGGATCATCTTCCAGGATCCTGGGGCAAATTTAACCTGTCTCTGGGCTTACTACACTACTATCTATGAAATAGATAACTAATAAGGACCTACTATGTATGGATGTGAGAGTTGGACTGTGAAGAAAGCTGATCACTGAAGAATTGATGCTTTTGAACTGTGGTGCTGGAGAAGACTCTTGAGAGTCCCTTGGACTGCAAGGAGATCCAACCAGTCCATCCTAAAGGAGATCAATCCTGGGTGTTCATTGGAAGGACTGATGATAAAGCTGAAACTCCAATACTTTGGCCACCTCATGCGACCAGTTGACTCACTGGAAAAGAGTCTGATGCTAGGAGGGATTGGGGGTGGGAGGAGACAGGGACGACAGAGAATGAGATGGCTGGATGGCATCACCGACTTGATGGACATGAGTTTGAGTGAGCTCCGGGAGTTGGTGATGGACAGGGAGGCCTGGCGTGCTGTGATTCACGGGGTCGCAGAGAGTCGGACACGACTGAGCGACGAACTGAACTGAACTGATACAGCACAAAGAACTCTACTCAGTACTCTATGATGACCTACGTGCAAAAAGAATCTGAAAGAGAGTATATATGTGTGTGTAAAACATTCACTTTGCTCTACACCTGGAACTAACACAACATTGTAAAGCAACTACACTCCAATAAAAATTAAAAAAAATTCTTAGTGCACACACTCCACTCTTTCCAGCTCCATCTCCTCCCACTGTCCACCGCCAAACTTGTTCACTCCGTCATCATCAGCCTCCCGGTCCAGCTCCTCCCTGGAGCTCTCTTGCCTTTGCAGAGCCTTCATCTCCTCCTGCGGGGTGCTGTGTCAGCCCCTCCCTGGAGCTCTCTTGCCTTTGCAGAGCCTTCATCTCCTCCTGCGGGGTGCTGTGTCAGCCCGCTTACTCACAAGCCTCCTCTCCCTCCATGTCCATCCCATAAACCCTCGGGTCACACTGTTCCACAGCGGGCCCTCCTCACAAGCTGCGGAGGCCTTCTCCGGCCTCTTTGGACTGTGTCCACCATTGTTCCCAGGCGCCTATCCTGGCTTTCTGCCACTGCCCCTTCCTCCTCCTCCTTAGACACTCCCATCAGGCTCTGCAGGGCATCTTGCATTTGCAGGTGACCCCAGCTGCACATGCATGGTGAGTCCTTTGTGGGGCGGTGAGCTCCTGGAGGGTAGGGAGCTCACTATAGTTTCTGGGGGCTGGACGAACTCCTGGCAGAGCACGGGGCTCTCTGCTCACAGGGCGCTGGATGAATCAGCTGGAGGAGCAGGCACTTGATCCTCAGGGGAAGGAGTCTTGAAGTGGGCCAGTCCAAGAGGCGGCAGAAGACAATGCCCTTGTGGCTGACAGCGAGTGATGTGGAGGGCTCCCCCGGGCTGTGGTGTGTGTGGGCCTGGCCACCCCCAGGTGTTTCCTGTTTGGTGCACATCACTGGTCCCATCACAGCCTGTCCCCTGTGTTCCCCCACACAGAGCAGCTGCACGGGGCTCAGTGGGTGCTCCTGGAAAGGGTGGCTGCCCAGGAGGCTTGTCTGTGTCTCTCAGTTTCGGTCACCGATCTTGCTGTTTGTTCCTCCCAAATTTGGGGCCAAGCAGAGTGGGGAATGTGTGGGTTTGGAAAAGGGTCATTTTTCTGCAGCAACTGGGAAGCTGGATTGTGATGTTCTTGAGTGAAGAGGCGGCCCCGCTCCCTACCTTCAGGCCTAAAGAAACCCTAGTTCCAACAGGGTGCTAGCAAATGCCACTTGGGTGCAAAGGCCTTTCTCCCAGGTACCCCTGCATCCCTGACTACATGTCATGAGACTGCTTCCCTTTCTGGCTCAGGTCCCAACAGCTCCTTTCCTGCCCACCTTTCAGGCTCTCTGATAGCAGGGTCTTAAGGCCTCCTGGGGCCAGGACCCGGGATTGGCTTTTAGTCTGTCCTGTTCAAATCCCCAGGAGGCTCCCTTCCCACCTACCTTCATCATCAGATTGAGTTGGGTTGACAGGTGCCTCACTCAAAACCACAGACTCTGAGAGCCACGGGGTGGGGACTCAGCCCCGGGGTGGGGACTCAGCCCTGGAGTAGGGACTCAACCCCAGGCTGGGCACATCCTAGGCACCTGGAAATTGTTGCTCATGGGCAAAGAAAAGGGCAGGGGTGGGGGGTGAGGGCCTTGCAATGCAGCAGCCCCTGCTGCCATAGTCCCTTTCTTCCATGTGCATAGTGAGGACCAGACTCTGAGCATGGGGGTGGGTGACAGAATGGGGAGGATGGGAGCCAGAAACTGGAAGGGGACCTGGCCTTTGTCCCTTCTGGGGGTGACTGATCAGATGCAGGGAAGGGGGCTCCAGGAGCCTGGATATCACTTCCCAGAGCTCCCACACCATTCAGAGCGCATCTCTGCCTGCATCACCTGAGTCACTTCTGAGATCAGTCTCGTCTCATCTGCCTTCTGTTCTCACCTTCTCATTTATGCCTTTTGTTTGATTTATACCTCCCACCCTTTATTCCGTTCCTTCTTGCTATGTGGGCCTTAGAATTTAGGTGTTAAGGAACTTTCCTTGTGGTTCAGCAGTTAAGAATTCATATTGCAATGCAGGGGACACGGATTCGATCCCTAGTCGAGGAACTAAGATCCCACATGCCGTGGGGCAACTAAGCCTGAGCACTGCAACTAGGTAGCCCTCGGGCTGCAGTGAAAGACCCCACATGAGGCGACAAAGATCCCGAGCGCTGCAACTAAGACCTGACATAGCCAAAACAAATAAATGTGTTAAAAAACAGTTTAGGTGATAAATATCCCAACCTTAGCCCCGCCCTCAATGTGCATGCATACTAAGTCGCTTCAGTTGTGCTCGACTCTTTGTGACGCCATGGACTGTAGCCCACCAGGCTCCTCTGTCCATGGGATTCTCCAGGCAAGAATGCTGGAATTAGTTACTATTCCCTTCTCCAGGGAATCTCCCTGACTCACGGATGGAATCTGTGTCTCTTGTTTACTGCATTGGCAGGCGGGTTCTTTACCATTAGTGCCACCTGGGAAGCCCTTAAAAAAAAGAATTTAGGTGTAAAATATCCCAGCCTCAGCCCCACCCCCAGTGAAACCTGCTAATTGCCCCAAGTGGGGACAAGTACCCCAGGAAGATGCCATGAATGCCAGAGAACAGAGGAAAGCACAGCATGTCTTGTTTCAAAACCTTTTCTGATTCCTTTTCTTTAGACTTTAGTTTTTGGGGGGCAGTCTTAGGTTGATAGCAAAATTACACAGGGAGTGTGAGGAGTTCCCATGTCTCCGCCCACTCCTCCACCACAGCTCCTTCTGTGAGTAACATCTGGTTCTGGCTGGAACTTTGTTAAAACTGGCGAACTGTACTGATGCATTCATTTTGTCCTCATCCCAGGAGCAAGACAGGCCCCGCAATGAAATCACAAAGTCAGAGCCATGGGCTGCCGGGGTGCTGGGTTGGGGGAGGCAGAGCCTGGCCAGGTACCCAGAAATGCTTCTCCATGTCCACGCAGAAGCAGGGTTCAGAGCTGTCAGCACCAGGTGGGCACAGCATCTGCCCAGGAAGTGGCCTCAGTGGTGTGGGCTCTGCAGGGAGGCACGGCAGCTGTAGGCATCAGCGTGCTGCTACACTACCTGAGTGGCAGATACCAGGTGCTCTTCCAGCAGGGCGCAGCTCTGGGTCCCAGGACATGTGGCCCAGGAACCAGCTGAGAGCTGGGTGAGCAGCCGTCCGGGGGCACAGTCTCGGTGCCCTCTCCCCACCCTCTGCTCTTGACCCTCCCCTGCCAGCTGGCTCCTATGACATCCCCAGACCTTTTGGCTCAAATCCTCATCTTGAAAGATGCCAGCAGGCTCTCAGCTGTCTTGAGGAGGGCTCAAAACCATCACAACCGAGTTGGTTACGATTTATTAATACTTTCAAAATGTGCCCTGAGTTTTCTGGATGCAGGAGACGAGGCGGTGACTCACCTGGTTCTGCAGTGAGAAGTGTGGTTGTGGCAGAGGCAAGGTAGATGGATCAGGGCTCTCAATTCCTCAAGCCATCATTCGAGGACACATTTCACAAAGAGAAAAGAGAATGGCTCTTAGATGTATGAAAGATGAGAAACTTCACTCTTAGTGTTGAAACTTCCCTGAAATGGTGTTTTTAAATCTACCTGATTGACAACAAGGATAAGGAAACAGTTGTTCTTATGGTGAGGATGTCAATTGGAATGACCTTTCTTTGAGGGGTGGGCAATTTGCTGACATCTATCAAGATGTACGGCTTCCCAGGTGGCTCAGTGGTGTAAAAAATAATCCACCTGTAAAGCAGGAGACGCAAAAGACACAGTTTTGATCCCTGGATCGGGAAGATCCCCTGGAGGAGGAAATGGCAACATGCTCCAGTATCCTTGCCTGGAGATCCCAGGGACAGAGGAGCCTGGCGGGCTACAGTCCATGGGGCTGCAGAGTTGGACACGACCGAACACAAAGAGGTACAGTATCAAGAGGCGATACAAATACCCTTCATGGATTTGATCTTACAGGTATGTTTGCACAGGTGCATAAAGATGTATGCACAAGAATAAACACTGGAGGAAAACAGCAAAGATGCATACATCTACCAAGAAAGGACTGGATTCAAGCACTTGGAGTATCCTTACAACAGGACCATTTGAACCCTAACCCTCACCCTTCAGAGAAAGAGGCAGAGCTAAACATCTGGGTCCGGGACAGTCTTCAGGAGGCAGCCCTAAGACGGTAACACACAGACACCGTGGCATGCTCTCGTGTTGCAGAGGGACACGTGTACCTGCAGACATGATTATGGATGCACAGCTCATCTAGAACAATACACGGGAAACTTCCTTCTCACATTTACCCTTTGGTTCTGTCAGAACGCTTTCCCTTGTGCGTGTGTCATCTGCTCGAAATTGATAACAGAGCTAACTAGCCCATCCATGCTTCTTTGTGACAAACAGAGAGATCTAATTACCACTCCTGCACCCCAGATATTCTGCAATGCCTTCCAGGAGGAAGATCACTCTTCCTCATTAGTCTCAGGAGCCAGGAAGCTGTCACATTAAGTTTTCCCCTGTGGTTTGCAATATGCAAATAACTGGATTTCTTTCCTTTGTATTTATTTTAAAGGGCTTCCATATGTAGCGTGGGGTTCTTTCCTTCCCTCTCCAGGGTTACCCATGTTCCAGTGTAAGCTTCATGAGGAAAAGACTGCCGTTTGCTTGGCTAACTAGTGTACCTGCAGCCCCAGAAGCACGGCGCTCAATGAATATTTTTTGACTCCAGGTACTCCACCTGCAGTGTATCTTACCTGGTTGAGGGTGGAACATGTCTCTCCATGATCTGAGACCTTGTCTGGGCCTTTGGAATGGAACCAACTGAACTGATGGGACGTCAGCTGAGGTCCAGGTTGAGATAAGGGAAATTTCAATGAAAAGAGAGACATAGCCATAGAAGCACATGGTCCTGATGCTGGGAAAGACTGAAGGCAGGAGGAGAAGGGAGTGACAGAGAATGAGATGGTTGGATAGCATCGCTGGCCAATGGACATGAGTTTAAGCAAGCTCCCAGAGACAGTGAAGGACAGAGAAGCCTGGCGTGCTGCAATCCATGGGGTCACAAAGAGTTCGATATGACTTAGTGACTAAACAACAATAACAACATGGTCTTCTTACTTTTGTTTTTTTAAATATTCATTTATTCATTTGGCTGTGTTGAGTCTTAGTTTGAGCATGTGAACTCTTAGTTGCAGCATGTGGGATCTAGTTCACTGACAAGGTCCTCTGCATCGGGAACTCAGAGTCCTAGCCACTGGACTCCCAGGTAAGTCCTTGGCCAAATTTTAATAAAGATTTGGGAGTTGAAAGCCAGCAGCCTTTTCCCTCTTTTGATTTGAAATATTAAAATCAGCCTTGAGAAATTGTATTTCATATTGGAAACCTTTGAGCTATTTGCTTCTTTAATCCTGTTACAACAGTGACACAGGAAGCTGCTCCGGCACAGATGGGGTTGGGTGGTGCAGAGCCTGCTAGACTGGGGTGGCCCTGCTGAAGCACGTGTGTGTTTAAGTTCCAGAGGAGCTGCACGGGTGAAGCGACCAAGGCTGTGAAAATTACTCCATAAATTCCTCTTAACTGCAAAGTAACACAGAAGCTGGGGTGGGGTGGGGCCCTGCCAGAGGCCTGACCCCAAGGGGGCTGTGGGGCACACCATGAGATGTTTCAGTTCAGTTCAGTCACTTAGCCATGTCTGACTCTTTGCGATCCTATGGACTGTAGCACGCCTGGCTTCCCCGTCCACCACCAACTCCCAGAGTTTGTTCAAACTCATGTCCATTGAGTCAGTGATGCCATCCAGCCATCTCATCCTCTGTCGTCCCCTTCTCCTCTTGCCCTCAGTCTTTCCCAGCATCAGGGTCTTTTCCAACGAGTCAGCTCTTTTCACCAGGTGGCCAAAATATTGGAGCTTCAGGTTCAGCATCAGTCCTTCTAGTGAATATTCAAGACTGACTTCCTTTAGGATTGACTGGTTTGATCTCCTTGCAGTCCAAGGGACTCTTAAGAGTCTTCACCAATACCACAGTTCAAAAGCGTCAATTCTTCGGTTCTAGCTTTCTTTATGGTCCACCTCTCACATCAACACATGACTGCTAAAAAAACCATATCTTTGACTAGATGGACCTTTGTTGGCAAAGTAATGTCTCTGCTTTTTAATATGCTGTCTAGGTTGGTCATAGCTTTTCTTCCAAGGAGCAAGTGTCTTGCAGTCACCATCTGCAGTGATTTTGGAGCCCAGAAAAATAAGGTCTGTCACTATTTCCATTGTTTCCCCATCTATTTTCCATAAAGTGATGGGACTGGATGCCTTGTTCTTAGTTTTCTGAATGTTGAGTTTTAAGCTGGCTTTTTCACTCTCCTCTTTCACTTTCATCAAGAGGCTCTTTAGTTCCTCTCTACTTTCTGCCATAAGGGTGGTGTCATCTGCATATCTGAGGTTATTGATATTTCTCCCTGCAATCTTGATTGCAGCTTGTGCCTCATCTAGTCCATGAGATGTTTGTGTTTGCCAAAAGGGTCCTGAGTTTAAAGAACTTTGAGAAAGATCATCTACTAAGGAAAGGGGTTTGACTTGTATGGGGGGCAGACTTTCAATGTGACAAAGCATGAGCCTACCTGAGCCCCTGCAACCCAACAAGGCGCCGTGGTGACTGCTGTCCTTTGTTGTTAGAGAAACCAGGGACAGCTGCATCCCCAAAGGAGCCCTGAGGACCACAGCCCAGCTCAGAGGAGCCTAGTACACAATGAGTGACAGCTGTCCCATCGAATCAGAAAATGGCTTTCCTTCTCCTGACACCTCTCCTCACCTGTGTTTGTCTCAGAAGACTGGTCTCAAGTTACATGGATAAATTTATGCTTTTGTTTTCTGTGCCCACTGTGTGGTCGACTATGGCTGAGGCCTGGTTCTTGTTTGTGGTACCCAGAGCCCATGGCACACAGAACACAGGTGTGAGGACAGGGACTGTCGTGTTTCCTCTCCTGCTCCATTGTGATGCCCTGCAGGTGCACGGTAGATGCCAACAAATTAGCTGAAGGCTCCTATTGTGCTCATTTTCTATGCCTGTCATAATAAGGAACTATGACCTGGGTGCTTATAACAACAAAAATGCATTCTCTCATTAATGTGGAGGCTGGAATCTGAGATCAAGGTGTTGGCCGGCCATGCTCCCTCGGGGAGGACCCTTACTTTCCTCTCCCAGCTTCTGTTGTCGGTTGGCATCCTTGGTGTTCCTTGGCTTGTAGAGGGACCACTCCAGTCTCTGCTCCATCCTCACTTGGCACCTCCCTCTGTATGCGTCTCTATGTGTGTGTCCAAATTTCCTTCTTCTTATAAGGAGACAAGTCACTGCATTCAGGCTCAACAAGAGCTAGTATGACCGCATCTTAATTACATCTGCAAAGACCCTCATCTAAGTAAAGCCATGTGTACAGATCCCAGGAGTTAGTACTCAAACAGGTCTTTCTGGGGACACAATTCAACCCACAAGACGGATGGACACAACATGACAATGAGAGAGACGCCTGACTTTGCAGCCAGGCCTCTGCTGTACTATTTTTTTTTTAAAGCTCAACTGGCTTATTTTTCTTTTTTAATTTATTTATTTTAATTGGAGGCTAATTGCTTTACAATATTGTAGTGGTTTTGCCATACATTGACATGAATCAGCCATGGGTGTACATGTGCTCCTGTACTTTGAAAGCAAGGAGTTAATGGTGACCGAGGACGTGGCTGATACAAGACTTTCTGCTCTTATACACAGTGTCATTAGCTGAGGAGGCTGACAGTGATGATGAAGGTGATCTTCACTGAGTGATGCCCTGTGTCAGGCTCCGAACTAAACATTTTCTGAGGATCGTCTCGTTTAATTCCCACGATGGCCCCACAGTGGAGCCGTTCACCTGCCAATGTCCTGATTCAAAATACACCTAGAGTTTCTTCCCCTGTGCCAGGCAGTGGACAGGTTGTGGAGGCAAACATCTTCATTTCTGAAGCCAAGAGTCCAGGGAAAGCATCTCTGTTGGGTTTCCCGTCCTCCACCCGCTTCTCCCTCTCTCACTCATGTCCTCATCACTTTCCTCCGCAGCGTGATGCCTCCTCATAAATTTTGTAATCCTCAAATCACATTGCTGTCATCTGCCCATTTGTTTTATTACCTGCCGATAAAGAGAAGGTCAGAGTCCGTAATCCCCGATTTTGGGAGCGTTTACTCATCGCTGATAAATAGAAACCCTTTCTCCAAAAAGGCAAAATGGTAACATTAAAATTAAAAAAAAATGTTGGAATATTTTTAAGAGGACGGTAACTTTTCCATCTGACCTGCTCTTTGGTGGACAAATCGAATGACACAGTTATGTCTCCCGTGAACTTTAGCGGCTTTGAGTCTCAACGCATTGGATGTGGCTTGACATAAAGGACAGCTTTATAATGATCAGTGTCTCCAAACACCATGGGTGTTCTGGAAACTCAGTGCCTGCCCCTTGCAGAGGCTGGAGATTCCCAGCTGATAAGGACCAGTTCCTGGATATCATTCTGAAGGTTACTCGGTGTGTGGGTGGGGATGCAAACAATCAGCTGAACATCCACTAAACATCCACGAGTGCTTATGGATATTCAGCAAAGTTCCCTAACTGGTTGACTCACTAATTCTTTCATTGATTCAACAAGCACATTTTCAGAACATTTTTTCAGCTTTACTGAAATACCATTAATATACAAAGATATTGCACATTTTTAGTGTATACATTTTATTTATTTATTTTATTTATTTTTATTGGAGGCTAATTATTTTACAATATTATATTGGTTGGTTTTACCATACATTGACATGAATCTGCCCTGGGCGTACATGAGTTCCCCTTTCTGAACCCCCCTCCCGCCTACCTATGGAAGTATAGTACTGGTTCAGTGATAAAGAATTCTCCTGGCAATGTAGGAGATACAGGTTTGATTCCTTGGTTGGGAAGATCCCCTGGAGAAGGGAATGGCTATACTCACTCCAGTATTCTTGCCTGAGAATTCCATGGACAGAGGAGCCTGGCGGGTCCGTGGGGTTGAAAAGAGTCCATGGGGTTGAAAAGAGTCCATGGGGTTGAAAAGAGTCAGACACAACTGAGTGACTAACACAACACTTTCATTCACAAAGTTGTGTTAGTTTCAGATGTACAGCAAAGTGATTTATTTATATATATATGTTATACATACTTTCAAAACTCTTTTCCTTTATAGATTATTACAAAGCATTAACTGTAGTTCCCTTCGTGTATACATTTTGATGCGTTTGGGCATATGCAAAATACTCATGATACAGTCAAGATACTAACCGTATCTACCACCTCCAAAAGAATCCTTACGTTTGTGTGTGTGTGGGGTAAGAACATAACCTGAGATGTACATTGTTAACATATATTAAATCACCCAATACAGTATTGTTGATTACAGCTTTCTGTTCCATCAAACATGGGGCTTGGTGATAAAGATCAGTGGTGAGCAAGATGAGACATGCTCTGGGCTCTCCAGAAGCTTCTGGAATTGTAGGTGCCATGACTGGCAAGGGGAATAGGGAACTGGGGGCTGCAGATGAGGGTACCTCTGACCATGACCTTGTCTAGAGGCCTAGCTTCCATAACTCTCAGGGAGGCAGTAGCTCTCAAGCATGAAGTCAACATCACTGGTACAGTACCCTTCTCCCATCCAGTGAGGCTTTAGGTACTGTGGGTCTTGCCCTGTTTAAGCTCCTGCAGATGGAGTGAAAGGTTCATGTATTAATGGCCATCAGAGCCCAGATCTGTTCCACCTGGTTGGAGATGGCGAGGTCCCAAATGGCCGCCAACACCCACGGATGGAACCTCTGCTGTGTTACTTTCAATTCAGTTCAGTTCAGTTCAATAGCTCAGTCGTGTCCAACTCTTTGTGACCCCATGAATCACAGCACGCCAGGCCTCCCTGTCCATCACCAACTCCCGGAGTTCACTCAAACTCATGTTCATCGAGTCGGTGATGCCATCCAGCCATCTGATTCTCTGTCGTCCCCATCTCCTCCCACCCCCAATCCCTCCTAGCATCAGACTCTTTTCCAGTGAGTCAACTCGTCGCATGAGGTGGTCAAAGTATTGGAGTTTCAGCTTTAGCATCAGTCCTTCCGATGAACACCCAGGACTGATCTCCTTTAGAATGGACTGGTTACTTTAGCCATTTAAAAAATGCACACGTCCCTTTCCCTGCTCCCACGTGGGAGACCAGACTCCTTTCTGGCACCGTCTGTGTGCCTTTGAGACCTGATGTCCTGCCAGCATCCTTCTGAGCCTTGCTAGCTACTCTCCTGGAGGCCTCTGCTTCCTTTATTCAGCTGTGGTCTCAGGGGAGCCCAGTGGGCTTGTTCCTTTTGGAAACTGCGATGAGAACGGACCGCCGAGGTAGGGAGGGCTGAGCGCTGCTGTTGCCATGGACATGGATGGTTACAGGGAACTGAGAGCCATCACTTTGCATCTGAGCCCCAGAGAGAAGCTGTGGCCTCCCTGCTTGTGGGTGCCCTGGGGAGCCTGGAAGAGGGTGAATGTGAGCTGGGGTCCTGGCAGCTTCCAGAAGGTGGCAAGAGGAACTGAGGCATCCAGACCATTCTAGGCCTGCAGGAGGACCCTGGGTTCTGGCCCAGACCCATGGAGAACAGTCTCTGATCCTGTCGTGCCCCGTAGAGACCAAGGGGATCCTCCACTCTGTAGTCCAGGTGGCGATGCTTTGGTGTGAACTCCCAGAGATCCTCCGAAGGGAGGAGAGGGGGAGGGGCCCCCAGGGCTGCCTAATGGCAGAGTGGGGGGCGGGGGAGGGCCCTCAATCACTTGACATTGACGGTGGGGGACTCATGGGAAAGCAGTACTAGCTGTGGGCAGTGTTGCTGCTTCCTCAGTCTCTGCCTTCCTTTTTCTCGATCCCTCTTCAAAAGCCTGGAAGCCCCCGTGGGGCTGGGTCACTGGGTGGCCTTCATAATCTCCTGTACCTGAAAATTGGCCCTGGAAAGCATCCCCCAATCATCCCTCCAGTGGTCCTGTATCATTGGAGGGGCAGGTGGGAGGGTGGGGAGGAGCAGGTTGGGGAGGGGAGTGGCCTCTGGGGACCACTCTGGGGTCAGAGGAGTCCACTGTCAGCTCCAGAAGGCAGCCTGCAGTCTCTATTATCCTCACCGCATCTAACACTGAGAACCAGATTCTCCATCCCCAGGTTACCTTCACAGTCTTCCATGCCCACAGCTGGAGAGGAAGTCCTGGTGGGAACTTCAGAACATGGTGGGTGCCCTGCAAGGTGGCCATGCATGCTGGATGGGAGGGGAGTGGTCCCCTCGGGCTTGGAGTACACAAACTGTAACCAGGTGCTGCGGGCGGGGGTCTTTGTGGGGACAGGACTGTTCCGTATTTGCACTGTGGCGGTTATGGGAGTTGACACATGTGATGAAATTATGTAGAACCACACACACACACACACACACACACACACAGAGACCCAGGCAGGCACTTACTGCCAGATACCCAGCACACATGCACACAGACATGCACACACGCACATCCATACTCACGCACACACAGACATCAGCACAACTGCCTGTAGAATGCACAGTGTGCATTTCCCGTGTGGTATTTTCTACTCCAATTGTGCAAGATGTTCTCCTGAGGCCAGAGTACATTGGGCACTCTCTGTGCTGTTTGTGCAACTTCTGTGAGCCTATAATTATGTTAAGTATAAATATAATTTAACAATTTAACATTTAATACATTTCTGAACATTTAGTGTATTTGTCTTAATTCAGTTTAATTGATATGAAAAATAAATTAAATTTAATATAATAATAAATTAATACAAATAGCAATAAGCAAATGCTTGTAGGTGGTTTAGATATATAAATCATGTACTGGCAAAGTTTTTAGATGATTTCCGTCCCTAATTACACACACAAAAAATAACCAGGGAAGCACAAAATCGACAAAATGACAGCAACTTCCCATAAGTGCTAAGAAGCAGCTCACAGGTTCTGGGATAGATGAAAGAAAGGAAGCTGTTTTACTACCATGTGGTCAAGGTGATACAGGATAATCCCAGTGTCACCTTCACCTTATTTGTATCCTGTCCTCATGGGTGTGTATAGTCCTTTCAGCTCTAAATTCAAGTCCGAGGGAAGCCCTTGGCCTCCCCTTTAGGGGGCTGGGGGTGGAAGCACCATCAAGCCTCTGCCCATGGATGTTCCTACAGGAAATTTCTGAGCAGGCAGAGCTGTGTGTCCTGAGATCACCCCCCTGTCCCTCCCTGCCACCTGCAGCCTCCTGGCCACAGACTGGGAAGGGGAGTGGGCACCCTCCTCCAGGGTCTCTCTATTTCCTCCGCTCTCTTGGCTTTTTCAGAGCATTCAGTCCCAGCCATAAGGGAAACATAAAGATCACTTTGGATAGCCATTAAAAAAAAAGTGATGAAACCACCTATAAACCAGCAAATTATACAGGGAGGTACTTTATGTCTTGTGTTCTTTACAGCCATTCTGACTGGGGACATAAAAGTCACTGGAAAGTCTCGGTTTCTGCCACCTTCGGGCCCCATTTCAGACTCCATGGTGGGACGCATTTGTCATTAGACATCCTGCCTCTGTGCCAACACAGAGTGGGACAGGCTGGGACAGCCTTTAGGATTCTATTACCAAGAGGAAGCGAATATTTTCCCTGTGTCATGAGGAGTGAAATTTCCTGGCTCTTGTGAGCGGTAAGGGGGCAGTGAGGCATGGAAGAATTCGGAAAGCAGAAGCCAGTCCTTAGCCCTCAGGCTCAGTCCTTATCTGCACCCTCCAAAAGTTCCCTTGGTGATCCCACGTCTTTTACTCTCCTCGGTCAAAGATGGAGGCAATGACTGACAACAGCCTTTGGAGTCTCTGCAGCTACCCCTGTGGGCGGGGCTTTCCAGAATTGCTCTTCCTAATAATGAGGCTCAGAGCTGGGAGCTTGAAGCTTTGGGATAGAATCAAGAATTTACCACCGACTGTCCTCGGGCCATTGGGAATCACTTATGACTCTGTGCCTTGCTTTTATTGTCAGTAAAATGGGTGAGAGCCTTTGTCACTGTGGGGAGTGATCTGGAAGAAAGATGAACTTGTGCGTGATGTTTTGAATTAAGCAGGGAAAAGAACTGTCTAGAGCTTTGCTGGGGCACATTCATGTCTCCAGTTTTTATTCAATTCCATCCTAGCACGGAGGCTGCAGGTTTAATTATAGACAGCAATTGGCAATCATAGAGAACGGAATAGCTTCCAGAAAATTAGAGGAAAGAAAATGTTCCAATTTCAATATGAGGAGAGTGGCAGAAACTCTAGAAACTCTACAGGCCAGAAAGCATTTGAATCTGTGTCCGGAAGCTGAGAGGTCATGGTCTCACTGTATTCTATGCTGGCTAGACCTACCTGTGATGCCTTTAGTGTTGGGTGGTATTATTTATAAGTCTAAACAATTCTGAAGGTGTTGAGGCAACTAGCAATGCTTATCCTGGAATAGAAAGGCTGGGTGTTTGGCATGGTGGCTGCCTTTGAATGTTGGATGGATATTTCTGTAGATGGGAAATAACTCAATTCTCCCTGTGACCTCAGGGAGGACAGAACTGAGGTTTCAGAGAAATAGGTTTTCATCCGATGAAAGAAAGAAACTTCTCAAAGTCTGAGCTGTTTAAAGTTGGAACAGACCACCTAGCAAGGCAATGAACAGCCTTGCCCTGGGGCTGTCCCAGTAGAGGTTGGCTTGACATGGGTAAGACTCACGCAGATGGATGCTTCATGGGGCTATGGGGAATGGATTAAATGGTACACAGGTTACATAGAAATTTCTGAAGTCTCAGAGTATCAGCACAGGAAATTCTCTTTTGAGAGTTTAAAGGGCAGGCTTTTAGCATCTTCCCAATAGGAATCCAGTGTGTGACTCTGGTACGTGCTTCTCTGCTGATGGTCATTACTGACTTGTTTCATTTTATTGGGGCTGCAAAGGATGATGTTCATGTGGTGATAAAACTCAGCATTTAGCCAGACACTCTCCATCAGACGTCTAGGTTTTGATCTTTGCAGAAGCAAGTCCCCATCTGGACACCAGTCTGCCTTCTTATGTGTGGGGGGAAGGCCATCTCAGCAGGGCTGCTCCTACACTGTTTTCAGCACTGAGTTCACCACTTTGTAATCTTAAAAAATAATTTTATTCATTTATTTTCGGCTGTGTTGGGTTTTCATTGCTACATGGGTTTTTCTCTAACTGGGGTGAGCAAGAGCTACTTTCTAGGTGTGGTGTGCAAGCATCTCATTGTGGTGGCTTCTTTTCTTGAGGAGCATGGGCTCCAGGGTGCATGGACTTCAGTGGCTGTGGCCCTCAGGCTCTAGAGCACAGGCTCAGTAGTTGCAGCCCACTGTCTTGGCTGCTCTGCAGCATGTGGGATCTTCCTGGCTCAGAGGTTGAACCTGTGTCTCCTGCATTGCCAGGCAGGTTCTTTACCTGAGCCACTAGGGAAACCCCACTTTGTAATTTTTAGCAAACCCAAGAGTCAATCTTAGAATCTCTCCTGTGTCTTGTGCTTGGGGCATTGTGTCCCACACGGAAGCGCCACTATCCACCAGGAGGACAGGATGAGAGAGAAAGAGGCGTGCTCAAGATTCACCCATCACCATCCAGATGGTGAGTTGGTAGTGTGCCCTGTGCAAGACAGGGAAACCTGGCGTGCTGCAGCCCATGGGGTCACAAAGAGTCAGACACGACTGAGAGGCTAAACAACAACAGCGACACTTTGTGCAAGATGCCACAACCCGTTCGAGTTGTCCCGTTCTAGTCGTCCCATTCTAGTTGTCCCATTCTATCTGTCCCCTTCATCATTCAGAAAGTGAACCTGACCTGAGCTGCTGCAGGCTGGAATGATCCCTCTGGAACAGTTCAGATTGCTCATGGTGGAGAGTGAGATGATGGGAATGCAGGAGCATTCTTGTTTGAAGGAAGAATCCAGTTCTCTTCTCTCTGTTCTCAGTATCAGAGCCTGATTCCTGGCTTCCTGGCATCCTGAACCTACTTTGTCATCACTGCCACCTTCTAACCCATCTTGCAGGCAGCCAAATTTCCTCTCAGCTGCCTCTGTCACCTCTTTTGTTTCTTTAATTTCTTTTGCTTTCTATCTGGGCAACATTTTGCCTGTCTTGCACAGCCTTTGATGAAAGCAGAGGAGGAGAGAGAGGCGCCAATTACATAAGATAGACATTCTCTGGTCCAACCTGACTTTGGAATCAACAAATTTGTTGGCTTGTAAAGCTTTCTTAACACGCGGTGATGTTGAGGATATTTGCAGAACTCTGCTTGTGATATTTTAAAGGGAATATCCTCTTGAAAGGTGTCATTGCTTTGGCTTTGCAAAAACATCTAATTAAAATGGCGTGATTTCTTTCTCAGTATAAGTCTAGATCAGTGATTTGTAGACACTTAAAAATAATTATATTCTTTAATTTCTAAACAAAATTTTTCATGGAATTACAATACTCAAAGCTGGCAAAAATGAATTGCTCTGATTGAGATAGGGGACAGGTATAGGTACTCCCCCCTCCAGCCCCGGCAGACATCCAAAACAGCTTCTAAGCAAAATATCACTGTTGTTCAGTCACTCAGTCATGTCCAACTCTTTTCAACCCCATGGAATGCAGTATGCCAGGCTCCCCTGTCCTTCACTCTCTCCTGGAGTTTGCGTAAACTCATGTCCATTGAATCGGTGATATTATCTAACCATCTCATTCTCTGTTGACCCCTTCTTCTTTTGCCTTCAATCTTTCCCAGCACTGGGGGCTTTTCCAATTAGTCAGCTCTTGGAATATTCAACCCTGAATGCGCATTGGAAGGTCTGTTGCTGAAACTGAGGCTCCAATACTTTTGGCAACCTGGTACAAAGCAAAATATTAGCCCATTGCTATAAATACAGGGGAAGCCGGGCATGGAATTTGCTCCAGGCAGGAGCCTTCATTGGCTCAGGACTTCCCATAAGAGTTTATAGCCCAATTTATTCATTTAACAAACATTTATTGAGCATCCACCATATGTCAGGTTTTGTTAGGTATTTGGGATACTGCAATGGATGAGAAAAACAAGACCCATACTTTACAGGGCTTGGATCCCAGTGAGTGACAGTGGCATATTGTATTAAATGCTGTGCAGGAAATAAACAGATTAATGAGATAAAGAACAGAGTGGAGGCCGCTTTAGGAAGCCCTATTCTCCATGGGAAGACCTGTTCCCCATATTTGAATTGGATGTGGCCTTTCTCTTCCAGGCTTGCTTGTTTTTCTAAGGCATGGTGTCAGTTGAACTAAAGCAAGCCCAAGGACTGCCTGAAAAAGGCCCCCAAGGAGCTTCTGTCCAGCAAGTCCTGGGCAGAGATTTCCCTGAAGCAAATTAGGGGGCAGAGACCTCTTCTGGGGAGGATGGATAGAAGAAGAGACATCTGTAAAGCATCATTTTTCTTCTTGAAGATGACTGAAATGTCATACATGTGTGAACATTTGTGGACAGATTGAGGGTGATGGCAAACTTATCTCTTCTCTCCAGAAATTGTCAATTGCTTACATGGAAGCAATGCACCCTTAATTTGTGTCCAGGAAGACTCCCAGAGAGATTGTTTGGTTATCAGAGCCTCTGATAAATGGAGGTGACAAGTTAACAAGAAAGGCCCTGCCAGTCCAAGCTGAATCTGGAAAAGGCTCCTTTCAACTGGAAAGGAAAGGGCTCCTTTCCCTCAACTGTTCAGGACCACAACCCCTGCTTGTCCTCTATGTGGACTACAGGGTCGTCTGTCTCCAGGGTGAAGCTAATGCAGTGAAGCACGGAAAGTTACAAGAAAAGGGGAAAAGGAACACACAGGCAGGTCTTATTATATGAAGCTGTTTCACGCATGGATGCCAAGTCACCTCAGTTATATCTGACTCATTTCTACGCTATGAACTGAAACCCACCAGGCTCCTCCAGGCAAGAATACTGGAGTGAATTGCCATGCCCTCCTCCAGGGGATTTTCCCAACTCAAGATCTAACCCGAGTCTCTTATTTCTCCTGCATTGGTAGGAGGGTTCTTTACCACCAGCATCACCTGGGAAGACCTCATTCCTAACAACTGTGCTCAGCCATACTTGGATGAACCAAATCCTATGCAATGGAAGAGTTCTTTATTAATCAAACACAAATAAAGTCTGAAAATAATGTATTTATTTTTAAAAATCAGCTTTGTTGAGGTATAATTAATGTATAAGAAATCACACATCTTGAAGGTGAACAAATCTGACGTTGGCGTGCACCCATGAGACCACTTCCTATGAACCGAATCATGTGTTCCCCAAATTCACGTGCTCGGTCCTAAGCCCCAGAACCAAAGATTGTGACTGAAAATGTCTTTAAGAGGCATTTTAGTTAAATGAGGTCATTAGGGTGGGTTCTAATTCAATATAACCGGCATCTTCATAAGAAGAAGAGATTAGGACCCCCACACAAAGAGGGAAAGACCCATACACAGATAGACGAGCAGACACAGAGAGAAGATGCCATCCATAAAGCAAGGAGAGATGGCTAGGAGAAGCCAACCCTCCTGACACTTTGACCTCAGACTTCCAGCCCCCATTGGTTGGTTGGTTGGTTTAGTTGCTAAGTCATGTCTGACTCTCTGCGACACCATGGACTATAGCTCATCTGTCCATTGGATTTCCCAGGCTAGAATACTGGAGTGGGTTGCCATTTCCTTCTCCAGGGGATCTTCCTGACTCAGGGATTGAAACTGCATCTTCTGCTTGGCAGGCAGATTCTTTAGCCCTGAGCCACCTAGGCAGTCCCTCCAGCCCCTATAGAAAACAGTAATTTTTAAAAGCCACTCAGTCTTGGTACTTTGTTACAGTGACCTGAGCAAACTAATATGCCACCAAAACAATAAAGATAATGGACGTGCCTATGACCCTAAACATTTCCTTGTGGTGATTAAAATCCTTTCCTTTTGCCCCTCCCACGTTCCCCTCCCTTAACTTTTCCTAGTCACCACTGGTCTGTTTTCTGTTACTATAGATCAGTTTGCATTTTATAGAAGTGGGATCATAGTGTACCCACTCTCTTTTTTCAGGGCCAGTGGTGGTCTAGATTCTTTTATTCAGTATAATTATTTTGAGATTCATTCATGTTGTCACATATAGCAAGAGTTCGATCCTTTATTGGAGGATAATTGCTTTAAAATGTTGTGTTAGTTTCTGCTGTACAATGAAGTGAATCAGCTCTATGTATACATATATCCCCTCCCTCTCGGACCTCCCTCTCACCTCACTCATCTAGTTCATCACAGAGCACCAAGCTGAGCTCATGTGCTATACTGCAGGTTCCCACTAGCATTTATGAAGAAAGTGTGGAGAAAAGGGAACCTTCTTGTACTGTTAGTGGGAATGTAAATTGATATAATATGAATAAAAGTATGGAGATTCCTTAAAAAACTAAAAATAGGGCTACCATGTGATCCAGCAATTCCACCATTGGGAAAAATCATAATTCAAAAAGACACAAGTATCCCAATATTCATACAGCACTATTTACAATATCCAGGACATGGAAGCAATCTAAGTGTCATTATTACTTTTTTAAATTACTAAGTCGTATTCCACAAAACATTTATCCATTCACCTGTTGGTGGACTGTTGGATTGTTTTCAGTTTTTTGACTAACATAAATAAAACTCCTAGGAATATTTGTACACAATTCTTTGTATGAACATATGATTTCTTTCCTCTTAGGTAAATGAAAATCCCTAGATGTGGAATGTCTAAATCACATGGTTTAACTTTTTAAGTGAAGTGAAGATCACTCAGTCATGTCTGACTCTGTGCAACCCCATGGACTATAGTCCATGGAATTCTTTGGGCCAGAATACTGAAGTAGGTAGCCTTTCCCTTCTGCAGGAGATCTTCCCAACCCAGGAATCGAACCCAGGTCTCCTGCATTGTGGGCAGATTCTTTAATAGCTGAACCACAAGGGAAGCCCAAGAATACTGGAGTGGCAGCCTATCCCTTCTGCAGTGGATCTTTCCAACCCAGGAATCAAACCGGGGTTTCCTGCCTTGCAGGTGGATTCTTTACCAACTGAGCTATCAGGGGAGCCCTAAAAGTGAAAGTGAAAGTCGCTCAGTCATGTCCAACTCTTTGCAACCCTGTGGACTATACAGTCTATGAAATTCTCTAGGCCAGAATACTGGAGTGGGTAGCCTTTCCCTTCTCCAGGGTATCTTCCTAAACCAGGGATTGAACCCAGGTCTCCCACACTGCAGGCGGAGTCTCTACCAGCTGAACCACAAAGGAAGCCCTAACTTTTAAAAGAAATTCCATAATGCTTTCCAAAATAATCGTACCATTTTACATTCCCATTAGCAGTGCATGAGAGATCCCAGTTCCTCCACATACTCATGAGTGCTTGCTGTGGTAAGCCTTTTTAATTTTAAACATTCTGATAGATGTGTAGTGGGATCTTATTGTGATTTTAATCTGCATTTCCCAAATGACTTGTGATATTGAGCATCTTTACATAATCATTTGCCATCTGGACATCATCTTCAGTGAAGTATATATTCAAATATTTTTCCATTAAAAAAAATTGGGTCATTTAAAAACTAAATTCTCTATATATTCTGGATACAAGGTCTTTATCAGATATACTTTGCAGTTACTGTTTTCTCAATCTTTAGCTGTCTGTTCATTTCATTAATAATGTCTTTCAAAGAGCAGAGGTGGTACATTTTGATGAGCTCCTATTTATTAATTTACTATTGAGTGAGATCATGACTTTGGTTTCATATTAAAATGCTTTGTCTGCCCCAAGGTCACAAAAGTTTTATGCTAGAAGTTTTGTAGTTTTCTACTTTTAGGTGCTATGGTTAGAATGTTGATTCATTTTGAATCAATCTTTACATATGGTGCATGTTTGAATCAGTTGTTTTTTTTTGCATATCAGTAACTGTCATAGCATATTGAGTGCAGCACTTTCACAGCATCATCTTTTAGGATTTGAAATAGCTCAACTGGAATTCCATCACTTCCACTAGCTTAGTTTATAGTGATGCTTCCTAAGGTCCACTTGACTTCACATTCCAGGATGTCTGGCTCTAGGTGAGTGATCACACCATCGTGGTTATCTGGGTCATGAAGATCTTTTTTTGTATAGTTCTTCTGTGTATTCTTGCCACCTGTTCTTAATATCTTCTGCTCCTGTTAGGTGCATACCATTTTTGTTCCTTATTGTGCTCATTGTTGCATGAAATGTTCTCTTGGTATCTCTAATTTTCTTGAAAAGATCTCTAGTCTTTCCCATTCTATTGGTTTCCTCTATTTCTTTGCGTTGATCTTCGAGGAAGGCTTTCTTATCTCTCCTTGCTATATTTTGGAACTCTGCATTCAAATGGGTATATCTTTCCTTTTCTCCTTTGCCTTTGGCTTATCTTCTTTTCTCAGCTATTTGTAAGGCCTCCTCAGACAATCATTTTGCCTTTTTGCATTTCTTTTTCTTGGGGATGGTCTTGATCACTGCCTCCTGTACAATGTCACGAACCTCTGTGCATAGTTCTTCAGGCACTCTGTCTCAAAAAGCAAGAGAGTTCTGGATAAACATCTACTTGCGTTATTGACTATGCCAAAGCCTTTGACTGTGTGGATCACAACACACTGTGGAAAATTCTTAAAGTGTTGGGAATACCAGACCACCTGACCTGCCTCCTGAGAAATCTGTAAGCAGGTCAAGAAGCAACAGTTAGAACTGGACATGGAACAACAGACTGGTTCCAAATCAGGAAAAGAGTACTTCAAGGCTGTATGTTGTCACCCTGCTTATTTAACTTATATGTGAAATGCCAGGCTGGATGAAACACAAGCTGGAATCAAGATTGCTGAGAGAAATATCAATAACCTCAGATATGCAGATGACACCACCCTTATGGCAGAAAGAGAAGAGGAACTAAAAAGCCTCTTCATGAAAGTGAAGGAGAGTGAAAAAGTTGGCTTAAAACTCAACATTCAGAAAACTAAGATCATGGCATCTGGTCCCATCACTTGATAGCAAATAGATGGGGAAACAATGGAAACAGTGAGAGACACTTTTAGGCTCCAAAATCACTGTGGGACTGCAGCCATGAAATTAAAAAACACTTGCTCCTTGGAAGAAAAGCTGTGGCCAACCTAGACAGTATATTAAAAGTCAGAGACATTACTTTACCAACAAAGATCCATCTAGTAAAAGCTATGGTTTCTCCACTAGTCATGTATGGATGTGAGAGTTGTACTATAAAGAAAGCTGAGTGCCAAAGAATTGATGCTTTTGAAATGTGGTGTTGGAGAAGACTCTTGAGAGTCCTTGGACTGCAAGGAGATCCAACCAGTCAATCCTAAAGGCAATCAACCCTGAATATTCATTGGAAGGACTGATGCTGAAGCTGGAACTCCAATACTTTGGCCACCTGATGCAAAGAACCGACTCATTGGAAAAGACCCCGATGCTGGGAAAGATTGAGGCAGGAGGATGAGATGGTTGGATGGCATCTCTGATGTGATGGACATGAGTTTGAGTAGGCTCTGGGGGTTGGTGATGGACAGGGAAGCCTGTCATGCTTCAGTCCATGGGGTCGCAAAGAGTCGGACACGACTGAGTGACTGAACTGAACTAAACTGTTATAGCAACATTTATTGAAAAGATTTTCCTCTCTCCATTCAAATGCTTTTGCATCTTTGTAAAAATATCAGTTACCCACATATATGGGGTTTCTTTCTGGGCTATCTATTTTGTTCTGTTGATCTTTTCATTGATATTGATGCCAAAACTACACTGTCTTTTTCGTACTGTTCATGGGGTTCTCAAGGCAAGAATGCTAGTGTGGTTTGCCATTGCCTTCTACGAATAGCTGAGTAAAGAAGAGAAGTGAAAGGTAAAGGAAAAAGGGAGAGTCATACCCAACTGACTACAGAGTTCCAGAGAATAGCAAGGGAGGATAAGAAAACCTTTTAAAGAGAACAATGAAAGAAATAGAAGAAAACAATAGGACGGGAAAGACTAGAGATCTTTTCAAGAAAATTAGAGATACCAAGGGAATATTGCATGCAAAGATGGGCACAATAAAGGACAGAAATGGCAAGGAGCTAACAGAAACAAGAGATTAAGAAGAGGTGGCAAGAATTTACAGAAGAACTACACAAAAAATGTCTTAATGACCTAGATAACCACGATGGGGTGGGCACTCATCTAGAGCCAGACATTCTGGAGTGAGAAGTGGGCCTTAGAAAGCCTTACTAAGAACAAAGCTAGTAGGGATGATGGAATTCCAGTTGAGCTATTTCAAATTCTAAAAGATGATGCTGATAAAGTGCTGTACTCAATGCAATAGCAACTTTGGGAAACTCAGCAATGGCCACAGGACTTGAAAAGTTCAGTTTTTATTCCAATTCCAAAGAAGGACAATGCCAAAGAATGTTCAGACTACTGCACAAGTATGTTCATTTCATATGTTTACAAGGTAATGCTCAAAATCCTTCAAGCTAGGCTTCAACAGTACGTGAACTGAGAACTTCCAGATATTCAAGCTGGATTTAGAAGAGGCAGAGGAACCAGAGATCAAATTTCCAACATCCATTGGATCTTAGAAAAAGCAAAGGAATTCCCCCCAAAATCTATTTCTGTTTCAGTGACTACGCTAAAGCCTTTGACTGCATGGATCACAACAAACTGTGGAAAATTCCTCAAGAGATGGAAATACCAGACCACCTAACCTGCCTCCAGAGAAACCTATATGCTGGTTGAGAAGCAACAGTTAGAACCAGACATGGAACAACAGACTGGTTCTCAACAGAGAAAGGAGTACATTGAGGCTGTATATTGTCACCCTGTTTATTTAACTTATATGCAGAGTACATCATGTGAAATGCCAGGCTGGATGAAACACAAGCTGGAATCAAAAATTTTTGAGAGAAATACCAACAACCTCAGATGTAGGTGGTACCACTCTAATGGCAGTAGTGAAGAGGAACTAAAGAGCTTCTTGATGAAGGTAAAAGAAGACAGTGAAAAGGCTGGCTTAAAGCTCAACGTTCAAAAAACTAACAATATCCTGTCCCATCACTTCATGGCAAATAGATGGGGAAAATGTGGAAACAGTGACAGATTTTATTTTCTTGAGCTCCAAAATCACTGTGAACTGTGGCTGCAGCCACAAAATTAAAACTCTCTTTCTCCTTGGAAGAAAAGCTGTGACAAACCTAGACAGCATATTAAGAAACAGGGATGTCACTTTGCCAGCAGAGATATGTATAGTCAAAGCTCTGGTTTTTCCAGTAGTCATGTACAATGTGAGAGTTGGACCATAAAGAAGACTGAACACCAAAGAGTTAATGCTTTCAAATTATGGTGCTGGAGAAGCCTCTTGAGAATCCTTTGGACAGCAAGGAGATCAAAAAAGTCAATCCTAAAGGAAATCAAGCCTGAGTATTCATTGGAAGGACTGATGCTGAAGCTGAAGCTCCAATACTTGGCCACCTGATGCAAAGAGCCGACTCACTGGAAAAGACCCCAATGTTGAGGGCAGGAGGAGAAGGGGGCGACAGTGAAGGAGTTGGTTGGACGGCATCATTGACTCAATGGACATGAATTTGAGCAAACTTTGGGAGAGAGTGATGGACAGGGAAGCCTGGCGTGCTGCAGTCCATGAAGTTGCAGAGAGTTGGATAAGACTGAGGAACTGAACTGAGGGTCTTTGTATACTTTTCTATATGAATTTTAAAATCAGTTCATCAATTTGTAACAAAAAACTTGGTTTTTATAATGAGGTCACATTAAACCTATAGATTCAATTGAAAAAACTGTCAGCTTAACTATAATGAGTGTTATGACCCATGAGCACCACACCATTTATTTAGATCTTCTTTAATTTCTCACAGCGATGTGTTAATTTTCAGGGTACATATTTTTCACATTTTTATCAGATTTATTCCTGTTTCATTTTTATATTTAGCTAATAATATTCTTTTAAATTTCAATTTCTGATTGTTTCATGTCAATATGTAATAGTACAATTAACTTTCATATGCTGATTTTGGGTCTTGCAGCCTTGCTAAACTCACTTATTCATCTGTAGGATCTGTGGTGATGTCACCTCTCTCATTCCTGATATTGGTAACTTGTGTCTTCCCTCTTGTTTATTGGTCAGCTAGAGGCTGACCAATTTTATTGGTTTTCTGTAGGACTTCCCTGGTGGTTCAAACAGTAAAGAATCTGCCTGCAATGCAGAAGACCCAGGTTTGATTGCTGGGTCTGGAAGATCCCCTGGAGAAGGAAATGGCAACCCACTCCAGTATTCTTGCCCAGAGAATCCCATGGACAGAAGAGCTGGCTGGGCTACAGTCCATAGGTTCACAAGGAGTCAAACTTGACTGAGTGACTAACATTTTCACTTTCTCAAAGACCAACTTTTTCTTTCAATGATTTTCTCCACTTTTCTTCTATTGGGTTGGCCAAAGCATTCATTTGGGTTTTTCCATATGGAATCAAGATTGCTGGGAGAAATCAATAACCTCAGATATGCAGATGACACTACCCTTATGGCAGAAAGTGAAGAGGAACTCAAAAGCCTCTTGATGAAAGTGAAAAAGGAGAGTGAAAAGGTTGGCTTGAAGCTCAACATTCAGAAGACAAAGATCATGGCATCTGGTCCCATCACTTCATGGGAAATAGATGGAAAAACAGTGGAAACAGTATCAGACTTTATTTTTTTGGGCTCCAAAATCACTGCAGATGCTGATTGCAGCCATGAAATTAAAAGACGCTTACTCCTTGGAAGGAAAGTTATGACCAACCTTGATATTATATTAAAAAGCAGAGACATTACTTTGCCAACAAAGGTCCATCTAGTCAAGGCTATGGTTTTTCCCATGGTCATGTATGGATGTGAGAGTTGGACTGTGAAGAAAGCTGATCGCTGAAGAATTGCTGCTTTTGAACTGTGGTGTTGGAGAAGACTCTTGAGAGTCCCTTGTACTGCAAGGAGATCCAACCAGTCCATTCTAAAGGAGATCAATCCTGGGTGTTCATTGGAAGGACTGATGCTAAAGCTGAAACTGCAATACTTTGGCCACCTCATGCGATGAGTTGACTCACTGGAAAAGACTCTGATGCTAGGAAAGGTTGGGGGTGGGAGGAGAAGGGGACGACAGAGAATGAGATGGTTGGATGGCATCACCGACTCTGTGGACATGAGTTTGAGTGAACTCCGGGAGTTGGTGATGGCCAGGGAGGCCTGGCGTGCTGTGATTCATGGGGTCGCGGAGAGTCGGACACGACTGAGCGACTGAACTGAACTGAACTGAACTGATAAGATGTTATAGAAAATCTCAAACAAACTTTTTGGCCAACCTGTCACTGGCTTTTGTCTTAATTGCTATTATTTCCTTTATTCTACTTACTTTGGGTTTAATTTCCTCTTCTTTTTCTAGTTTCTTGAAGTAGGAGTTGAGGTCATTTATTTGTGCTCAGTCTAAGGATAATAGTTCCCCATGACCGAAGCAAGACCCTTGTGTGTATTCTGTGTATTCTACCCAAGGCCCTATGAATTATAAGGTGTTTTGGTCAAGTTGGGGCCATTAGCAGCAGCCCTGCCTCATGTGAGCATAGAATTCTGTACCCTCTAATGCTTGGTGAGTCTTTCTATGGACTTGATTAGTTTCCTCACACACGTGTATTGACCAGCACTCAGCACATTCTGTCTGTGCCTTCACCTGGAGACACAAGGCAGACAGGTAGGCAATTTTAGGGCTTGCCTCTTCCCATCTCTCAGGGTGGCATCATTGCTCATATCCAAAGTCGTGCCTATTCTTGGTCATTTTAAAATTTGAACTACACATTGACTCTCCTGGGTCTACATCTGCTGATGTAGCCTCCAGATTTTGACACTGGTCAGCTTTTCTAATCATGTGAGTCAGTTCCTTATAACAACTCTTTTTCTATATACATGCATATTTATATGGACTTTCCCAGTGGCTCAGTGGTAAGGAATCTGACTACAGTGCAGGAGATGGAGATTTGATCTCTGGGTTGGGAAGATCCCCTGAAGAAGGAAAAGGCAATCCACTCCAGTATTCTTGCCTGGGAAATCCCATGGACAGTCTATGGGGTTGCAAAAAGAGTTGAACATGACTTAGTGACTGAACAACAACAACAAAATAACGACAACACGTATTTATATAAACATCCCACTTGTCCTGTTAATCTGGAGAACCCTGACTCATACAGATTTTTATTTGTTTCAGGCAGGAGGGTAAGTATGGTCTTTGTTACTCTATTTTGGTCAAGAGGGCTAAATATTGTGATTTTTGACCCGAAGAATGATGTTGTGTGATGGGGATAGTTTCCCCATCTTTTGTTAATTTGGGGATAGTTTGGGTCTGTTACCAGTTGTGTTTCCTCATGGGAAACCACGGCCACCATGAGGGCACATGCTGGCACTCAGGGTCAGGGTCAGCGCCGGGTGGAGGAGCATGGTGGAACTCTGCTGTGCGTGGTGCACATTCTCTGGCTCCAGCTCTCCAAAATGCAACCCAGATGGTACACAATTTGCTCATAATTTCCCAGTCCTCCCCTTGTTTGATCAAATGGATGCATGGTGGCCAGGGTGCTGGCCACGGAGAAGCTGAGGTGTGGCTGGTGCACTTTCTGATCCCCTCTGCCTTGTTGGAGCAATGGCTTCAGCCCCCCATCCACATATTTCAGGCTCCATAAAGCAGGCTTGATTACACAGTTATGTTAGCTCACTGACACGTAAAGACAACCGACCCTGGGATTAATCAGCTCCAAGCTGACTCTCTGGACACAATGGCCGTCCCGAGTAACATTTGTTGGCATGTCTGCCCTGAGTATTGCACGGACAAAAGCCATTTCTGTCCCTGAGAGGGCTTTCCATCCTGCACTTAAGAATTTTTTATGGGTTTGTGGTGACATTTCCATTTTAATTTGCTAATTATTATTGGTGAAATTGAGAGGCAACTCCAGATTTATTACATTTCACAGTCTGTTGTGTTCCGTATACAGCTGTGAATTTTAACAGCCAGGAGGGCAACCTGCCCGGCACAGTGAACATTAACCCACTCAGCACCAGGGAAGCACAAGCTGCCAGGTGTGGCCTCAATCCTACAGCATAGGGGCCACGTGGGGAGTGAGTCAGTAACTACTTCCAGCCTCCTCCCTGGGCTGGGTGACTTCATAGAAATCAGATGGAAGTGCAGCGAGAGCCTTGGTCCACTTGGCATTCCGGCCCCTTGGGACCCACAGCCTGATCTTCCTCCATTCTTTCCAGGCCCCCCTGGCTTCTAGGAATCTCAGTACCAGCTGCAGACTGGACACCATTCTCTTGCAACACATGAAATATGGCCAAAGAATCCTTGCAGTGGCTCTGTTGTGACTGATGTACTTTTTTAAAAAAAATTAAATTAATTAATTTATTGCTTTTGACTGCCCTGTGTCTTTGTTGTGTCATGAGGGCTTTCCCTAGCTGCAGAGAGCAGGAATACTCTCTGTTGTGCTGTTCGGGCTTCTCACTGCCGTAACCTCTCTTGTTGAGGAGCTTGGGCTCGAGGGCGCCAGGCTTCAGTAATTGTGGCACGTGGGCTCAGTAGTTGTGTTTCCTGGGCTCTAGAACACAGACTCAATAGTTGTGGCACATGAGCTTAGTTGCTCTGCAGCATGTGGGATCTTCCTGCACCAGGGATTGAACCTGTGTCTCCTGCTCTGGCAGGTGGATTCTTATCCACTGCACCACTGGGGACATCTGTGATGGATGTTTGCACCAGGCCAATATCTCTGCCTTTCTCAGGAATTAGATTTCTCTGGAATTACTGTGTGGTGCACACACTCCCGCCTCCACACTTTTATTTATGGTTGGCACTACCTTTTAAACATTTTTATTCATATCTTTTTTGTTTTTCACACCACCATCTTTCCTCCTATTTATATGTGCTTTTGTGCTCTTCCATCATTGCTGGGTATATATTCCCCCACTCCATCGCCCTCAATAAATTGCAGACTCTTAGAGGACAGCGATCATGCCAGTTCCCCATTCCTGGAGCCCCGTGGCATGAGACCTAGCAAAGAAGAAACATGGATGCCTTGATAATTAATAATTTGTTCCATATGTTCACGGAAACATTTACAACACAAGAGCCCTGGAAATAAATGACCAACTACAGCAAAAGACTCGGGTAAATTATAGTGCTTGAAAAAACATAACGGTGATTAAAAATTAGGCTTATGAATCCATAATAATAAAGGTGAAACCCTGATGCCTTACATTGAATTGAAAAGGTTAGATTAAAACACAGGCAACCTATGATTCTTACTACATGGACATGTTATTACTTTGTTATTTATTTAAACCTGAAGTTGTCTCCTAAAGAATTTAAGGCAAACCGTGCAAATATTTCTGTAGTTACACACGTCTGGAAAAATATTAGTTCAGAAAATGGTTTGTTCCCTTTCCTACCGAGTGGCATCTGGGAAAAAGAACATCATTCTTTGTGGCGAGATCCTTGCTTCCATAGAAATAAGATGATTTTGGGGTCCTGTCCCTCCTTGAGGAAACTGTATAGCAGACAGGCTTGGAAACCCATTGTCTGCCTCGAAGACAAAACAAAGCCTTTCGGCTCTGGGCCCCTGCGGTGAGCAGGCTCTGTGCCCACATGAGGTCTCTGAGAGTCTATTTCTCATCCTCACCCTGCCCAGGGATACCCACGGATGCGCCACTGGAGAGGAGGCTGAACACACCTGATGCCTCTTGGGTTAGGCTCTGGCATCAGATTCTTGGCTGACCTAATTGGGGGCAGGCATGGCCCTGCTTCCCTTAGTGCTGCAGGTAGTGGGATCCTCATCCTGCTCCTTGGATCACTGGAGCTGCCACCTGCTGTGTCTGTGGGTGATGATGCTTGAAAACCTACTTTTTATTTAATTTTATCAAATATGTGTTTTAAACTTTTAAAATTTATTTCTGGCTGCACTAGGTCTTCCTTGCTGTGTGCAGGCTTTCTCTAGTTGTAAGCAGAGGCTACTCTTCAGTTTCGGTGTGTGGTCTTTTCATTGTGGGAACTTCTCTTGTTGCGGAGAACAGGCTCTAGGGCATGTGGGCTTCAGAACTTGCGGTACAGGGGCTTAGTTGCTCTGTGGCATGTGTGCTCTTCCTGGACCAGGGATTGAACCTCTGTCCCCTGCAGTGGCAGGCCGATTCTTAGCCACTAGACCACCAGGGAAGTCCAAACACCTACTTTTTAGATATTTGGAGGAACTCAGCTCTCCGGCCAGGAGTGGAAAATCCAGCCCTAATTGAGAGTGATGAGATCACCCAGGAGTGTTTGCTTTGGGGCGATTTGGGGGTGGGAGGGCCCTTACTGAATTCCCTTGTGGCCTGGCAGAGAGTACAGCTCCTCATGGCTCGGATGTAATTAATATGGTTTAGAGCTGACCACCAGGCCCTGATTGGCTTCCAAAGAGGTTTGCACATGGGAAAGAATGAAACAGGCTCTCCTGGGACCTCAGCTTCACCCGGGGTTACTTATTTAGAACATCACCTTTCTCATGGGCTCTGGTCCCTCATGTTTCCCCCTCTATACCCACCTCTGAGCAGCACAGCATCTAATGATTGCTATTTCTTTTTTTTCATTGATTGTATTTATTTATTTATTGGCTGCATTCGGTCTTTTTTGCTCTGTGCGGGCGTCAAGTGGGGGCTGCTCTTCATTGCAGTGCTCAGGCTTCTGACTGCGGTGGCTTCTCTTGCTGTGGAGCACGGGCTCTAGTGCATGGGCTTTTGCGGTTGTGGTGTCCAGGCTTAGTTCCTCTGCTGCAAGTGGGCTTTTCCCAGGCCAGGGATGGAACCCACGTCCCCTGTGCTGGTGGGTGGATTCTTGCCCACTGTGCCGCCAGCAAAGTCCTGAGCAGTTTCTTTCCCTTGAAAGAAGTACAGTTTTCTTCTCAATATTGCATCCAGTCCTAACTGGATGCAACCTCTTACAGAAGCCTCCACACCTGGATGGGAAGAACCCCTTCCAGTGCAGCAGGGCTCTTTCATGGTCCCTTGTGAACACGTCTTCCATGGAGCCCCTGGATACACTACAGTTAGGTGCCAGGTATTCAAAGGGGCTGCATGGCAACTGCTTTTTGTTTGTTTGCTTTTATAGTATTGAGAGTAAGCAGTTGTTTTAATATACTTTTTCTCACCCCATGAGGCATGACTCTCCAGTTGACACTGGGTATCAGGACTTCAGCAATCCTGGGGGCCATGAGAATGCTAAGGGACCACTGTCCCCCACTGGGGAGTTACTATTTCATCACCACATAAGGCAACAGGTGGACTGGCCTCCAGGACCCAATCCAGGACCCAAGGCACATTTGCCATCTCACCTTGACCAGAGTGGTCCAGGTTGCTGGCTTCCAGCCCAGAGAGGGTGAGGGGACTGAGCCATGTGAGCTGAAGGCCATGATGGATGAGAAATGGCCCCTGGGGTGCAATGAGCCACCTCAGCAGCCTGTTGATGGATGGAGAGCTAATGGCATGCGATAGGCAGCCTCGAGGAGTGCTGAGTAGCAGGAGGGAATGACTCGAGTCCGCAGTGCAGAAATTAGTTTGTGGGGAGCCTGGGCTAGCAGGTGAAAGAAACCAATCTGTCAGCAGCCCTCTCGGTTCTGCCTTCAAGACTGAACCAGAATCCATCTGCGTCCCTCAGTTCCACAGTGACTGCCTTGCCCAGACACCCCATAGTCTCTAGATCATTGCATCACAACTACTGAGCCTGTTCTCTGGAGCTCTTGAACCATACCTACTGAGTCCACGTGCCCAGGAGCCTGCGCTCTACAAGAGAAGCCACCACAGTAAGAAGCTAGAGAGAAACTACTGGAGTGTAGTCCCACTTGCTGCAACTAGAGAAAGCCCATGCAGAGCAACAGACCTAGTGCAGCCAAAATAAATAAATCAACTTTAAGAAAATGCTAGAAAATGAAGTCAGGTCATGTCATGCCTCTTCCCAAAACCCTCCAGGGGTTTCCTGTAGTGGGTTGAATAGTGTCCAAACCTTCATGTCTACCTGCCACCTCAGAATGTGGCCTTGTTTGGAAGTAGGGTCTTCACAGATGCCGTTAGTTCAGGGTCGAGGTGGAATCATACTGGATTAGCATGACCCCTTAAGTCCAATGACTGGTCTTTAAGAGGAGAGGACAAGGTGGACTCACAAAGGAGGGGCACCGTACGAAGATGAAGCAGAGTCTGGAAAGACATGCAGGGGTCAGAGCAGGAAGGCTGAGGATTGCTGGCTCCACGGACTCCCAAGCCCATGCCAGGCCCTGAGAGCAGCGTCAACCCTACGTTCAATCCGAGTCCAGCTCTGCCCATCTGCTGAGGTCACAACAGTTCCCATCTGGAGGTGGATGGGCAGCCTCCCAAAGCAGCGATGGTACAAGCATTTTGGGAGCAGCAGTAATGCTGCCTGTTTACATTTTGTATATGCGTAGTTCGTGTATAGAGTGAGATTATGAAATGCATTATATTAACATCTATATGGGTTTCCCAGGTGGTGCTAGTGGTAAGGAACCCCCCTGCCAATGCAGAAGACATAAGAGATGCAGGTTCAGTCCCTGAGTTGAGAAGATCCCCTGGAGGAGGGCACAGCAACCCTCTCCACTATTCTTGCCTGGAGAATCCCATGGACAGAGGAGCCTTGTGGGATACAGTCCATGGGTTTGCAAAGAGTTGGACACGACTGAAGCAACTTAGCACGCAGTATACAGCATCCATACACACAAGACACACGGATGAAAAGATGGGACTCTTGACCCCAGAAGAAAGAGGGTTGTTGACTGCTTCCTGAGGCTTGAGGTTTGTTCTGTTATGGGTCATGATTTGCCCATTTTAATACCTCTCCCCTCTCAGCCTCACTCTCTGCTTCTATGGCACCAGGGCAGCTGGCACCGGGGATGATTACAAAAGAACGTGTTAGTAGTTGTTTCCTGAATGAGCAGATTTGCAGCCTGTGCTCCTCCTGGGGCCTCTTCATACCCCCTCCGCCCACTGCACGGGGCCAGCCCAGCCTCACACCAGTGCCCAGAACCCCTGCCCTTGGAGCTGTGACCTCTGGGTTAAGGAAAGGTCCAGAAAAGAAAAAAAAAAAAAAAAAAAGAGGGGGAAAACCTTCTGCTATGGGCTGGCCGGTTTTTAGATTCTTTTTTTTTTTTGGCTAGAGTCTTGGTTGTGGCCTGTGGGATCTGGTTCTCTGAGAGGGACTGAACCCAGGCCCTCTGCATTGGGAGTGTAGAGTCTTAGCCACTGGACCACCAGGGAAGTCCTGGTTTTTAGATTCTTGTAGGAGAGGCCACAGCTTTGAGGTGGGTTTCTAGCCTATGGGCACCAGACTGCTGGCCCTCTTCTGCTGGAATCTTCATTGTTTCACTGCTCATTGGTGTGGCTACAAGGAGGGGCCGGAGCCTCTGGCTGTGTCCTGCGGTCATTTGTTCCCTCTCTTGGGAAAGCACTGTCTGCAACGGTGCGGTCAGAGCTATGGCCCCGTTGTTTCTGCAGGAGGATGTCTTGGGAGTCAGAGCTGTGGGCCCATGTGCATAGCCTTGGTCCCCATCCTAGTGACCTTGCTCTGACCTGAGTCAGGACACATGTGGACAGGCTCCCAGCACCCCTGTGGACATGGACCATGGACCCCTGGAACTTCGATCATGCCCTCACTCATTCTCCTCTGAGGGCCCCTTCTTGGAGATCTAAAGCTGGCTGGAGCCAGGAAGGGTCTTGGTTGAGCCTCCCCACACTTCATAGCTCTCCCTGCAGAATCTTCACCCCCTCTCCCAAGGCTCTAGTATCTTTCTGTAGGTCAAGTCGTGGCCACTTGCCCTGGACTTCTGGCTACATCATCAGCACACGCATTCCCCACCCCTTCCTCTCCTGCCCTGTGTGGTCAAACTGGTCACATCCTCACTGCTCACTCTAAGGTGGAGACACAAATTGCCCTCGTGTTGCAAAATTCAGTGGAAAAATGCTCCCTCCCCTCAAATTGGATGTTCTGGGATCCCTGCCACCTACAAAGTTCAACTCTCCCTGCCTGTAACACCAGCTCTCTCTCGATGGTCTGTCTCCTCCACAGACTCCCTGCCTGAAGCACATAGGGCCAGCCACACCCTCCAAGAGTCCACCCCAGATCATCCTCGTGGCCTGTCCAGAGAGCTGATGCCACAGAATCCAGCCAGTTGTCTTCACTCCTGCAATTTCCCACCAACTCCTCCTTTTGTGTCTGCTCAGAGCCCCTCTTCTCCCCTCCCTTCACTCCTTCCTCTGTCTTGGTGAATGGGTCTTTCTGGAATCTTCTCTTTTGCTTCCTTCCCATGGACAGAGGAGCCTACTGGGCTACAGTCCATAGGGTTGCACAGAGTTGGACATGACTGAAGTGACTTAGCATGCCCGAATGCATGTCCAACAGCTTCCTAAGCCCTGGCTCTTTTAGCCTTTGTTTCCCCTGGAATCAGCCTCCTCCTTTAGTCCACACTTACTTCCTTTGATTCCAAGTGGTCATCATTTTACCCAGATTGCATCCAATACCTTTGGACTGGCCTCCCAGACTCTGTCTATGTGTGCAGACCCATCCACCTCTGCGAGACTCCAGGAGGGAATGTCCATGGGAGCACCTGGTTAAAGTCCCAGAAAACACAGGAGAATTTTCAGGCAAGACACACACTGGGCTGGCAGGGCAGGTAAATAATTTGTCCTCCAAATCTTAGGATCCAGGCTTAGGAACATGAAAGCTTGTGACAGGTAAACTGGAGATAAAGTGAAGCAAGGCTTTCTCACACAAGATATCTTCATCTCTGGAACCAATCCCCACAGAGGGAGCAGAGCCTGCCACCACACCCGGTGTCCCCAGGGCTGCAGAAGAGCCAACAGTCACATTTTCATGGCATCCTTCCAGAAGCTGCGGAGGGCTCTTGGTTTCTGGCCCATTTTTCCCTGGCCTTGAAAGCCACCTTTGTCCCACTGCTGCTGCTCTTACTGCCAACACTGTCACTTAACATTTATTAAACATCAAAGTATTTATTGCGAGCCAGCCCTCCACATACACTTTCCCCTTTAGTTCTCATGACAACCTTCACTTCTTAGATGCTGACACAGAGATGAAGCCAGGTTAGGGGACAGAGGCAGCCTGTGGTAGAGCTGTGATTAGAACCAGAGTCCAGGTCCCAGAGCCTGCACCCCTGACCTTGGCGATGCCGTGTTTCTGCTGATGGTTTCATGCTGTGCCAGCCCTTGGCTCTCCCCATCCTTTCTTCTTCCCCCATCTCTTGTGGAGAGAGGTAAGAACTTGTCAGCTTCTGCCTGTAACTGTTCTCCCTGGGACCACTCTCTGGGCTTGTGACATCCTGGTTGCTGGAGGGCACTGATTGCTTGCTTGGCACCTACTATGTACTGGGAGCTTTCCGTGTGTGCTATTCAGACCCCATGGCAACCCTGTGGAGGGGTATTAGGGTGATTAAAGAGCAGAAGCTTCCCTCTTTCCTTCATATATGCCCTGGCATGTAGAGGGACTCACTCATATTTAGGGCAGATTCACTTCTACCATGATTCCCAGCTCTCTGATGGGGAACCCCAGACTGAAAACTCTAACTGTGAGGTTTCCCACCCCTGACCAACCCATTCCTTACAAAGAAACCACTAGCCCCCCTCTCCTCAGTGACATCTGGCCAAGAAAGCACTTTCTCTTTCCCCGGGCAGCACAGCCCAGCTGACCATTAAGCATCATCCTTCCTCATATCTTTCACCACAATTTATTTGGTGATTTGATGGGCAAAAAGTATTCCTGGTCCATACCTTTAATGTAATGAGGGCATTAGCGATGTGTAATGGAGGTGGAAATCACTTTCTAATACATAAAACATAAATACAGCAAAAGTCCACAAATGGACCATAACTCTTCCCCTTTTCATGGTCGATAAAGAAAAAAAGCCCCACAATCTTTCCTCATTAATTTTGACCAGGATGAAACTGTGGGGCTGCTGATTTTCCAAAGTGCTTTTTGCAAAATAATGAGGCTGTTTATTAACATCTAGAAGGGAGAGCTTGTGGCTACGACGGTTTCTATAGCAACCTCAAGAGAGGATGTGAGGCACAGCTGGCGGTGTCTGCGCCATTCCCTGCCCCCACCCTGTAATTGCAAGTGGCAGACCTGTGGACCATGGGGCTGAGAAGGTCACTTGGTGCTATGTCCCCTTAGTTGAATTTGGTAAAAGTAGTATTTGGTCAGAAAGGACACCGGTCTTAGGACTGTCCATAGCATGATACCTCTCAGCATTATGGTGGTCTGTGTGCAGCCTGGCTGTGGAAAAAAGCAAAGGACATATTTCTAAAAAGCATTTCACATCCAGGAGAATGGCCACAATGTAAAAGACAGATAACAGCAAATGTTGGTGAGGATGTGGAGGTATTAGAACACACATTCTTTGCTGGTTGGGATGTTAAATGGTGCAGGCTCTTTGGAAAACTATGTAGCTGTTTCTCAAAAAGTTCAACACAAACCACTGTATGATCCAGGAATTCTATTTCTACATATGTAACCAAGAGGAATAAAAGCAAGGAGATCAAATAAAAGCAAAGAGATCAAACCAGTCAATACTATATGAAATCAATCCTGAATATTTTTTGGAAGGACTGATGCTGAAGCTCCAATACTTTGGCCACCTGATGCCAAGAGCAACTCATTTGAAAAGACCCTGATGCTGGGAAAGAATGAAGGCAGGAGGAGAAGGGGACAACAGAGGATGAAAAGGTTAGATAGCATCACCAACTCAATGGCCATGAATCTGAGCAAACTCAGGGAGATAGTGAAGGACCAGGAAGCCTGGCACGCTGTAGTCCATGGGGTCCCAGAGAGTTGGACATGACTTAGCAACTGAAAAACAACAACAAGCCAAGAGGAATAAAAGCAGTTGTCCACACAAACACTCATATATGAAGCATTATTCCTGTGGCCCAAAGTAGAAACAACTCAAATATCCATCCCAAGATGAATAGATGAGGAAAACATGGTATATCCATATGATAGAATATTCCGTTCTGTTCTGTCGCTCAGTCGTGTCCGACTCTATGCGACCCCGTGGACTGTAGCCTACCAGGTTTCTCCGTCCATGGGATACTCCAGGCAAGAATACTGGAGTGGGTTACCGTTTCCTTCTCCAGGGGATCTTCCTGACCCAGGGATCGAACCCGGGTCTCCTGCATTGGAGGCAGACGCTTTAACCTCTGAGCCACAGGGAAGCCCCGATGCAATATTACTCAGCCATAAAAAAGAATGAAGTATTGTCACCTGCTACTACATAGATGAACCTTGGAAATATTATGCTTAATGAAAGAAGAAGGCCACAAAAGACCATGTATTAAATTAGTTTTCTAGGGTTGCCACAAGAAAGCACCACAAAATAGATGCCTTAAACAACAGAAATTTAATCTCTTGCAGTTCTGGAGATCAGAAGTACAAAATCAATGCGTCAGCAGGGCTGGTTCCTTCTGGTCTGTGTTTCTCCTCTATCTTCTGGGAGGTTTGACTTGTGGTTGGCATCCTCCCTGTGTCTTCACATTATCTTCACCCTGTGCACGTCTATTCCTCTGTCTAAATGTTCCCTTTTCATAAGGATGGGAGTCATATTGGATCAGGCACTCACCTTACCCCATAGGGTGGGGTCCTAACTAATCACATGTGCAATGTATTAACTTGTTACCTGTGTAGTGGCTTTGTTTTAGGTAATTACATGTGCAGTGGCCCTATTTCCAAGTAAGATAACATTAGGAGATCCTGGGGGTTAGGACTTTAGCATATGGATTTGGAAGTGGGACACCATTCATCCCATAAGAGATTCCATTTATACGAAATGTTCAGAATATGCAAATCCACAAAGAGACAGAAAGCTGATTAGTGCTAATGTGGAGCTGAAGAGGTTGGTGGGAAATGGGGAGTGACTCCTGATATGGGTATAGGGTTTCTTTTGAGGGTGATTAAAATGTTCTAAAATAAATTGTGATGATAGTCACACAACTCAGTGAACTAAAAACTATTGAGCCGTACCATTTAGATGAATGAATTGTATTGCTTATGAATTGTAACTCAATAAAGCTTTTAAAGAGATCCTTGAACATCCAAGAATAGAAGTTATTTTATTTTGTAGATTTCTGTCTGGCAGATTTTCATACTTGCTGCTTTGACAGTGACCACATTGGTCAAAAACAGGTCAAAGCCTGTTTCAGCCTCCCTTGCTGCCCTGATCACATTGTCTCCATTTCTTAGGATGGTGTCTTCTTGTCCTTTCTTTGTCCTGACCATCTTCCAAGGGTCCAGTCAAGTTGCCCCCTTTGTGAAGCCTTTTCTGATGACTTCAGTCTTCTGGAAGCCCCTCCTCCCTGAATATCTACAGGACATCCTTTGACTCTTGAGTCTCCATAGGTTTGTTTGTCTTATTCTCTGATTGTTCATGAGTCCATTGGCTTCCCAACTGGGTTGCATGTTCCTTCAGAGCAAGGGCTATGGGACCCCTTCCTAGTAGACCCTGGTGCCTGGCTGAGAGCTGGGCATGTAATTGGTGTTCTGCACATCACTGATAATTAGACTTACCATCAGAGTAAAGAGAAGACAAACCTGGCTCCCATTCCTGTTCCAGGGGACCAGGTCTACACAAGAGAGCATTCAACTGGGTTGCTTATTATGACTCACTGAACCGTGGTGTCACCTGCTCCTAGTCACTGAGTCAGGGTCACTGTTGCTCAGAGAAGTCTTTCACTTTTGGAAAGAGATCCTAGCTATATGAAGAACCAGAAACCAATATCCTGGGGTCTGGGCTGGTCCAGGGGAGCTCATTCCAAATGTAGGAGAACCCCGTACAAAGCCCCTAACCTGCATGGCCAGTTCTTTGAAAGCCCATGGTCAGGGAGTAACTTTATCATGTTCCTTTGGCTCTGTCAGCTTTTCCTTCCCTGTTCTGAGTCCCTGGAACCGTTTATCTCTTTCCAGACAGCAAACTGATCTCCCTGGATTTCAACTGATGAAGAGAGAAGACTGACTTAGTGCATGACTCATTTGCATTTTAATTCCCAGTTCCAGAAGCTAGGGGAAGTGTTCTAGCTCAAAGTTCCAGGAATGTTTCCCCAGAGATGGGATTTTAGGCAGCAGTGAGGAGGTAGTTAGGACACCGAGTGCTTTACATTATTCTTGGTTATTCAACTGGAGAGGCTCCATTATAAATGTTTCCTCTCTAGAAACCCTCTCTGCCAATTTTCAAACACTTTTAAAAATCAGCTGTGGGGCTTTTTTTTCAAAGGAAAAATTCACAAACTCCAGTATATAAAGCAGATTAGAGTGGACTTCTGGCCAGAAGTCTTCTGTAAGTTAATACTTCAAAGGCAGACTCAAAACTGAGAAAAATATAAAAATGGAAAAGTTACAAAGGCATGTCCATCCTAGTGAGGGATGTTAAGATGTATTTCTCAGGAGTTCATAGGACAAGCAGACAAAATAATCTGTCAGGACAGAAGATCTGAACCACACAATTAAACTAACCTAACTGACATTTACAAAACATGGCACTCAAGAAAGACAGAATGCATTTTCTTTTCATTTGAATAAATGAACATGGGGCGTTTGCCAAAACTGACCATACAGTAGCTCATACAGCCAGTCTTAACAATTTTCAAAGGATGGAATAATTTTGGGTATGTTCTCTGACAACAGTGCAAATAAGCTAGAAATCAATAACAAAATGATAACTAGAAAATCTCCAGCTGCTTAGTAATTAAACCACACATTTTTATGTGACCCAGGATTCATAAAAGAAATCACAATGGAAATTAGAAAATATTTTAAACTAAATGATAATGAAGACATATCATCATACTTGTAGATTATATATATGTGGAAAAACCAATAACTTAAGCTTTCATTTCAAGAAGCAAGGAAAAGAAAATTAAGCCAAAGAAAATAGAAGATAATAGAAAGACAAAAGCATAAATAAGTATAATACAAAGCAAATATACAATAGAAAAAAACAATAAAGTCAAAAGTAGGTTATCTTAAAAGATAAATGAAACGTGTGAGCTTCTAGTAAAACTGACCAAGAACAAAAGAGAGAAAATATATTACCAATATGAGGAACAAGAAAAGGAAAGGGAAGAACTCTATAGATGTTACAAACTTTATATAGATAATAAGGTATTATGAATACATATCTGCTAAAGCTCTTCCATCCCAAATAGATAATGAATCCATACAACTCAGTAGTAATAAGGAAAAAATGGCCAAAAGATTTGAACTGATACTTTACCAAAGTTGACATAACAATGACAAGTAAGTACAAGAGAAGATGCTCAACATCATTAGACAGAAAATGAAAATGAAACTAGAAAGAAATGTCACTATACACCTACCACACTGGCTGAAATTAAAAAAGACTCTCTGTACCAAGGTTCGGCAAGAAGGAGGAGTAACTCTGACACAATAATATCAAGTCTAAGTAGACCATGATAAGTTAGGTAGTAACTTACATACTACAATCCATAGATCAAATGTTAAAAAATAATACAAACAGATATAGCCAAAAATCTGGTAGAGAAGCTAAAATGAGATACTACAAAGTCTTAAAATAGTCCAAAAGAAGACAGGAAATGAGAAGTGAATAAGAAATAGAGAAGACAAACAAAAAACAAATAATACCATCGTTGACCTAAATTTAGCCATATCAATAATCACATTAAATGTAAATGATTAAGTATTCCAAGTGAAAGGCAGAGATTGTCAGAGCAGATAAAAATATAATACCCAACTATATATTATACACAATAAATCCCCTCTGAATCTAATGCTATAAATAGATTAAAAAACGAGAATGGAAATATATATTTCATGTAGAAACCAATAAAAAGAAAGCTTGTCATGGCTATACTAAGATCTGATGAAGGAAACTTCAAAACAGGGACTCCTTCCAGGAATAAAGAGAGGCAGTGCATAATTATAAGGTTATAAGGGGGAGTATTCACCAAGTAGATCTAATAATCTTGAGTGACTGTTCACATCACAATAGAGCTTCACAATATATGAAACAGAAACAGAACTGATGGAGAAATAAACAAGTCCACAGTCATGCTTGGGGACTTCAGTGCTCATCTCTCAGTAATCGATAGAACAAACAGACAGAAAATCTTTAAGGATATAAAAGACCTAGCAACATTTTGAACCAAGGTGACCTAATTGGCATTTATAGATCATTCTACTCAAAAACAGCAGAATTCACATTCTTAAGTGCATCTGGGACATTCATCAAGATAAACCCTATTCTATGAAAAAATGTTTGTTTCAAAAGTTTTCAAAAGTTTCAAAGAATTGAAACATTCTCAGATCATAAAAGATTTAAGCTAGAAATCAATAACAGAAATTAAATGCCACATTTTAAAACTTTGAGAAAGAGAAAACAAAGGGAAATCAGAAAAAATTTTAAATTGAGTGAAAATAAGAACATAACATAATAAAATTTGTAGGATGTGGCTAAAGTAGATTTTAGAGGGAAATTTCAAGATTTAAAATTAATTAATGAAATATTAAATGTCTATTAATTAATTATGTTAAAAAACTGAAAGACCTCACATCCATAACTTAAAAAGATACAAAAAAAGAGCAGAACTAAATAGAAAACAATAGGTGAAAGAAAACAATATAGACATAAAATGACAAAACTAAAAATAGAGAAAGTAATAGAGAGGAAGGATCAAGAAAACTTATAAAATTAAAAGTCAGACAAAGAAAGAATAAAAAAGACACAAATTGCCCTTATTATGAATGTGAAAGAGGAATTATTACAGATACCCAAATGTTGAAATATAATAAGGACATGTTAAGGACAACTTTATGCCTATAAATTTGACAATTTGGATAAAAATGGAAATTACTGAAAGCCACACACTACTTTAGTCCACTCAGAAAGAAAGAGCTAATAGTTGTATGCCTGTTAAAGAAGATGAATTTGTAGTTAAAAGTCTTGCTATAATACTTCAGACTTGATCAGCTAGATAAGTGAATTCTATCACATGTTTAAACAAAAATTAATTCTAACTCAATATAAACTCTTTCAGAAAATAGAAGAGGAGAGAGCATTTCTCAACTTAGACTCATAGTATTTGGTTTCAAGACATCATAAAGATACAATAGTCCAAACGGTGTGGTGCTAGAGGATAGTATAGACTTGCAAGTACAGACGTAAGCCATATAAGCATGACCAGTTGATTTTGACAAAGGTGCAAAGACAATTCGATACAAAAAAAGGATAGTCTTTTCAGTAAATGATGCTGGAACAATTGGATCAGTTCAGTTCATTTCAGTCACTCAGTCATGTCCGACTCTTTGCGACCCCATGAATCACAGCACTCCAGGCCTCCCTGTCCATTACCAACTCCTGGAGTTCACTCAAACTCATGTCCATCGAGTCGGTGATGCCATCCAGCCATCTCACTCTCTGTTGTCCCCGTCTTCTCCTGCCCCCAATCCCTCCCAGCATCAGAGTCTTTTCCAGTGAGTCAACTCTTCACATGAGGTAGCCAAAGTATTGGAGTTTCAGCTTTGGCATCAGTCCTTCCAGTGAACACCCAGGATTGATCTCCTTTAGAATGGACTGGTTGGATCTCCTTGCAGTCCAAGGGACTCTCAAGAGTCTTCTCCAGCACCACAGCTCAAAAGCATCAATATCTATGTTCAATAAACAAACAAATAAAGAAAACCCATCTGTAAACATACTTTTCACCTTAAGATCCTTAAATGTAAAACCTAAAAATTTAAAATTTATAGAATAATGCTATTTAATAAAAGATACTTTCTACAATAGGTATCCATTCTATATCTGTGCTTTCCAAAGAATTTTAAATTTTATTTAATTCTAATTAATTTAAATTTAAGTAATCACATGGATGGCAAACAGATGGGGAAAAAGTAGAAATCGTGAAAGATTTTATTTTCTTGGGCTCCAAGATCACTGCAGACAGTGACTGCAGTCACTAAATTAAAAGTGGCTTGCTCCTTGGAAGAAATGCTTTGACAAACCGAGACACCATAATAAAAAGCAGAGACAGCACTTTGCTGACAAAGATCCATATAGTCAAAGCTACACGTTTTTCAGTAGTCACATACAGATGTGAAAGTTGGACCATAAAGAAGGCTGAGTGCCGAAAAATTGTTGCTTTCAAATTGTGGTGCTGGAAAAGACTCTTGAGAGTCCCTTGGACATCAAGGAGATCAAGCTGGTTAATCCTAAAGGAAATCAACCCTGAATATTCACTGGAAGGACTGATGCTGAAGCTCCAATACTTTGGCCACCTGATGAGACTCATTAGAGAAGATCCTGATGCTGGGAAATACTGAGGGCAAGGGCAGTTGGGGTGACAGAGGATAAGATGGTTGGATGGCATTACTGACACAATGGACATGCATTTGAGCAAACTCTGGGAGACAGTGAAGGACAGAGAAGCCTGGTATGCTGCAGCTCATGGGGTTGAAAAAAGTCTGACACGACTTTTTTGCTAACTTGAACTCATGGATAACTTGAACTCAGTTGAGTTCAGTCACTCAGTCGTGTCCAACTCTTTGCAACCCCATGGGCTGCAGTAAGCCAGGCTTCCCTGTCCATCACTCCCTGGGCTTGCTCAAACTCATGGCCATCGAGTCAGTGATACCATCCAACCATCTCATCCTCTGCCGTTGGGAGAATGGCATTGAAACACGTACGTTGTCATATGTGAAATGAATCACTAGTTCAGGGTCGATGCATGTTATAGGATGCTCGGGGCTGGCGTGCGGGGATGACTCAGAGGGAGGAGAAAGGGAGGAGGGAGGTGGGAGGGGGGCTCAGGAGGGGGAACTTATGTAAACCCAGGGCGAATTCATGTCAATATATGGCAAAACCAACCAATATAATATTGTAAAATAATTTGCCTCCAATAAAAAATAATTACTTAAAAAAATAAATAAAACTGCTACACACACACACACACACAAAATCTTTCTCAGCATCAGGGTCTTTTCTTGAATGGTTTGACCTCCTTGCAGACCAAGGGACTCTCAAGAGTCTTCTCCAACATCACAGTTCAAAAACATCAATTCTTTGGCTCTCAGCTTTCTTTATAGTCCAACGCTCATATCCATACATGACTAATGGAAAAACCATAGCTTTGACTAGATGGACCTTTGTTGCCAAAGTAATGTCTCTGCTTTTTAATATGCTGTCTAGGTTGGTCACAGATTTTCTTCCAAGGAGCAAGTGTCTTTTAATTTCATGGCTGCAGTCACCATCTGAAGTGATTTTGGAGCCCCTCAAAAAAAAGTCTCCCACTGTTTCCATTCTTTCCCCATCTATTTGCCAAGAAATGATGGGACTGAATGCCACGATCTTATTTTTCTGAATGCTGAGTTTTAAGCCAACTTTTTCACTCTCCTCTTTCACTTTCATCAAGAGGCTCTTTAGTTCTTCTTCACTTTCTGCCATAGGGTGGTGTCATCTGAATATCTGAGGTTATTGATATTTTCCCCTGAAATCTTGATTCCAGCTTGTGCTTCATCCAGCCTGGCATTTCACATGACGTACCCTGCATATAAGTTAAATAAGCAAGGTGACAATATACAGCCTTGACGTACTCCTTTCCCAGTTTGGAACCAGTCTGTTGTTCCATGTCCAGTTCTAACTGCTGCTTCTTGATCTGCATGACACGACTTAGTGACTGAACAACACCACAGTCACATGGAGTTTGTTGCTATCATACTCATATTAGACAATGAAGAAAATACAATGAGAAGAAAACACAGGAGAAAGTTTTGTGACATTGAATTCAGCAAAGTTTTCTCAAATATGACACAAAATATGATCAATACATGAAGAAATGGATGACTTGGGCTTCTTCAAAATTAAAAATTTCTGCTCCAGAAAGACTTTCAAGAGAAAGAAAAGAGAAGCCACAGACTGTGAGACAATATTTGCAAATCATATATCTGATGAATGGATTGTGTGGAATGAATACAATGAATGGAATGAGTTGTAAACTAAACAACTCAATGAACATGGTGAAGCGATCTGAATAGATGCATCAAAAAATATATGTGGAAAGAAAACAAGCACATGAAAACGAGTCACCATCATCATTTATGATTAGAAATGACATTTAAAACCACAGTGAGATAACACTACATACGTTTTAGAATGGTTAAAAAAAGAAAAAGAAAATCTGTCAATCCCAAGTGTTGACGGGGATGGAGAACTGGAACTTTCAAGCATTACTGGTAGGAATGCAACAAAGTACAGATACTTTGGAAAATATTTTGGTAGTTTATTATACAGTTAAATATAATCTTGCCATATGACCCAAGAGAAATGAAAACATACAGTCACAAAAGAGGCAGATAAGAATATCAGTACCAGTTTCACTCACACTAGCTTCAAATTAGAAACAGCTCAATTATCCATCAAGAGGTAAATGGACTAACTGTGATGTATCCATACTCTGAAATACATTTAAGCAATTAAAAAACCACAGATACATATAACAGCATATGTGAATCTCAAAAATATTACACTGATCAAGACCCCATGCTGATTCTATTTTTGTGTGAAATTTAACAACTGGAAAAAATAATCTGGTGATAGTTTACCTGTTTGTCTGTTGGGGTGATGATAGGGGCTGACTTAAAGGAGGCACAAGAGAACTTCCTAAAATGATCTATGTAAATATTAATCTTGATTGATATATTTCATGAAATGTATAACTTGATTGAGATGATAACACTGGCATATATATTTGTCAGAATTCATTGAACTTAATGATTAAGATCTGTGCAAAATACTGAATTTACTTTTTTCTTAATTAAAGTAAATGGGAGGGGTATCTATTTGCAGGTATGAAATGATATCCAGGATAAATGGAAAAAATCAAGGTGTAAATCTGTGTACATAGCTTAATACTTTTTTTTTTCAGTTGGATACTTTTTGAATCAACCTAATACAAATGGTTACCTCTCAAAGGAGAGATGGAAGATAGAGGAAGGGACAGGATGGAAGTGATACTTTTCTGAATTTATCTTGGCTTAGGTTTCTACTTTGATATCATTTATAAAATTAAATTTATAAAGAAATAAAATCCCAAGAGAAATAAAAATTGAAAAAAGTAAAAGAGCTATATACAGCATATATTATTATTTAGTAATTATTAACATATAGTTAATTATACTATATTATATACTTGCATATTATATGCTTATATACTTGATACAGTATAATTAACTATCAATAATTAACAATAACTATCACTCTAATGGAAGAAAGTGAAGAACTAAAGAGCCTCTTGATGAGGATGAAGGAGGAGAGTGAAAAAGCTGTCTTGAAAGTCAACATTAAAAAAACTAAGATCATGGCATCTGGTCCAATCACTTCGTGTCAAATAGAAGGGGAAACAGTAGAAACAGTGAAAACAGTGACAGACTTTATTTTCTCGGGCTACAAAATCACTGTGGATGGTGACTACAGCCATGAAATTAAAAGACTCTTGTTCCTTGGGAGGAAAGCTATGACAAACCTAGACAGTATAAAACGCAGAGACATCACTTTACCAAGAAAGGTGCATATAGTCACAGCTCTGGTTTTTACATTAGACGGGTAAGGATGTGAGAGTTGGACCAGAAAGAAGGCTGAGCACCCAAGAAGTGAGGCCTTGGAACTGTGGTGTTGGACTCTTGAGAGTCCCTTGGACTGCAAGGAGGTCAAATCAGTTAATCCTAAAGGAAATCAACCCTGAATATTCATTAGAAGGACTGATGCTGAAGCTCCAATACTCTGGCCACCTGATGAGAAGAGCCAACTCATTGGAAAAGACCCTGATGCTGGGGAAGATTGAAGGCAAAAAGAGAAGGGGGCGATAGAGGATGAGATGATTAGGTAGCATCACCGCCTCAATGGACATGAATTTGCGCAAACTCCAGGAGATAGTGGAGGACAGAAGAGTCTGGTGTACTATAGTCCACGGAATTGCAAAGGGTCAGACACAGCTTAGTAACTGAGCAACAAAAAATTATTTAGTTGAAAGTTGCTAAGTGAGTAGATCTTAAATGTTCTTACCGAAAAGAAATGGTAGTTGCGTGATGTGATGGAGGTGTGAGCTAATGCTATGGTGGAAGTCATTTTACAACATAAAAATTTATCAAATCAATGTGTACACCTTAAACTTATGTTTAAGTTTAACATGACACATAACATGACAATGTTATGTGTCAATTATATCTCAATGAAGCTGGGGAAAAGTACATAGTGAAAACAGTTATTTTTTGTCGCTTTAGAATATACTCTTGTGATTGTACACCCTTAGTTGCTATACCGATATACTCAAGGCACAGTAGGGCTACACAAAATATTAAAATGCATTTTGAAAGTCTTACTATTTGTAATAATATTGGCATTTTCAAATATAAGAAAATAAAGCAAGTTAATGTGTTATATTTATATTGTTAAGGTCCAAGATTTTTCAGTGTAAAAGAAGAGAGATACTATTATGAAATCAAGAGATTAAATAAAATCCATGTAATGATAAGTCTGAACTGGAAACATCAGTATTATCTTATGATATTTTTTGTTTTTTAAAAATGCAAATGCAGTTGCTGTCCACTATAAAAGCTCAGAAGTAAAAAGCATCCTCAGCACCCAGACTATGGTCTCTTTACTCCATTCCCCATGAATAAGAACCAGGGCTCTGGAAAAAAGTTTCTGATTCCAGGTGTGGGGCAGGAAAAACAAAATGAGCCTGCCCTAGAACAGCTGCTTGTGGCCCAAAGCCACGACCTATTAAAAACTGTTGAGTTCTGTCAAAGAACAGAAGGGCCAGCAGGACAGGACTCCCAGTGTTCAAAGACAGGGCAATCTGAGCATAAAAATACTGCCCATAGCACATGGAATGTGTTTGCAAAACATCCATACATTTATAGTGCTACTTCTAAAAGAAAAGCAAAACCAAACAAAACAAGAGTGTCAGAGGAAGAGAGAGAGATAGGGGAGAGATAGAGGTAGAGACAGAAAGATAGGGGAAATGACAATTCATTGGCAGCCATTAGTGCAGCAGCAATGTTAATTGCTCAGTCGTGTCTGACTCTTTGTGACTCCATGGACGGTAGCCAACAAGGCTCTTCTGTCCATGGGATTCTCCAGGCAAGAATACTGGAGTGGGTTGACATTTCCTTCTCCAAAAGATCTTCCTGACCCAGGGATCAAACCTTTGTCTCCTGAATTGCAGGCATATTCTTTACCGTCTGAATCACCAGGGAAGCCATTGAAGCATAAAACTCTTACTCTGAAAACTGGCAATTCAAAGGAAATAAACATGTGTCCTTCCTTCCCTGTAATAATTATTTAACCCTAGTTGATGACAGTTCTTAAGAATCTTAGCTAATAAATGTGGAAGGATTGTTGGAACTGGAAGAGGACCATTATTCAATCCCTAGTGGGATAATCCATTCAGGCAAACATGGGCAATGGTGGGGCCGGAAGGCTGGGGGCTTGTCACATAGCAAATGCATGGATCTGAATTCGTGGCGCTAGCAGCTGTGGTTGTAAACATGACATGGTTTTTCCTTCATGAAACAGTTATAGTGGTTACAACTATTCGCTCATTCAACAAGCTCATTGTGCACTTAAACTCCTGGGGATCCACCAGTGCGCAGCTCACACAGAGTTCCTGCTGTCATGCTGATGAAATGCCCCAGGGGTTAAACACAGGTGTGAGGATATGTGAGCATCCGTCAGTCTTCTCTGTACTTTGTTTGCACGTTTGAATGTTTTCATCACAAAAATAAGAAAAAGTAAATAAAAGATGAGGTTAGTTTATTAGTAGCATCCATTGATCTTAATAGTTCCAATTCATCACATTTACTTATCACATCAGAACAATAAAGCTGTTATATATTGCTGCCTGTGACATTTGAAATTGGGGGTTATGGGAGATAGCCCAGAATCCACCTCATTTCAGAGGCTTCTTAGTTGCACTTCCCAGGAATGCTGCTGTTGTTCAGTCACTAAGTTGCGTCCAATTCTTGCAACCCCATGGACTGCAGCACATCAGGCTTCCCTGTCCTTCACCGCCTCCTGGTGTTTGCTGAGATTCATGTCCATTGAGTTGGTGATGTTATTAACCTTCTCATCCTCTGTTGCCCCCTTCTCCTCCTGCCCTCAATCTTTCTCAGCATCAAGGTGTTTTCCAATGGGTTGACTTTGCATCAGGTGGCCAAAGTATTGGAGGTTCAGCTTCAGCATCAGTCCTTCCAATGAATATTCAGGGTTGATTTCCTTTAGGATTGACTGGTTTGATCTTCTTACAGCCCAAAGAACTCTGAAGAGTCTTGAGAAGAGTCTTCTCAAGCACCACAATTCAAAATCATCACTTCTTCAGTGCTCAGTCTTCTTTACGGTCCAATTTTCATGTCCATACATGACTTTTGGAAAAAGCATAGCTTTGACTATATGGACCTTTGACTGAAAAGTGATGACTCTGCTTTTTAATACAGAAAGCGGGAATAGAGTCATAAACAATAACACTGTTTTAGAAGTCCACCTTACAATCTCAAGATTCTCTTTGATTAAACTGGTGCTGAAGTCTTGAAAGACAGATTTACGTTATTGTTTTCAAGCACAAAATTGCAGAGAAAGCCTTCAGGTTTTTTGGAAGCATTTGACCATCCCCACAGGGGCAGAATCCCCTTCATCCCATGCTACCTGGTTACAGAGGATGAGCCTGGCACTCTGAGCCTGACCCCTGCCCCGAATTAACAGAGCCCTGCAGGTGGATGCTGCCAGCATGGACTAATCACCCATGTACAGTGCACCTGCAGCCTCCCTAATGAGTGATGCAGCCACAGGGAGGGCGGTCGAGACTTTGTTCCAAGCCCTCCCCAGGATGGAGGTGACCTGTCAGCCCGGAAATAGGTTGCTGGTCCCTGAAGTATGAAACTTTCCATTTAACACCTTGTTGAATGTGCTGATTTTTATTACATCTAAAAATAGTTCAAGTATAATTACAGTGAAATTTTGTGTAATCATTTTTGGAATCCTTGAGCAAATTCTGAGGGGTCCTGGAATACATAGTTTGAAAACCCACCTTTTATATCCTTTCTGGGTCTGTCTCACTCTGCCTTATACTGTGGGCTTGAGTTGGGAATTTCTCAAGAGGTGGGGACTGATTCCTAGTCCTAAATTAGAGTTGAACTAAGTTCTAAGGCTATTGTTGCAGGCTTAATATATACCTTGGAAATAAATTAATTAATTAATGTGTGACATACCACCCCTCTGCCCCCGTCTCACGGACAAGGAATGTTCATTCTTCTGGTGTCCATGGGACCTGGCATAGGACCTGGAAGATGGTTGTAAGTCAGGGGTTGAATTTATGAGCGAATAAAGTCCTTGCCCAGTGGCACCCTCGCAACATGCATCCCTGGTATCCATGTCGTCTGGTCCTTGGCTTTAGAAGACTTGCCACAGTGACCCATCATGTCCATACCTCAGTCCAAACTGCAGCTGTCACTGCCCACCAGGAGGAGCAACCTGAGTCATAAGTTCCCTGGCCCGTCCCTCAGATGCCGGTCCCCTAGTGATGCTTTCACATGTAGTTCAGGCCATTGAGCAGATCTTGAAAATGTTAGTGCAAGAGTTAGTCACCCAGTCATGTCCAACTCTTTGCAACCCCATGAACTACAGTCCACCAGACTCCTCTCCATGGGATTCTCCAGGCAAGAAAACTAGAGTGGGTTGCTATTTCCTTCTCCAGGGGACCTTCCTGACTCAGGGATCAAACCCAGGTCTTCTGCATTGTGGGCAGATTCTTTACTGTCTGAGCCACCAGGGAAGGAATGTGGGGATCCACTGCTTTTCTGAGATGGGAGTCCCCAGGTCAGGGACTCATGTTGGTGGGTCTAGGAACGGCATGTAGAAGGTGGCTGCTCTTTCCTATTTGTCACCCACGGCTGGTCTGCCTGGCATCCACCAGCTCTGGGAGGCCTTTCCTTCTCACAGGTTCTGCCAAGATGGTTGGACTTGTCAGAACCCATCAAGGAAGGCTGCTTTCAGGCAGTGAATTGAATTTGCAAGCAAGATAATCAGTTATTGATTTGGAAGAGTGAGCCGTGGCTCCTGCCTGCTTCTGAGGAAATGAACTCCTCTTTCTGGAATATTTACTGGTCACAGGGAAGCAGCGATGGCTTTCCAGAGTGAGAAATCTGGTCAGTTACAGGGGAAGAAGAAACAGAGTGAACTGAGCCTGGGCCCCTCTCCCTGACCCCCCACATCCTGTGTGTTGATGTAGGTGAAACAGAAAAACTCGTAGCCTTGGGGACAAGGGTGGCTACATTGCACACCCAGGGAAGGCAAGGTTGTCATGGAAACCCAGGTTTCCAGGTTCTCCATCTCTTAGAGGTGCTGCTGCTTCAGGTAAGACATCTTTTGGACCCAAGAGACAAGAGGGACCCTAGCCTGACCTTCCAGCCCATCCCCCTTACCCCTAGCTCCTCAGGTCCTTTGTAGCCTGGAGTGGCCCCCACTGACACCTCTGGCCCCCACATTCCCAGGGAGGGTCTCCACCCTACAGAACCTGGGCCCTGAAACAGCTCCGTCAGGATCCCTGAAAGCCCTGATTCTAAGCCGCCTCTGACTGTTGGGGGCTCCCTTGAGTTAACAACAGTATCCCAAAGAGGGCATAAAACCCCATTAGAGTCAGAATTCGTTCTGATTATAAAATCTCTCTGAATTCCAGACGTGATAATAAGAGAGGGGGAAAATGTATCTTAGAATTAAAGAAACGTGGTGGTGTTATGCTCACTGTTCTCATTATTAATCTGTTTACATCTCACTCTGTACCCAGAGGGTTTTCTGCTGGGAGTTGAGATGGCAACTTTCACATCCCTCAGCCACGTGTTGGCTAAGAGGACATTAGCTGAGGTGGCCCAGGGGCGCCCATGTGCCTGCTGGGTCCAGAGGTATGTCCAGCCTGGGGAGGCCCTTCTGACCTCCTGACCTTCTCTGGCCAAGTGAGACATCTGTGGGTCCTCCCCATCCCCTCCCTGATTTAGCTCACCCTCTGGTATCCATGGCCCCAGAATTTCTGAGCCTAAAGCCATGAGCCAAGGTAGGACCAGCTCTTCTGTGTTGCTGTGTGTTCTCTAAAGATTAACCCCAAGAAGTGGGGGTTCTCAGTCGGATCCTGGCCTTTGTGGTCAATGGGACGTCAAGGCAGGAGGCCAGAACCCGCTCCCTTCACACTGACTATCCTGATGTCTGTATAGGCCTTCTTGGCTCTCTTGCCCTGGGCTTGCTGATGTTAGGCACAGGCTTCATATCTGAGGGGTGAACAAAATAATGAGATCCATTTGCTTGCAGCACATTTTCTGCTTTTCCTTGGGCTCTGTGGCTTGGAGCTGGCAACACAAGTCTAGGCATCAGGGTATCAGGGCATCAGTACACTAGGCAGGAGCCTGCCTGGCCCAAGCCCAGAGTCTCCCCTTCCTCTCTGGGCTGCCCACCAGGGTCCCCATCCTGGCAGGATCATGCTCACGGTGACATTTTCCCCAATGGTCTCACCTTTGCAAGGTGGAGCTTTGAAGTCAGTTTGTGAGGCTGATGTGTCCTTTACCCATGGGGGCATTGACTCCAGGACAGACTCCCCTTCTCCCTCCAGGCAGAGGAAGCTCTGGAGTTGGAGCCCGAATCCCCATGCAGTACCTCCTCCTCCTTATTCCATGTCTGTCCAAAAGGGCGAGGAGAATTTGCAATCGGATCTCAGGCTGGCCAAAGACCCAGGAGTAATGATGTTCATGTTTATTCTGGAGGGAGCCCTTTCCATCGGCAAATATTAGCTAATCCTTGGCTTCGCTCTGGGAGAGACGTGGAGAGTGAGACAAAGGCTAGGGCCCGAGTCAGGAGGAGAATGCATGTGAAAATCAAAGGTACTCCGGGGAGCTGAATCGATACACAGCTAATCCCTGGGCCTTTGACTAGCCCTCCTCACAGGGAGTTTGGCCTCTGGACCCTGGAATTCCAGGGAACTGGGGATTCTGCCTCATTAATTCTCTGGTCACCTTGGGGCTCACTGGGGACCGGCACACCTCCTCAAGGCAGTTTCGTGGTGGGGAATCACTGAGTTGTGCTTCCCCCTACTGCCTCGGGAGGAAGGTAGGACACTGATGGAGACTGGGGTGGCCCAGGTGGTCAGGTCCCCAATCTGGAAGCAGTGTCTCCTTCTTGAGGAGGCCTGTGGAAGGTCTTGGGAATGTGGGCTCTTTCTTTTCTGGCCTCTGAGCTTCTCACTCTCAAATAAGCCCTCTAGCTGGAGTCAGCCTTTCTTCTCCATGCACGGTTTCTGTCTTCTCCAAAGCAGGATGGGGTAAACCATCCTGTTTAACTCAGCAATGCTGCTGACAGGTTCCCAGGTGATGGAAGATTTGCTAGATTTTCCTATCTGTTCCCTTTTCTTCCTCTTTCTTCAGAATGATGACAAAGGGGAGAGAAAGCATATTAAGCAATAGCTACCGGTAGGAGGTTAGGGGAAGAAAGCTGATGGGATCCCATGCAGGGTGCAAAGCTGGGCCATCCTGGTGGGGCCTGTTGTGGCCTGAATTCTGCTCCCTAAGTATGTATGTTGAAGTCCCAAGCCCTAGGGCTTTGGAATGTGACTGCATTTGGAGATGTGCGTGGTCAGTCACGTCAGACTTTTTGTGATCCCATGGACTGAAGTCTACCAGGTTCCTCTCTCCACAAAATTCTCCAAGCAAGAATACTGGAGTGGGTTGCCATTCCCTTCTCCAGGGAATCTTCCTGACCCAGGAATCAAACACGCGTCTCTTATGCTTGAATTGGAGGTGTGGGTCTTTAAATAAGTGATTAAGTTAAAATGAAGCCCGTGGGCCCCAATCCAGTCTGACTGGTTGTCCTTATAAGAGGGACACCAGTGTGACACTGGAACAGGGAAAGGTCGTGTGAGGTCACAGCGAGAAGAGTGTTGCCTGCAAGCCAAAGGGGGAGCCCTCAGAGAACACCAACCCTGTCAGCTCTCTCATCTTGGACTTGCAGCCTCCAGAGCTAGGAAAAAAGAGATTTCTGCTGTTTTGACCCATGGTCCTTGGTGCTTGGTTTCGGTGGTCAGAGCAGATGAACGCAGGCACCCAGGCTCAGCAGGGTGCTGAGGGGTGCCCCCAGCAGGGATTCTCTGGGATCCGGACAGAGTCTGCGGTGTTGGCAGCTGGCACCCACTGGGGCTGCCCTTCCTCCATCCCACCTGCTCCTGGGGGGATGTCATGCAGCAGCCCTGCCAAAGCCTCGGGCAGCCGGCCAAGATGTAACTCTGAGCTCAGGGTCTGTGGGGTGACTGCTAGTTTATCTCCACTAATGGGACTCCACTGGAGAGCCACGGCCCCAGAGAGGTGCCGTCTGCAATTTCCTGTTCTACAAATGCTGCCATTTCCACCAACTGGCCTCAAGTGAGAAATCTGTAATTAATCGAAGGAAGATCCCATTTAGATCACCCCTGGGCACCGGTTTTGGAGACCAGCTCCTGGACTGGCTGGGCTCAGCCTGAGTAAACTCTTGTTTTCTTAACTAACAGGAAATGCATCTCTACTAGTTTTTTAAGGGATAAAATAAACAGGTTCACAATTCTGCCAGTGGAATTTGCTGGAAAAAGGAAGAATTAAGTTTACGGTGTAACAGCAATTGATTATCCCCCAACTTGACATTATCCCCTCCTATGCATGTCCTTTCTTTTCTTTTCTGTTTTTAAATGGAACGTAGGGACTTCACTGGTGGTTAAGTGGTTAAGAATCCTCCTTGCCGTGCGGGGGATGCACGTTCCATCCCTGGTCGGGGAACTAAGATCCCACATGTGTGGGGCAACTAAGCTCATGTTCTGCCAAATAAAACCTGACAAGGCAAATGAATAAAAAATAAATGCTGGGAAAGAAGGAGGGCAAAAGGAAAAGGGGGCAGCAGAGGATGAGATGGTTGGATGGCATAACTGATCCAATGGACATGAATTTGAGCAAGCTCTGGGAGATGGTGGAAGACAGTGGAGCCTGGGGTGCTGCAGTCCAGGGGGTCACAGAGTCAGACCCGACTTAGTGATTGAATAACAACCACAACAAATAGTTGATTTACAGAATTGTGTTAATTTCTACTGTATAGCAAAGTGATTCAGATATATATACACACACACACATATATAATGTACATGCATATATACACACACACAATATATATAATATACATACATATATGTACACACACATATATAATATACATACATACACACACACATATATAATATACATACATATATATACACACACATATAATATACATACATATATATACACACATGTATATAATATACATGCATATATACACACACACACATATATGAGAAAGTGAAACTGAAGTGTCACTTGCTCAGTCATGTCTGACTCTTTGTGACCTCATGGACTGTAGCCCACCATGCTCCTCTGTCTATGGAATCCCCCATTCTCCAGGGAGTGGGTAGCCATTCCCTTCTCCAGGGGATCTTTCAGACCCAGGGATTGAACCCATCTCTCTTACAGCCTAGGTGGGTCCTTTACCATTAGAACCACCTGTATGTATATATTCATGTGGGCTTCTCAGGTGGCGCTAGTTGTAAAGAACTTGCCGGCCAATGTGTGAGTCCTAAGAGATGCAAGTTCAGTCCCTGGGTTGGGAGATCCCGAGGAGGAGGGTACGGTAACCCACCCCAGTGTTCTTGCCTGGAGGATCTTATAGTCAGAGGAGACTGGCAGGCTATAGTCAACAGAGTCACAAGAGTTGGACATGACTGAAACAACTTAGCAAGCATGCATACATACACTTATATATATTTTTCACATTCTTTTTCCATTATGGTTTATTACAGATATTGCTTATAGTCCCCTTTACTATACGGTAGGTCCTTGTTTATTTTATATATAGTGTGTGTATCTGTTTATCCTAAATTCCCGATTTATCCCTGCTTCCCCCTACCCATTTCCCTTTCGGTAATCACGATTGTTTTCTATGTTTGTGAGTCTAATTCTGTTTTGAAAATAAGTTCACGCGTATCATTTTTTTGATTTCCCGTAAAAGTGATGTCATATGATGTTTATCTTTCTCTGTGTGAAAGTCGTGCATACAAAGTGAAGGTGTGAATGGAGCATGAAGAAGTGTCAGTGAAAATGTCCTTTCCAGGCATGCAACTCGCTGATGGCAATTTCAAAGGGCTCTGGGCTGGGCTTTGTGGGTTGGATCTGTCTTGTTGTTGTTCAGTTGCTCCGTTTTGTCTGACTCTCTGTAACCCCTTGAACTGCAGCACACCAGGCTTCCCTGTTCTTCACTGTCTCCTGGAGCTTGCTTAAACTCATGTCCACTGAATCTGTGATGCCATCCGACCTTCTCATCCTCTGTCGCCCCCTTCTCCTCTTGTCCTCAGTCTTTCCCAGCATCAGGGTGTTTTCCAGTGAGTTGGCTCTTTGCATCATTGTAGCTTCAGCTTCAGCATCAGTCTTTCCAGTGAATATTCAGGGTTGATCTCCTTTAGGATGGACTGGTTTGATCTCCTTGATGTCCAAGGGACTCTCAAGAGTCTTCTCCAGCACCGCAGTTTGAAAGCATCAGTTCTTTGGTGCTCAGCCAAATGTGGTCCAACTCTCACATTCATACATGACTACTGGGGTCTGTCTTGTTGGAGTAAAATATATAGTTCTTTTTTCCTCTCCCGCTTCCCCTTCATGAGCGTGGACACTTCTGTCTCTGCCACTGCAAACAGCACTGATTCATCACAGTGATGGGCAATTTTGGCTCAGTTTCTATTTTTCCTTCCTCCCTCCCACCTTTTTCTTCCTCCTTCCTACACCAAGCAAAGATCTTCTAAATGTGCCCCCCACACTGCCCCTTTGGGAGTGTCATTCACATTCAGGAGTGTCACCCTACTGTCATGGTCACTCTAAGGGGGCCAGTCACCAGCCTCTTCTTCCTCCTCCCCAGAACCATAGTGACAGTCCCTGTCCCTCACATATAACAGCCCTGGCTTGTCTGTCTCCCCCATCCCACGCAGAGAAACATACAAATATGATCTCATGTTAGCGAGACCAGCTAAAGTTTAGAAATAAATGTTTACATGCATGTGATGCTCTTGTTTATGAGCAGATGAGCAGCGAGACTGACAGAGGAGGATCATGGCCCATGGGGCGGGGTCTTTGCAGCAGGATGAGGTGGGAGGTGAGGAAAAGAACTGGCTGTAGGGATGGACAGAGACAGACAGGGAGAGACAGAGACACAGAGACAGACAGAGAATGCCCGTGTACAGACTGAAACCCGAGCGGGCCCTAATGCAGTAAACGGGACCTCTGCACTGCTAACTGGAAATCCTCCCACCTCCCAAATGGGCGGAAACCATGACCTGTGCAGTGCTCACGGCTGATGACCCAGACCCCAGGACTGAACTTAAATTGTTGCCATAGCTGACAGATGAGATCTGTTCTCAGGTGACCCGTGGGGAGGGATTTGGAGACTGTTCAGTGGGCACGAGCCTTCTGCTACATACCAACTCGGTTTCATTCATCTTCTCAAAAGTTCAGCTCCTCCCCATTGGCTGCTCTGTCCAGCTGTCCCAGGCGGCTGTGGTGCTCGCTGCTCCGGGATCCCCACACCTGCTCTGTGCTCAGGTAGCCCCAGAACCTATAGAAGGACTTTGTGCTGGCTGCTTGGTGTGTACGGTGTGTGCCAGGCTCCGTGCCATGTTCTGTGTGTGAGTCTGCTTCAGAAAATACAGATTATTTTATGGTTCTAGAGGTTTCACCCAATCTTCCCTATTGGGAGTGGGTGGGGTGGGCACTTCTTCTCCCCTTCTGGAGCCACCCTAGGGGTGGCAGGGCTCCACTGATAAGGCACTTTCAATCCCTCTGGGGAGGAGGCTCCCTTGTCAGGGAGGAGCTCAGGGTCGTGCCCACTCAGGAGCTCAGGAGTGGCACTCCTCCTCCTCCTTATCGAAGACGCCCTCCACCCCTGGGGGCACAGTTCTCTGATTGTCTTGCATGGAAGGTGACATTTGGACTCCCATCGGCTGCTTAGTTTCATTTCTCAATAAGCTGAGGATGCAGGTTGGGGAGGCGTCCCAGAGGCCCCACATTTCTCATCTTGAGCAACAGCATTACCCTCTACCTGTGGTTCAAGCCAGAGACCCAACTCCTTCCTTCCTTCTCCGTCTGCTCCTCACCCCACACCCGATCTCTCAGTGAGCCCTGCCAGCTGTTCCCTCAGATAGATCTCAAGCATGTCTACAGCCTCCTCCCCAGGCTGAGCCAGCATTTTTGGGTTGTTGTAATAGTGTCCAATGGAACTGCTGGCTTTCCCTTCAATTTACTGAAATATAAATCAAGTTCAGTGGGCTGCCCTTTCACTTAGGATAAATTTCAAACCCACTTCCTTGGGCCTCAGGGCCATGCATGCGCTGCCTCCTCCTGTCTATCTATCCTTCCCCCACCCCTCTCTTCCATCTCAGTGTGTCCCAGCCATAGGGGCTCCTTTCTGTCCCCCGAACATGCCATTTTATCCCCAAGACTGACCCACTGTAGCACATGACACACCCTCAAGAAATATTTTCCAAACACCTGAATTGTTTTATGTGCTGTCCAGGGGGGAAGGGTCTCAAATGGTGGATTTGGAGTGTCCTAGGGCCTTGGAGAGTCCATCTCTACAATGAGATGGATGCCTCAGGCTGTCCCCAGCTAGCAACGGACATTCTGATTGTGAATGGCTTTCCCGGTCTGTCTTCCATTAGGGAGAGAAAGGGCTCGCCTTGCAGACATCAATAATCTGTCCCCTGCATCTGCATGTTTATCCCCATAAACTATCACACTGGTGTTTCAGTTCAGTTCAGTTGCTCAGCGGTGTCCGACTCTTTGCGACCCCATGAATCACAGCATGCCAGGCCTCCCTGTCCATCTCCAACTCCTGGAGTTCACTCAAACACATGGCCATCGAGTCGGTGATCCCATCCAGCCATCTAGGTCATAAACAAACACCCATCGGCTTTGTTCTACTAGGATACACATCTACAAGGTGGCTGTGCTCTTGGTTTCTTAGCTTGCAGACTGAGAGCGAGACTATGGTTCTGGAACATAGTCTAAAGTGATGGTTTCCTTGGGAAGTTCTTGGGAAACAAGCTGCAGGGTTTCTTCTGGCAGGAGAGCCCCCATCGGAATGGTTGCTTTGCTGGGACCTTAAGCCTTTCTTGGTTTGAACTTTTTAATGTGTGGGGTTCAAATTGGTGAGGTTTCAGTGTTTACTACATTTTCCTAAAGCAAGGGCATCCTGGTTCCCAAAGTCCTCAGATGTGGAGTGAGACCCTGGGAGCTGAGATGGGCACTTCTCTAAATGGTATCACAATAGATATGGACTTCCTTGTAGGATCCAGACTTGCTTTTTTAGAGAGTCCCATACTGAATGTGACATGATTGGAAGCAGTGCTCTTCCTGCCCTCACACAGTCAGCTGGTGCACGTATGACCTACTCTCAGCCAGTCAGGTGCCAGCTGATGCATGCATGTCCTATTCTCAGCCAATCAGATGCTTACTCACAGATTGTTGAATCTACATTGAATGATTCTCACTCGTGGGAAGAATGCAGGTGTTAGTCTTCTCAGCAGCGGCAATGGTGGGCATGGGGATGAGACAGTTTTCCTTCATGACTTTGCTGCCTGGACTTCCATAACTCCTTTGGCTTGCTCTCTATTTAAAGCCTAATACTTCATTTTCCTGTAGATTTCGAGAGGACTTGATATCTTTCTTATATATGTGTTTGCATGTACCAACTTTACCTGGTATCATTTCTTTGCTTGCAGCTAAGCACTCTGATGTATAAATTGATGCCAAAAGTGAAGTGGACACAACAGATGCTTGAGGATGGGGATGGAGTTTGGGGTTTATATCAGTTACAAAATGGGCTCTGAGATGCTATACCAGAGATCCCAAGGCAGAGTGGCTGAAACAAGACATGTAACAGTGTGAGTGCTGGGAAGGCTTTGCTATTTCCAACATGTGGCTTCTTGGTTAAAGATGACATCATTTCCAAGTGATGCCAAAGAAGGAAGGAGAAACTGGAGGGCGATCATCTTTCTTCCTGGGGAACATGACCTAGAAGCTGCACACATCAAGTCTGCTGACTCTCATGGGCTTAACCACCTTGCCACATCCGTCTGCAGGGGTGACTGGAAAACTAGTCTCCAGATGGCGAGCCCTATGCTCTTCTAGCATGTAGTAGGAACACTCTAAGGCTACAAGGGAGATCGAACAGTTGGAGCCATTAGAAATTAAGATTGCAGGATGGGATGGGAAACAGGGAAAGTCCGATTTGTATGCTGGGATGCAAATACAGATGCCCATTGTTGTTGTCTGACTCTATGGGACCCCATGGATTGCAGCACGCCAGGCTCCCCTGTCCTCTACTATCTCCCAGAATTTGCTCAGATTCATGTCCCCTGAGTTGGTGATGTTATCTAACCATCTCATCCTCTGCTGCACCCTTCTCCTTTTGCTTCAGTCTCTCCCAGCATAGCAGCCCATAGTAGGAGGCTAATGAAACTGTTGCTTACACGGTGAACCAGAACCCAGTGCTCAGTGGAGCAGAGATATGGAGATGGAGGGATCACTTTGGTGTCATCATAAAACCGTGTAATGTGTGAACAATCTGACTGTGGGAGTGGCCTGGCCAATTTCTTCTGTATGGAACTATTAAAGGCAAAAGAATGTTGAAACTCCAAATATTCAGCCCCAGGCATAGTACGAAGCTCAAGGACATTCTATGACTATGCTGTCATGATCTATCTTTCAGCTGGCAGAAATAGCAAAACAAATGAACAAACAAGAAATAACAACAAAACTCTCTGAGACTGTTCTGCAGAATTCTGAATTACACCATCAGTTGAATTCACATGTTAGGATTTGTTGTTGTTGTTGTTGAGTCACTAATTCATGTCTGACTCTGCAACCCCACAGACTGCCAGGCTCCTCTGGCCTCCACTATCTCCTGAGTTTGCTCAGATTCATGGCCATTGAGTCAGTGATGCTACCTATCCATCTCATCTTTTGCTGCTCCCTTTTCATTTTGCCTTCAATCTTTCCAAGCATCCGGTCTTTCCCAATAAGCCAGCTCTTTGCGTCAAGTGGCCAAAGTATTGGAGCTTCAGCTTCAGCATCAGTCCTTCTAATGAATATTCAGGGTTGATTTCCTTTAGGACTGACTGGTTTGATCTCCTTGTTGTCAAGAGTCTTCTCCAGCACCACAATTTGAAAGCATCAATTCTTTGGGTGCTTAACCTTCTTTATGGTCCAACTCTCACATCCATACATGACTACTGGAAAAACCATAGCTTTGATGATACAGTTTCCCTAAGTCTTGTATATAAAACACAGGAAACTGATGAGAAAGAATGGAAACCTAGAAACTAGACTACAAATATGTGGAAGGATTCACAATCCTTTGATTAGCATGAAGTCCATCCCTTCCTTGGAGCTATCCTGAGGATGCAGCTTCAGTTCTTGTCTGATGAAGTTATTCTGTTCTTACTGGAGAATACCATCCCTCCTTACACAGAGAGAGTCTGCCCGGGAAAGAGGGATCACCCTTAATTCTCTGCATGGTCCTCAGATTACTAGACCTTGGCATGTCCCAGGGGATCAGCTGCAAAATGAAATGGTGGTGGAAGGCTTGCACTGCAAAAGAACTGTAGGAGTTTGCTAATTTCTATCATAAAAAGTCTGGAGGCACATCTGTGGGAATGGATGTTTAGGATACTAACCCAAGAAGGAAGCACATGATTAATGTCAGGTTCAACTGATAACTGTAGATGCAGCTATGGTGAGGCTTGAAGTTACACATGAAAGCGTTAGTCGCTCAGTCATGTCTGACTCTGTGACCCCACAGACTGTAGCCTTCCAGGCTTCTCTGTCCATGTAATTCTTCAGGCAAAAATACTGAAGTGGGTTGCCATTCCCTTCTCCAGGGAATCTTCCTAACTCAGGGACTGAACCCAGATCTCCTGCATTGCAGGAAGATTTAGTCTGAGCCACCAGGGAAACCCTGTTGTTAGTTTCCCAGAAATGCTGTAAGAAAAAAGTATCACAAACCAGTTGACTTAGAAAAACAGAAATATTCTCTAAAAATCTGGAGGTTTAGATATTCAAAACAGCGGTGCTGGCAGGGCCGTGCTCTCTCTGGATATTCTAGAGAAGGAGCCATCCTTGCTTCTTCCTAGCTTTTGGTGGTTGCAGATAGTCCTTGGCTTGTAAACACATCCCTCCAATCCTTGCCTCTCTTGTTCAGGTCTTCCTGTGTGTTCCTGCTCCCTCCTTAACTCTCCCTTAAAGACCCCCTTCTGTAAGGACAACAGTCATTGCATCGGGATCTGCTCCAATCCAGGATGACCTCACCTGAACTTGGTTACATCTGTAGCATTCAATTTCCAAATAAGCTTCATTCATCAGTACTGGGGAGACAATTTTTGTGAAGACGTCATCTAACACAATATAGATGTAATGTAATGCACCAGCCTGAACAGCTGAGAAGGAATCTAATATTTTTCTTGTTGGTTGACACTAGCCTGGACTCAGAAGGCAAAGGGATGTCCCCATCAGTGAAAGCATACTGATTAATTTGTAAAACTGCTAACCAGAGTGGCGGTGGGAAATGTCCCTGGAGATCAGAAGCCGGAAGCCACATGCAGCAGTGAGAGGAAGAGAAGTGGACACAGAAAGCAGAAGGGTCTGTTTACTCATCAGAGGTCTTTGCTGTGGCTAATTGATCATGGGGTTCTTGAAATGAAAATCAGATGGCAGTCCACTGAGGCCTATTTGACTTGTAAACTGAGATAAATATGTAAGTGAGTAGTAAAGGTCTAGGTCTGAATCGTGACTTGAATTCTGTGATTGAGAGTTCCCACACCTGAGTCAATTTATGACTCAAAGTCCTTGGGTGGAGGAGGGGGCTTAGGAAGAACCTGTAATCGTGTCACAAGTGTGTGACATGGACCTTCCTCCCAGCTTTACCCAGGGGACCCTCCCCGTTCACAGGTTTATTATGCACAAGGTAAGGGAAGTGGCCCAGGTCTGGTCTCCTGGGCACTGGCTCTGATCTGACACCTTGCCTTGGTCCACTGGTTAGAGGAGATTGGTTGGATGGGGGCCCTCACATGGTGGGGGCGGGTCCAAGAGAGACCTGTTAGCCTTCCTGTGGGCCCCATGCTGGGACCATTTGCTGGTCATTGCCCAGTTGCAGGGAGAACACTTGGTATCCTTGGCAAGAGGTAGGATCCGCTTATGGTTCATTGACCCATGGAATCAGGGAAGACCCATGGAGCTGGGAAGAACTCAGGGACCCAGGAGAGCCTGTGAAATGCGGGACAACTGATGCGGTCAGGGGGAAGTTATGGACCCAGAGTGAGCCTGTGGACCCAGGGGGAGCTGCAGAACTAGAGCTCTAATGGAGGGGAGGCTGAGCGAGAAGACTTCAACCTCCCTCTTTGCCTCCAGGTAATAAGTCTTCACTTCCTGGAGGCTGGGGAGGTGGGTGTGGCCACTAGATACCTGGAAGAGGCTGCCTTGGTGATCCTCATCATGTCCACCTAAGCACCTCCACCAGCACTCAAGGACCAGGTGGGGAGAGTGGACACTTCACTATTACATTAAATCCTCTGAGGGAGGTATATTATCATTATTATCATTTGATGCTTGGAAAGATTGAGGGCAGGAAGAAAAGGGGACAACAGAGGATAAGATGGTTGGATGGCATCACTGACTCAATGCACATGGGTTTGGATGGACTCTGGGAGTTGGTGATGGACAAGGAGGCCTGGAGTGCTGCAGTTCATAGGGTTGCAAAGAGTCGGACACGACTGAGTGACTGAACAGAACTGAACTTTACAGATGAGAAAATCAAGGCTTAGGATGTTTCAGAAACAGCTCAAGTTCCCAGAACTGGAAAGGCTGGGATCTGAACCCAGTGGTGTGACTTCAGTGCCCCAATCCTACCCACCTCTGAAATGAAGAAATGAATGTACTTCCAGGAGTCATCCCTCTCACCCTCCTGCTTAGGTAAAACCCTGGGGGATACTTCAGCAGCCTCTAGGACCTGAAATTGGAACAGGGGCTTTTGTTCTGAGGCCTCAGCTCTACCCCAAAGCAATCTAACTCTGGCTTGGTGCTCCATTGGATTTCTTTTCCCTTGAGAGCAAATCCGACTTGATGCCGATGCTCACCCTCCCAGGTTCAGGGATGTTCTCTTTGTTGTATTCTGTGCTCCTGGGAATATAAGTGTCACCTAAATGGGTCAGGTTCTACTTGGGATAACTTATTTTACTTCTTCTGAAGATTTTCTCGTCGCTGAATCCTGGAGCAAATTTGGGCTGGTACGTGAGGTAGATGTTGATAAGCTGAGGAGAGTTGGGGAGAGAGGAAGCGGATAGAAAGAGATGATGCGGGAGGGAGGAAGAGAGAGAGGAAGAGAGGAGAGGCAAAGGGGAGGGGGAAGGAGGGAGAACCAGCTCCAGGCAGCAAATGGCCCCAGCTGGCGACTCAACACAACTCTCAACGCACCAGCCCACCAGGCTGGCTAGAAAAACTAGGGGTAAAGTCTAGAGAAACAGGGAACTCAGTTTCTAGCAGGTCAGGATTCAAGACCCCTAGTTTTCCCACTGGAAAATGGATTTTAATGCTACTCAATCCATTGTCTTGCTTTGTTTCTTGATACAAGTCGCTTACTGTTTGGGGAACAGAAGCAAGAACTATTTACTGAATGTTTTCTATGTGCCAGGCACAGGGCTTTAGGTGAACATCTTGGTATATGAAGATAGAATTTCCTGTCCTGTCTTGGCTTATGGGCAATGGTGAGGGAGACATGATAAAAAATCAAAGCAAATGAGATGCAAAAATGCTCAAACCCTCATAGCCTGAAGATAAAATCTGGATACTTGTCCAGGCTCTTACAGGTGATGCGGGCAAATTTTCCCAAGTATCTTTGGTGGGTTGGCTACACACAAGGATGTTCCCATAACCCCCCACCCCCAATCTATCCCATTTTCCCAAAGTCTGGTTTGAAAGCATGGAGTGTACAAAAAGAATTGGTTACCAAGCTCTGGACATCAAAGAAAGACCTTCACCTGTGGAGGGCAAGTAACACCTGCTGCCTACCACCAACTCAGCATCCATTCCCACAACTTCCAGTAAGCTCAACTCTGCTTTGTAGAATGAGCTCACACAACTTGCACGCAGCCTTGACAGTCAAGAAGTCCCTCCCTCACCTGGCCAAAGGGTGGGCACAGGACCCAGGCTCAGGACGGGGGAGCCCGGCAGGCTGCCGCCTATGGGGTCGCAGAGTCAGACATGGCTGAAGTGACTTAGCAGCAGCAGCAGCATGGGTGTGTGTGTGGGGGTGTATACCTGTGGTATGAGTGTGTGTATGTGTGTGGCGGAAGGGACAAGGAGGCAGTGTCAAATGCAGTGGTCAGAGCAGCAGACTTTACTGAGAGGGTGATAACTGAAGGAGGAGGAGGTGAGAGAATTAGCCCGGCAGCCTCTGTCGGGCTCAAGGAACATCACATGCTCATCCCCCATTGGGGAGCAGCTTTGGTGAAGCTGGGAGAGCAGGGGAGGCAGTGGATCTGGCGGGGATGGAGGATGGGAAGGTGAGGTCATACAGGTGATGAGGTCACACAGGAGAGCTTGGAAGTATAAGATTGGTTTTTACCCTGATGGCAGCAGGGAACCATGTCAGGTTTGCAAAGGCAGGTGCCATGGGGGGCTTTTGTCAAGGATCTCCAAGCATCAGGTATGAACAGGGTGTAGGAAATGCAGAAGCAGGAGGATCAGGTGAGAGACTGGTGGTCTGGACCAGGGGTGGTGAGTCATAGTGAAATTCTGGACATGGTTTGGAGGTTGGATTTCCTATTACATGATATTGGGAGGGGCACAGAAGAGTTTGGGACAACTCCCAAACTTCACCAGAGAAGGAGTCCCCATCTACTGAGGTGGGGAGGGACAAGGATGGAGCCAACACCTGGCAGGAAAGAACGAGTTCAATTTTGAGTGTACTGAGTTTTAAATGCCTAAAGATATCCAAGAGGAGTCAGTAGTGAGTCTCACCCCTGAGGGGAGGGGAGGGACTTTCAGCTACCTTCACTTTGATTGTAGTGAGGGGCCTTCAGCTGGTCACTTAGAGAGCTTGACATGTACCCCATGACCACGGGGCAGGTGATTGACCAATAATGAGGGAAAGGATGCCTTAGTATTTCTCCCAGATCAGACACAGACACTACAGAGACATTTAAAAACTGGTCCAGAATGTCTCCCTGAGACACAATGAGAGCCCAAAGTGGTATGGACATCCAAGTTTTGGGGGATGGGAGTCAACAGAATTGGCCAAATAAAAGGAATTGCGTCTCCTGAACCATGTAAATTATGTGGATTACATCAGCACTTGTTCGCTTGGGGGTGTTGGAAGGAGCTGCCATGAGTCCCATTGGTGGGCACTGGTTTGATCAAATGAGGTGGTCTGTGAGTGGAAGAGATCAATGCCTGATGACATTGGTCCTAGATGTGTGAGAGGCTTCCTGCCCCTACCTGCCTCCCTGCTCCATTCAAAGGGTTTTCGAAGGCATAGATAGGATTCGGGGAGAGAAGTGTGACAGAAAAGTCTGGGCCATCAAGTGGATCTTGGCTGGAAATGTGGGTCTTTCACCTTAAATGATGCTTGGAGTTTTGACTGTTAAATCATATTGGACATTTTCATTATTAAAGTGACAGGTTTTTGTGACCAAAAGTGGCTAGAAGCCTTTTTATTGTCTGAGAATAAACAGGCTAGATCTAGAGCTCTCATGAGATTCAAAGCAAGATCAGGGAAGACACTTGCCCCACAGGCAGGTCTGGCCAGCGGGGAGATGATGGGGAGGGAGAAGGGAGGAGTACCTTTGCTCAAGGTAAAGTGTCCTTTGGTCAGTGAGGGAGGCCAGGGCAATGGGACAGCTGAGTGCTGATGGGAGAAAGAAGGGGAAGAGCCAGAGGGTGGGGTATGGCCTGTGGTTGACAGTCAAGTCCAGACAGAGAGGAAGGCTAAACAAATGCTGTCTAATAATAATCCAGCTTTACTTTTCTGCAATAATCTTATCCTTTTTTGGAGAATAAGTCATTTGTGTGTTTTGTCTCTGGTTTTAAAAGCAATACATGTTTATTATGGAAAATTGGAAAATATAAAAATTGATAAAGGAGGAAACAAAAATCATTAATAAATCAGAAGTCAAATCATTAATAAATCAGGAGTATGTGAAGAAAGCTGATCGCCGAAGAATAGATGCTTTTGAACTGTGGTGTTGGAGAAGACTCTTGAGAGTCCCTTGTACTGCAAGGAGATCCAACCAGTCCATTCTAAAGGAGATCAATCCTGGGTGTTCTTTGGAAGGACTGATGCTAAAGCTGAAACTGCAATACTTTGGCCACCTCATGCGACGAGTTGACTCACTGGAAAAGACTCTGATGCTGGGAAAGGTTGGGGGTGGGAGGAGAAGGGGACGACAGAGAATGAGATGGCTGGATGGCATCACCGACTCTGTGGACATGAGTTTGAGTGAACTCCGGGAGTTGGTGATGGACAGGGAGGCCTGGCGTGCTGTGATTCATGGGGTCGCGGAGAGTCGGACACGACTGAGCAACTGAACTGAACTGAACTGAATAACTCAGCAATAAATACTCCTATGTTTTTGGTGTGTAATTTGATATATTCCACAGGCTACTTTTTGACCACTTTATTCCCTAATATATAATAGATTATCATAGATTATACTAATATATCATATATTGGGATAGATATTCGTGAATAACTTTAAGCCAATAAATTTGAAAACATACAAAATGGACAAAACCCTTAGAATATATGAATTCCCCAAACTGAAAAAAAAATGAAAAATCTAAATATTCCTATAACCACTAAGGAAAATAAATTTAGTTATTTATCTCCCTATAAAAAACACATCAGACACAGACAATTTTATATTTGGATTTTACATTAAGAAATAAATATTGCTATTCTTACACAACTATTTTTCATGAAATAGTTTTACAGAATTAATGTGAGAAGTATATAATCTTGATTTCAAAACAAGGATAGTTTGAGAAAGAAAAATTATAGGCTAATCTCAAACATGAACATGGATGCAAAAGTCCTAAAATTATGCTAACCAAATACAGAAGCATAGTATAACACAAATAACCTATGTGGTAAGCTGATTTTATTCCAAAAAGCAAAAACAGAAAACGTATTAATTTATTTCTTCCACATTAACAGCTTAAGGGAAAAAAAGGATATGTTCAGTTTAATACATATATAGAAAGCATTTACTTAAATTCAATGCTCTTTTATGATAGAAGCTCATTTTACTCAAACTCCAGGACACCAATGCATATTCTAGAAAACTTTCAGTTCGGTTCAGTCACTCAGTCATGTCCGACTCTTTGCGACCCCATGAATCACAGCACGCCAGGCCTCCCTGTCCATCACCAACTCCCGGAGTTCACTCAAACTCATGTCCACAGAGTCGGTGATGCCATCCAGCCTTCTCATTCTCTGTCGTCCCCTTCTCCTCCCACCCCGAATCCCTCCTAGCATCAGAGTCTTTTCCAGTGAGTCAACTCTTCGCATGAGGTGGCCAAAGTATTGGAGTTTCAGCTTTAGCATCAGTCCTTTCAATGAATACTCAGGATTGATCTCCTCTAGAATGGACTGGTTGGATCTCCTTGCAGTCATCATATACAATAACAAATACTTGAAGCATTTCTTTTTTTTTTTTTTATCTTAAAAGTGGGAAATTTATTTATTTATTTATTTTTTTGGTAATTAATTTATTTTTTATTGGAGGCAAATTATTTTACAATATTATATTGGTTGGTATTGCCATACATTGACATGAATTCGCCCCGGGTTCACATAAGTTCCCCCTCCTGAACCCCCCTCCCACCTCCCTCCTCCCTCTATCCTCCCTCTGGGTCATCCCCACACGCCAGCCCCGAGCATCCTATAACATGCATTGACCCTGAACTAGTGATTTGTTTCACATATGACAACATACGTGTTTCAATGCCATTCTCCTAAATCATCCCACCCTCACCCTCTCCCACAGAGTCCCAAAGACTGTTCTATACATCTGTGTCTCTTTTGCTGTCTCGTATACAGGGTTATCATTTGCATCTTTCTAAATTCCATATATATGTGTTAGTATACTGTATTGGTGTTTTTCTTTCTGGCTTACTTCACTCTGTATAATAGGCTCCAGTTTCATCCACCTCATTAGAACTGATTCAAATGTATTCTTTTTAATGGCTGAATAATACTCCATTGTGTATATGTACCAAAGCTTTCTTATCCATTCGTCTGCAGATGGACATCTAGGTTGCTTCCATGTCCTGGCTATTATAAACAGTGCTGCAATGAACATTGGAGTACATGTGTCTCTTTCAATTCTGGTTTCCTCAGTGTGTATGCCCAGGAGTGCGATTGCTGGATCATATGGCAGTTCTATTTCCAGTTTTTTGAGGAATCTCCACACTGTTCTCCATAGTGGCTGTACTAGTTTGCATTCCCACCAACAGTGTAAGAGGGTTCCTTTCTCTCCACATCCTCTCCAGCATTTATTGCATGTAGACTTTTGGATAGCAGCCATTCTGACTGGTGTGAAATGGTATCTCATTGTGGTTTTGATTTGCATCTCTCTGATTATGAGGGATGTTGAGCATTTTTTCATGTGTTTGTTAGCCATCTGTATGTCTTCTTTGGAGAAATGTCTGCTTAGTTCTTTGGCCCATTTTTTGATTGGGTCATTTATTTTTCTGGAATTGAGCTGCAGGAGCTGCTTGTATATTTTGGAGATTAATCCTTTATCCGTTGCTTCATTTGCTATTATTTTCTCCCATTCTGAAGGCTGTCTTTTCACCTTACTTATAGTTTCCTTTGCTGTGCAGAAGCTTTTGATTTTAATTAGGTCCCATTTTTTTATTTTTGCTTTTATTTCCAATATTCTGGGAGGTGGGTCATGGAGGATCCTGCTGTGATTTATGTCGGAGAGTGTTTTGCCTACGTTCTCCTCTAGGAGTTTTATAGTTTCTGGTCTTACATTTAGCTCTCTAATCCGTTTTGAATTTATTTTTGTGTATGGTGTTAGGAAGTGTTCTAGTTTCATTCTTTTACAGGTGGCTGACCAGTTTTCCCAGCACCACTTGTTAAAGAGACTGTCTTTTCTCCCTCCATTTTATATTCTTGCCTCCTTTGTCAAAGATGAGGTGTCCATAGGTGTGTGGATTTATCTCTGGGCTTTCTATTTTGTTCCATTGATCTATATTTCTGTCTTTATGCCAGTACCATACTGTCTTGATGACTGTGGCTTTGTAGTAGAGCCTGAAGTCCGGCAGGTTAATTCCCCCAGTTCCATTTTTCTTCCTCAAGATTGCTTTGGCTATTTGAGGTTTTTTTGTATTTCCATATAAATTGTGGGATTATTTGTTCTAGTTCTGTGAAAAATATCGTTGGTAGCTTGATAGGGATTGCATTGAATGTATAAATTACTTTGGGTAGTATACTCATTTTTATAATATTTATTCTTCCAATCCATGAACATGGTATATTTCTCCATCTATTAGTGTCCTCTTTGATTGCTTTCAGTAGTGTTTTATAGTTTTCTATGTACAAGTCTTTTGTTTCTTTAGGTAGATATATTCCTAAGTATTTAATTCTTTTCGTTGCAACAGTGAATGGAATAGTTTCCTTAATTTCTCTTTCTATTTTCTCATTATTAGTGAATAGGAATGCAAGGGATTTCTGTGTGTTGATTTTATATCCTGCAACATTACTGTAATCATTGATTAGCTCTAGTAGTTTTCTGGTAGAGTCTCTAGGGTTTTCTGTGTAGAGGATCATGTCATCAGCGAACAGTGAAAGTTTTACTTCTTCTTTTCCAATTTGTATTCCTTTTATGTTTTTCTGCTCTGATTGCTGTGGCCAAAACTTCCAGAACTATGTTGGATAGTAGTGGGGAGAGTGGGCACCCTTGTCTTGTTCCTGACTTTAGGGGAAATGCTTTCAGTTTTTCACCATTGAGGATAATGTTTGCTGTGGGTTTGTCATATATAGCTTTTATTATGTTGAGGTATGTCCCTTCTATTCCCACTTTCTGGAGGGTTTTTATCATAAATGGATGTTGAATTTTGTCGAAGGCTTTCTCTGCATCTATTGAGATAATCATATGATTTTTATTTTTCAGTTTGTTAATGTGGTGTATTACGTTGATTGATTTGCGGATATTGAAGAATCCTTGCCAACATCCGCTGGATCATGGAGAAAGCAAGAGAGTTTCAGAAAAACATCTATTTCTGCTTCATTGACTATGCCAAAGCCTTTGACTGCGTGGATCACAATAAACTGTGGAACATTCTGAAAGAGATGGGAATCCCAGACCACCTGACCTGCCTCTTGAGAAACCTGTATGCAGGTCAGGAAGCAACAGTTAGAACCAGTCATGGAACAACAGACTGGTTCCAAATAGGAAAAGGTGTAGGTCAAGGTTGTATATTGTCACCTTGCTTATTTAACTTATATGCAGAGCACATCATGAGGAACGCTGGGCTGGAAGAAGCACAAGCTGGAATCAAGATTGCTGGGAGAAATATCAATAACCTCAGATATGCAGATGACACTACCCTTATGGCAGAAAGTGAAGAGGAACTCAAAAGCCTCTTGATGAAAGTGAAAGAGGAGAGTGAAAAGGTTGGCTTGAAGCTCAACATTCAGAAAACAAAGATCATGGCATCTGGTCCCATCACTTCATGGGAAATAGATGGAAAAACAGTGGAAACAGTGTCAGACTTTGTTTTCTTGGGCTCCAAAATCACTGCAGATGCTGATTGCAGCCATGAAATTAAAAGACGCTTGCTCCTTGGAAGGAAAGTTATGACCAACCTTGATAGTATATTAAAAAGCAGAGACATTACTTTGCCGACCAAGGTCCGTCTAGTCAAGGCAATGGTTTTTCCTGTGGTCATGTATGGATGTGAGAGTTGGACTGTGAAGAAAGCTGATCGCCGAAGAATTGATGCTTTTGAACTGTGGTGTTGGAGAAGACTCTTGAGAGTCCCTTATACTGCAAGGAGATCCAACCAGTCCATTCTAAAGGAGATCAATCCTGGATGTTCATTGGAGGGACTGATGCTAAAGCTGAAACTCCAATACTTTGGCCACCTCATGAGACGAGTTGACTCACTGGAAAAGACTCTGATGCTGGGAAAGGTTGGGGGCAGGAGGAGAAGGGGACGACAGAGAATGAGATGGTTGGATGGCATCACCGACTCTGTGGACATGGGTTTAAGTGTACTCCGGGAGTTGGTGATGGACAGGGAGGCCTGGCGTGCTGTGATTCATGGGGTCGCGGAGAGTCGGACACGACTGAGCGACTGAACTGAACTGAACTGAAGAATCCTTGCATTCCTGGGATAAAGCCCACTTGGTCATGATGTATGATCTTCTTAATATGTTGTTGGATTCTGATTGCTAGAATTTTGTTAAGGATTTTTGCATCCATGTTCATCAGTGATATTGGCCTGTAGTTTTCTTTTTTTGTGGGGTCTTTACCAGGTTTTGGGATTAGGGTGATGGTGGCCTCATAGAATGAGTTTGGAAGCTTCCCTTCCTCAGCAATTTTCTGGAAGAGTTTGAGTAGAATAGGTGTTAGCTCTTCTCTAAATTTTTGGTAGAATTCGGCTGTGAAGCTATCTGGACCTGGGCTTTTGTTTGCTGGAAGATTCTTGATTATAGCCTCTAGTTCCGTGCTTGTGATGGGTCTGTTCAGATTTTCTATTTCTTCCTGGTTCAGTTTTGGAAAGTTGTACTTTTCTAGGAATTTGTCCATTTCTTCCAGGTTATTCATTTTATTGCCATATAATTGCTGATAGTATTCTCTAATAATCCTTTGTATTTCTGTGTTGTCAGTTGTGATCTCTCCATTTTCATTTCTAATTTTATTGATTTGGTTCTTCTCCCTTTGTTTCTTGATGAGTCTGGCTAGTGGTTTGTCAATTTTGTTTACCTTCTCAAAGAACCAGCTTTTGGCTTTGTTGATTTTTGCTATGGTCTCTTTTGTTTCTTTTGCATTTATCTCTGCCCTAATTTTTATGATTTCTTTCCTTCTACTGACCCTGGGGTTCTTCATTTCTTCCTTTTCTAGTTGCTTTAGATGTAGAGTTAGGTTATTTAGTTGACTTTTTTCTTGTTTCTTGATGTGTGCCTGTATTGCTATGAACTTCCCCCTTAGCACTGCTTTTACAGTGTCCCAGAGGGTTTGGGTTGTTGTGTTTTCATTTTCATTCATTTCTATGCATATTTTGATTTCTCTTTTGATTTCTTCTATGATTTGTTCATTATTCAGCAGCGTGTTGTTCAGCCTCCATATGTTGGCATGTGTAATAGTTTTTCTCCCATAATTGAGATCTAATCTTACTGCATTGTGGTCAGAAAAGATGCATGGAATGATTTCAACTTTTTTGAATTTACCAAGGATAGATTTATGGCCCAGGATGTGATCTATCCTGGAAAAGGTTCCGTGTGCGCTTGAGAAAAAGGTGAAATTCATTGTTTTGGGGTGAAATGTTCTATAGATATCTATTAGGTCAAACTAGTCTATTGTATCATTTAAAGTTTGTGTTTCCTTGTTAATTTTCTGTTTAGTTGATCTATCCATAGATGTAAGTGGGGTATTAAAATCTCCCACTATTATTGCATTATTGTTAATTTCCCCTTTCATACTTGTTAGTAATTGTCTTACATATTGCGGTGCTCCTATGTTGGGTGCATAAATATTTATAATTGTTATATCTTCATCTTGGATTGATCCTTTGATCATTATGTAGTTTCCTTCTTTGTCTCTTTTCACAGCCTTTGTTTTAAAGTCTATTTTATCTGATATGAGTATTGCTACTCCTGCTTTCTTTTGGTCTCTATTTGCATGGAATATCTTTTTCCAGCCCTTCACTTTCAGTCTGTATGTGTCCCTCATTTTGAGGTGGGTCTCTTGTAGACAACATATATGGGGGTCTTGTTTTTGTATCCATTCAGCCAGCCTTTGTCTTTTGGTTGGGGCATTCAACCCATTTACGTTTAAGGTAATTATTGATAAGTACGATCCCGTAGCCATTTTCTTTATTGCCTTGGGTTTGAGTTTATACACCCTTTCTGTGTTTCCTGTCTAGAAAAGATCCTTTAGCATTTGTTGGAGAGCTGGTTTGGTAATGCTGAATTCTCTCAGCTTTTGCTTGTCTGTAAAGCTTTTGATTTCTCCTTCATACTTGAATGAGATCCTTGCTGGGTACAGTAGTCTGGGCTGTAGGTTATTTTCTTTCATCACTTTAAGTATGTCTTGCCATTCCCTCCTGGCCTGAAGAGTTTCTGTTGAAAGATCGGATTTGATTAATATGTGTCTTGGAGTATTTCGCCTTGGGTTTATCCTGTTGGGGACTCTCTGGGTTTCTTGGATTTGGGTGATTATTTCTTTCCCTATTTTAGGGAAGTTTTCAACTATTATCTCCTCAAGTATTCTCTCATGGTCTTTCTTTTTGTCTTCTTCTTCTGGGATTCCTATGATTCGAATGTTGGAGCATTTACATTGTCCCAGAGGTCTCTAATATTGTTCTCATTTCTTTTAATTTGTTTTTCTTTTTTCCTCTCTGTTTCATTTATTTCTACAATTCTATCTTCTAGCTCGCTTATCCTGTCTTCTACCTCTGTTATTCTACTGTTTGTTCCCTCCAGAGTGTTTCTGATCTCATCTATTGCATTATTCATTGTATATTGACTCTTTTTTATTTCCACTAAGTCCTTATTAAACCTTTCTTCCATCTTCTCAATCCTTTTCTCCAGGTTATTTATCTGTAACTCCATTTTGCTTTCAAGATTTTGAATCATTTTCACCACCAGAATTCGAAATTCTTTATCAGGTAGATTCCCTATATCTTCCTCTTTTGTTTGTGTTGATGAGCATTTATCTTGTTCCTTTACTTGCTGGGTATTTCTCTGCCTCTTCATCTTGCTTATAATGCTTTGCTTGGGGTGGCCTTTCCCTCTTCTGGCCGTTTGTGGAGTTCTCTTTATTATGTAGTTTCCTCTCTGTGTGTGGGGTTGGACAGGTGACTTGTCAAGGTTCCCTGGTTATGGAAGCTTGTGTTGGTGTTCTGGTGGGTGCAGCTGGATTTGTTCTCTCTGGAGTGCAATGAAGTGTCCAGTAATGAGTTATGAGATGTCAGTGGGTTTGGAGTGACTTTGGGCAGCCTGTATATTGAAGCTCAGGGCTAGTTTCCTGTGTTACTGGAGAATTTGCGTGGTATGTCTTGCTCTGGGACTTGTTGACCCTTGGGTGGTGCTTGGTTTTAGTGTAGGTATGGAGACGTTTGATGAGCTCCTATCGATTAATGTTTCCTGGAATCAGGAGTTCTCTGGTGTTCTCAGGATTCGGCCTTAAGCCTCTTGCCTCTGGTTTTTGGTCTTATTCTTGGAGTAGCCTCTAGACGTCTCTATCTGTCATTTCCAAGGTGTTTCCCTCTGTTTTAGCTTCTGTTTGCTGGTCTCTTCAGTGTCTAATTTCCGCCCTGATACTAGGGGTTGGGTGGACACTTTTTAAGGCTCAGTTGTTCAGTCCTGTTCTGGGAAGGGAGGAACGCTGCAGTCGAATATCTCTGGCGTCTGTGGGGAGTGCTCGCAGCGTCTCGGCCACACTGGATTTGCCCCCCGCTCACAGCACGTATGCTGTCCCAGTCTATACTGCACAGGCTCTAGGTTGCTCTGCCGGGAACTGTCCGAGACCGGCGCCAGGTTGTATGCACTTCCCAGGTCTGAGCGGCTCAAGTTCAGGTTCTCGGGTACTCCACAAAGGCGCAGACTTGGTTGGGCCTGAGTTTTGTGCCTTCCCTGGTCCGAGCAGCTCAGGGGACCAGGTGTTTGGTGAGCGCGGTCTCTGCGACTTATCGCCTCCCCAGTCCCCACCACTCAGTTTTCTGGGTGTACAACTGGCGCACCTTCTCAGGGGCATATCGACCGGCCCGAGCCCAAGAAGTCCTGATTAGCAACAAGCCTGTCTGCAGTTTGTATCGGATGCCTTTCTGGGGCCACGGTTGCCCGCTCCGGCTCTGGCTGCACTCCCTGCCTGTCTCGGCGGGGGATGGGGGATGGGCCAGCTGCAGCCGGCTCACTCTGCTCAGTCCTTTATTCTGTGAGCAGGGCTGGCCGAGTCGTAGGTTAGAGCTTTCCGCCTTTTCGTGGGGAAGCTATCCCACAGTCTGCTTTGCTCTCCCCAGTTCTCTCAAATTGTTCTCATGGCATTCAAGCCCAGTCCTCTCTCTAAGCAGTTCAGCCAGCTCCTCCCTGCCCAGCCCCCGCTTGCTAATGGTGTATGCAGGCGTCTGCGCTGCTTCTCCGCTGGGAGTTACCGTTTGGCGGGTAATCTGTGGGTTTTAAAAAAATCTTAAAAAAAAAAGAGGGTTATGTGCCCCTCTGAGCTTCCAAGGCTCGCCACAGATTCGCCAGTGAGAGTGTTTCCTGCTGTTTGGAAACTTCTCTCTTTTTAAAGCCTCCCTTCCTGGGACGGAGCTCCGTCCTTACTTCTTTTGTCTCGCTTTTTATCTTTTATGTTTTTTCCTACCTCCTTTCGAAGACAATGGGCTGCTTTTCTGGGTGCCTGACGTCCTCTGCCAGCATTCAGAAGTTGTTTTGTGGACTTTACTCCGCGTTCAAATGTTCTTTTGATGAATTTGTGGGGGAGAGAGTGGTCTCGCCGTCCTATTCCTCCGCCATCTTGTTCCTTCTCCCTGAAGCATTTCTTTAAGCCACAAATGCTGTCTTTCTGCTATTCAGTACAGTATTGGAGGAACTAAACAGTGCAGCAGAGCAAGAAAAAGGAATAAAAATATACAGATCAGAAAGAATAACTAGAACTGTCAGTGTGTCCAGAATGATATGCTTATCTTAGAAAAATCCAAAATAATGTAGAGAAAAATCTTGTGAATTAATTAGACAGTTTATTAAGGTAACAGGATATATTATAAATATACAAGTTAACTACATTTCTACACACCAGCATCAATGAATTAAACATCTAAACTAAATAAATACAATTTACAAATAGCAATGTCAATAAAGGGAAACTAAGAATAAAACTGATGGAAGTGATGTAAGATCTTTGTACTAACATTCTAAAAACTTTGTTGAAGACATTCTTAAATTACTTGAAGAAATTAAGATATATTTCATAGTTTTGGATAATTCAAGACAATATTATAAAGATGTTTATTCTCTCCAAATTGACCTATAGATGCAGTACAATTTCAACCAAAATTCCAGTAGATGCCTAGTGGAACTTGCCCTGTAATTTCAAAATTTATATGAAAGAGTAAAAGTCAAAAATAGCCAAAAGCCCTTGAAGAAGAAATATAGACTGTGAGAAGCTTCCCATTCTGATACAAAGATTTATTATAAAGCCATAGAAATCATGATATTATGGTCTTATCAAAGCAACAGACAAAAGAATATATTGAAGAGGCAGCCGTGTCGACCAGAGAACGGAAGGGTTAATCTATTAATCAGTGAATAATGCTGCAACAATGGCTATTTCTTGTGAAAAAAGCAATATCATATGCTCACACCTTCAAGACCCTCACAGGAAAAATGAGTACACGGTAGACTGAGCACTTGAAAGTGAAAAACAAAATGGTAAGACTTTTAGCAGAGCATAGTGGAGAATGAATACAAACCCACTAAACAAAACCACATATACATCACTCAATGAATCATCAAGGAAAAGGTCAGTGCAGTTGACCATATTAAAATCTAAATCTTTCTCTTTATCCAAAGATACCAGAAAGAGGGCAAAAAGCACACAGCCAACTGGAGAAGATATTTACTACTTCTTCACTGATAAAGGATTAGAACCTTCAAGACACAAAGAAATCCTGCAAATCAATAGGAAAAGTAGGCAAATGTCACAAACAGGCATTTCATAGAAAAATATTTATAAATTTCCAAGAACATTTATGGAAATATGCCCACTCTTATTAGTAACCTTGGAAGTAAATTGAAATCAAAACGAGAAACCATATCACCCCCAACATATAGGTACAAATATAAGAGTTTGATGGACTGGCTATCTTCCTGCCCTACTCTGTGCCTTTCTGATGGGCCCCTGTGGGCTCCATCACTGCTTGCTTCTGATTGGCCCAGGCTGGGAGGTGGGAGAGAGAGCGCAGGGGATTTCTCTGACTCCTCCTTGCTGTAGCTGCCCCTCTCCACACCCATGGCTCCTATAGCTAGCCTTTCTCCCTGCTCTCATGTTGCTGGGCTCTGGCCATGCCTTGTCCCTTCATCCCTAGGGGTGGTACCAGCTTCCTGCTCTGCCAGTCCCCAGGTGCCTCACCACTTCCCTTCCTTCACTTATCCCTGACCGCTCTTTCTGAAGTAGTCTATTCATTAACACCTTTTCATGGAACAATCTGATTTTTTTCTGGGACTCTGACCAAGACATACAACAATGCCAGAAACTGGGAAGCCATGAAAAAAATAGTGGCCTTTATTCATTACTGGTGAGGATGCAGATTGTACCTGCCCCATGGAATACAGTTTGCCCTTCACTGCATTTGAAGATGCACTTATCTTACAAACCAACAATCGTATCCTTCTGTCTAACCCCAAAGAAACTTCAGGACACACGAATGTTAACAGGTGAAATGAAGATGGTGATAGTCACAGTCCTATGATCCTCTGTTGCTGGGAGGATTAGCTGACACCATCTCACATAGAAGCGCTCACCTGGTAGATGCTGAGTGAAGATCAGCTGTTATTACTTGGGGGCTGGGCAATGGGAGGACCAGCTTTGGACATCCTTTCATGGATCCATGGCTGCTGATCTTTCTGCACAGGAGACCCCTCCCTGGATGCAGGACAAGCCCTGGGAGAAATCTGTGGGCTGTGTCCCCTGTCGTTCCTGGGCAGGCTGGTCCTAGCTGCCTGCTCAGCTGGGCTCAGCATATGAAGGAACCCATGGCTTGTTCTGAATTCAAAGAGGAAGCTGGATCAGACTGGAGCAAGAGTCTGCAATCCCAAGGGAACAAAATTAAAGCATAAGGGCAAATTCTTCAAAAGATGGGAATGGCAGACCACCTTACCTGTCTCCTGAGAAACCTGTTTGCAGGTCAAGAGGTAACAGTTAGAACCAGACACAGAACAACAGACTGGTTGAAAATTGGGGAAGGAATACCACCTCAAGACTGTATATTTTCACCCTGCTTATTTAACTTCTGTGCAAAGTACATCATGCAAAAAGCTGGACTGGATGAATCACAAGATGGAATCAAAATTGCTGGGAGAAAGATCAACAACCTCAGATATGCAGATGATTCCACCCTAATGGCAGAAAGTGAAGAGGAACTAAAGAACCTTTTGGTGAAGGTGAAAGAGGAGAGTGAAAAAGCTGGCTTTAAACTCAACATTCAAAAAACTAAGATCATGACATCCAGTCCCATCACTTCATGGCAAATAGATAGGGAAAAATGGAAACAGTGGCAGATTTTATTTTCTGGGGCTCCAAAATCACTGTGGACAGTGAAGCTATGACAAACCTAGACAGCATATTAAAAAGCAGAGACATCACTTTGCCCACAAAGTCCGTATAGTCAAAGTTATGGTTTTTCCAGTAGTAATGTGTGTATATGAGGTGGACAATAAAGAAGGCTGAATGCCGAAGAATTGATGCTTTTGAATTGTAGTGCTGGAGAAGACTCTTGAGAGTCCCTTGGACTGCAAGGAAATCAAACCAGTTGATTTTAAAGGTAACCAACACTGAATATTCATTGGAAGGGCTGGTGCTGAAGCTCCAATACCTTGGCTACCTGATGCAGAGGGCCAACTCATTGAAAAAGACCCTGGTGCTGGGGATGATTGAGGGCAGGAAGAGAAGGTGATGACAGAGGATGAGATGGTTGGATGGCATCACCGAGCAGACTCTAGGAGACAGTGAAGGACAGGGAAGCTTGATGTGCTGCAGTCCATGGGGTTGCAGAGTCAGACACAACTTAGTGACTGAGAAACAAAGGGCAAACGGAGAAGGGGACTGCAGAGGATTTGATGGTTAGATAGCATCACCAACTCAATGGACATTAATTTGAGCAAACTCCAGGAGATACTGGAGGACAGAGGAGGCTGGTGTCACAGAGCCATGGAGTCACAAAGAGTCAGACACTACTTAGTGACTGAACAACACAGCACTTCATCTTGGATGCCAGCAAAGGTAAGTATCAGTTTTAGACCTTTTCATGGCACTGTAATTCAATACACACAGTGCCTCTTATGGCTTGCCAACTTTGATGAAACACAATAATCGGGGCCCAAGTACGGCTGTTTGACACTCCATTAACCCCTACATGGAAAGGGTGGTTTTAATAGGATTGCTGCAGTTGAACACAAGTGTCTCACTCCATCAACCTCCCTCTGGCTCAGGCCCCCAGCTAAATTTGTTTTTAGGGCAAAATCTCATTTACTAGTCCTCCCTGGGGGTGCTGTGGGTCTCTCCCCTGCAGTCTGGCCGCTCTGATATCTTCTCAGGGTTTCACTGATGGACGCCCTGGCAAAAGTGCTGGGGACAATGCCTGGCCCAGGGTGAACCCTTATTATTGTTGTTATTATTATCCTTACCTTTTCTTATAGACATGTAAAGTTATATATTTTGAATGTCATTGAGAACTGGGATGCTAGATTATTATCTTCATGTTTTTCATGATATTATTTTCTTGGCTTGTGGAAATTCCTAAGACCAAGAAGACATGGCAAGTTCAAAAGGAGTTCACAAGGCACCAGGTAGGACCAGCTTGCACAAGTTCTCCCATCTTCCTGCTGCTGAACGTGGTCCTCTTTTACCAACACACCTCTATACCTGTCACACCCCTGTGACAATGCCCTCCTCCCACAAAGTGTCTGGAACTTCATCCCTGGAGCCTGTGAATGTGTGATCCTACTTGCAAAAGGGGCTGAAGGTTTCAGATGGGATTAAGGTTGCCAATCACCTGACCTTGAGATGGGGAGACTGTGTGATCCAGGTGGGTCCTGTGTCATCAAAGAGCAGGAAAGGAAGTCAGAGTGATGCTGTGCAAGGACTCAACTCGCCTTTTACTGGCTTTGAAGGTGGAGGACGAGGCCATGAGCCAAGGAAAGTGGATACCTGTAGAAACTGGAAAATGTGAGGAAACAGACTCTCCTCTGGAGCCCCAGCAGGAAGGCAGCCCTGCCCACACAATGGTTTTTGCCCAGCGAAACCCATGTTGGACCTCTGACCTTGGGACTTGTCAGTCATAAACTTGTTTTGTTTCAAATCACCAAGTATTTGTCACATCAGCAATAGAAAACAAATGCAATAGCCCAGCCCACTGACTAGTTTTCCTTATTAATCTTCACGCTCCATCGGGGGGCTTGAAGTTCCTCCCCAGGAAGCCCCCCTGCCTTCTGCTGCCCACAGGGACCCATCTGCCGTCAGAGCAGAGAAGAGGTGTTCCTGCTGGTCACCCCGCTGCTGCTGATCACTGTCTCTGTGCCCCTGTCTCTTGGATGATGAGCACCTGGAGGGCAAGGCCAGGCCTCTGTCCTGAACAGCAGCCTGTGGGTATCATTGCTGATCCTAGTTTAAAAAATAAGAGAAAAAGATGTCTCTGCCTCAAAGTGTGTGCTGCTGCCTGCCATGACCCTGGATGCTGGAGCCCGGCCTGGAGAGGTGAGCTAAGGGGACTCAGTCTGAATTTGTAGCCAAGACCTTTGAGGCTCAAAGGGGTCAGAGGTGAAAGATCTGTTCAGTTTGGTTGCAGGCAGATGCTCTGATTTTGTTCTCAGTCAGTTCATGGTTGGATGACAAAGTTCAGGGTAGTATGCTGCTTCTTGAGCCAGAAACAATTATTAAAGAAAAAATTTAAAATTGAAGGATAGTTGATTTCTGCTATACAGCAAAGTGACTCAGCTATACATTCATATATATATATATATATACACACACACACACACACACACACACATACATATATATAAAACCGTTAGTCACTCAGTTGTGTCTCATGCCTTGTGACTTCATGGACTGTAGCCCGCCAGGCTCCTCTGTCCATGGGATTCTCCAGGCAAGAATACTGGAGTGGATAGCCATTTCCATCTCCAGGGAATCTTCCTGACCCAGGAATCAAACCTGGGCCTCTTGCATTGCAGGCAGCTTCTTTATCATTTGAGCCACCAGGGAAGCCCTACATACTCTTTTTTAAAAATCTTCTTTCCCATTGTGGCCCTTTCCCCCTTTAGCCAGTAGCTGCACTGTATCTTCCAGGTTGCCTTACCATCTTGCATGGAGAAAGCATCTGGTGAGATCTATAGGATGAATTACTAGAGGAATATGCCAACTACAAATTGCCATCTATCTGTATAAGGATTAAATCAAGTGCTGCTGTAGCTGCTGATTTTCAACACCCCTTGAAAGGAGTTCAGGAATGAGTCACTTTTTGCTCTGAGAAAAACTGGCAGGACAGTCTTCAGATAGTAGGATATTTTCAGGAGATGATTTTATGAGCCCAATTCTTGTATCTCCTCATATCTAGAAAAGCACTAAAACCCTTCATGGTGATGACTGCTCTTTATGACGAACAGAGACTTCACGAGACTAGTAGGAGCCTTCTGGGACAAATGTGTGCTTGATTACATGTATTCTCCCTTCACCAAAATCACAAATATATTGACCGTTCTCCCTGCCTCTTTGGAGCAGTTTCTCAGAGCTACATGAGGTGCTGTCTCCTGGACTATAGTCTTCATTTTGCCCCAAATAAGCCTTAACTAGAAACTCACATTGTGCTTTTTTAAGTTGACATGTAGATGGGGAGATCTGGAGATTCACAATATTGTGGGTTCAGGTCTGGTTTAGACAAAGCAGGAGGTGGAGAGGAAGTGGTCTGGACTAGGGTTGAGGACCCCAGTGTCTGTCTAATCCTTGATCACTGTCTCCCAGGATGAGAGGGGCTGGTTGCTTCCTTCTCTGCATTGGAATGTGCTGACCTGCCAAAGAGTCAAACAGATTTCCTGCTTTCCATGTCAGAGAACCCTAACCAAATCTTGGGAGGTTGGGGCTGGAACAATTCCAGGTCATCATAACGCCTGATTCGTGTGTAAAGTCTCAGGTGCAGGTGACTGCAAGGAGCACCCAGTGAGCAGAGGGGCTGGAGGGGGAGCCCACTCTCGGCTGCTGCAGATCCCCTGGCAGGCCCTTGTCCGGCCCTGAGATCCCCTGGCTGGCTTTAAGCTCACACTCCTTGCTTGACCCTGTGTGCCTGTCTTTACCTGGCTTTCTGGGCTCAGGAGCACCTGGCCCTGGAAACGTCTGGAAGGATACTTCCCCGCTCCCCTCCCACTCCCTCGCCTCCAGCTGAGTGGCCTCTTGATGTGTAATTTCCACTCCTCTAATCTTCCTGGTAGGATCACTGGAGGGAGGTTGGGTCCTGCTGGGCTGGCTCCCTTCCTGTGCTCCCTGCCCCACCCCACTTCCCTGAAGCTCACAGAGCCTTCTCCTACTTGCGGGAAGTCATCCCTCATCCTGGGGGCTCTGAGGGGCTTTGTCAGAACCTCCAGGGGGACTCAGAGCCTTTGGACACCCCCTGAAGGCCCAGCTGGCTTCCTGGCTGGGCTAAGGTACCACATCCTCGGTCACAGGGCTCACAGAGGGCAGGGGCTTGGGATGCAGAGCAGAAACCAGCCCATCCCTGCCTTCTGCTCTTGAGCCCGGAAAGCCCAGCACATTGGGACAGTGTCGGGGTGTGGTGAGGAGGTTCCCAAAGCAAAATTCTGTCCAGATCTGTCCCCATGCCCACTCCCTGCAATGCCCCTGACACGCATTTCTTGGCCAAGTCTCTGGCCCGCAGAGACCATACCAGGGTGCCTTTCTGAGCAGAGAGCAAAGTTGCAGCCATACAGTCCAGTTAGAGGGCATACAGAAAGACCGGTGCCCACCAGAAGCATCTCGAGTCTGGAGAGACCCTGGATCTGGCTGCCTGGTGGTCTCTGAGTTCCTGGATGGGACACCTACCTCCCCTGGGCCTCACTTTTCCCTTTCGTGAAACTGGGACACAATCCTGCTTATCTCTTCTACTCGCATTCAGGCTTAAGGAGAACATGGAGATGAAAGTGCCTTGGAAACTGTCCAGCTCCCTATAGATCCCGGGCTCATCTGTTCCGATGCTTGTCCACCTTCTCTGTCATCTCGGCTCTCACACCTCCAGCTCACAGAAGGTCAACAAAACAGCAGGCTGTCCTGGGGGAGGCAGATGCACCCCTCCCTGCCTTCTTCCACGATCTTCCACCCTCCTTCTTCCACGATCTATGTGAATGGTAGCCTGATGTGAAGACTTCTGTCTGTGTTTTATTCCCCATCACTCAGCGTGGTTCTTGGAACAATTCCAGGTCATTGCAATGCCTGATTCGCGTTCTAATTCTCAGGTGCAGGTGACTATCCTGTTCCTTCCTCGGTGAGAGACCCTTGGCCTCCTTGGGGTCCAGGCCTGTCAGAGGGTGGGCCTAGAGAGGTGATGGTGAATGATGAAGGACGGTCACATCCTGAGGCCTCCTTCATGACCCCATCGAATTCTAATCATCTTCCAAAGGCTATTATACTGGGAGTTACGGCTCCAACAAATGGATTTTGGGGGGACGTGTTCAGCCCGTAATGCTCTTGCACTAAACGTTTGCCAACTCATGACAACCTAGGGGCTGGTACTGCTTTCATCGTCCCCATCTGGCAAGTAGAGAAACTGAGTCATAGGGAAGCTTCCTGTCCTGGGTCACGTGTGTGCAGTGGCAGGGCTGGCTTTGGCCAGGGCAGCTAGGGTTTAGTGTCTGAGCCGCTGACACTAAGAGCACACTTTCCCCTGTGGTCTGGAAGGCGCCCTTAACCACGAGTCACCCTCTAGTGATGGGGGTTAAGCGAGAACCTGGTGGTCCACAGAGACCATCCACTCAGCATCAGGAGGTGATGGGAGTTTAGGGAGGACCAAGTGGTCCATAGAGGCCATCTACTCAGTACCAAGAGACAACCTGAGGCTGGAAACTTCCAGAAACTGTCTCGAGCTTTGTCAAGCTTCCATTGTGCCCGCCTCCTCCATTAACCAGGAGGCAAAGAATTTTATCCCTCCAGATCCCACAAGCTTTGGAATCAGACACCAAGAGACTTGTGGAATATATGTCTCTGATTGGGACTAGTGAGAATAAGATCAGGTCATGTATCTTTCAGGCTTCCCTGGTGGCTCAGACAGTTAAGAATCTGCCTGCAATGCACGGGACCTAGGTTTGATCCCTGGGTTGGGAAGATCTCCTGAAGAAGGGAATGGCAACCATCCAGTATTCTTGCCTGGAGAATTCCACGGGCAGAGGAACCTGGTGGGCTACAGTCCATGGGGCTATAAAGAGTCAGACATAACTGAATGACTAACACGTGTCTGTTTCAGTGGATTCCATCTTTCAACACCAGCCCAGGCTCCCCGTCCCAGGAATATCCTGTAGTTTACAAGGAGGTCTGCATCCCAGCAGGACACAGGGCATGCAAGGAACCCACTGCCCTGTCTCTAGTGTTTCTGCAGCATTGCTTCCTGCAGGGCACTGGGCTGGCCATGTGGTGACAGGTTCAAGCCCAAGACAGGTCTAAAGTTTCTCTGGGAGGCTGAGACCTGTGACCCTGAGGACATAATGGGCGATATGACAGCTTTTCCAACAAGCTCCTCTCCCCCTGGCTCCATGCCACCATCAGTGGCTCCCTTCTTCGCTCCTCCCAACACCCACCATCTGTCATCTTCTCTGGAGCCAAGATCTAATCTCTGTTCCTTGTCCCTCATTGTGTCTGTGACCACAGGATGTGCAGGACTCCCAGGCCACCCCTCCTCCCATGCAGCCCTGGTCACCCTACTCCGATACCATCTCCTACCCTCCCCCAAACCTGACCTCCTTCCATGGTGTCATCAAGAACTCACGGCCAATCGTCTCTAAAATACCTTGTTTTCCTGATGGGGCTTATGATGCTCTCATAGGAAGTAAAAAGCCTCTTGATGAAAGTGAAAGAGGAAAGTGAAAAAGTTGGCTTGAAGCTCAACATTCAGAAAACTAAGATCATGGCATCTGGTCCCATCACTTCATGGGAAATAGATGGGGAAACAGTGTCAGACTTTATTTTTTGGGGCTCCAAAATCACTCCGGATGCTGATTACAGCCATGAAATTAAAAGACACTTACTCCTTGGAAGGAAAGTTATGACCAACCTAGATAGCATATTAAAAAGCAGAGACATTACTTTGCCAGCAAGGTCTGCCTAGTCAAGGCTATGGTTTTTCCAGTGGTCATGTATGGATGAGAGAAAGATGATCACCAAAGAATTGATGCTTTTGAACTGTGGTGTTGGAGAAGACTCTTGAGAGTCCCTTGGACTGCAAGGAGATCCAACCAGTCCATTCTAAAGGAGATCAATCCTGGGTGTTCACTGGAAGGACTGATACTAAAGCTGAAACTCCAATACTTTGGTCACCTCATGCGACGAGTTGACTCACTGGAAAAGACTCTGATGCTGGCAGGGATTGGGGGCAGGAGGAGAAGGGGACGACAGAGAATGAGATGGCTGGATGGCATCACCGACTTGATGGACATGAGTTTGAGTGAACTCCGGGAGTTGGTGATGGACAGGGAGGCCTGGCGTGCTGTGATTCATGGGTTTGCAAAAAGTTGGACACGACTGAGCGACTGAACTGAACCGAACCAAAACCTAGCTCTCCGTGCCCACCCAGCTCCCCCGATGGGGCTCTTTCCTTTGGCACGGGACCCATTGCTTCTTTTGGACCAGCCTCACCATCACTCCTCCCACCTCCTAGGACTTCAGCTCTGACACTCATCTTCCACCTCCCACTCTTTGTTGCCAGTATCTCTAAGGACCAGCTCCCTGCTGTCCACATGCGTCATCATTTCTTTTGTATTTCATATCCATGGAGACATTCCTCCCAACACCCCAGTGTCCCCGCCCCTTGGTCTCTGTTCTCCAAGGATCATCTCCCTGGTCCCCACAGGTGACCATCCCCTAGGCCTTTGCTCCCAGTGGGGCATGCTGCTTCTCACACTAAGAGGTGGGCACCCCCTCTTGATCTGGGTTGCCCCTGGGGATTTGAGGACCAGTGGGAGGTGGGCTACTTTTCTCAGAACCAGCTTCCACTCTGAGGCCACTTCTGTCCTAGCTGCCTGTCTGTAAGTGAGTCATCTCTGTGTGCAAAGCCTGAGCCTCTCAATGACACCAATCCTGGGGCTGTCTGAAGCTGGCACAGGAGAGACCCCAAGTGAGACCCCCAAGCCAGGACCACTCAGCCCACAGGAAGGTGAAAGCCAATAATAAATCCTGTTTTAAGCCACTAAGCTTTGATATGGTAGATATTCGGTTGTAGACAGCAGGGAAAAGTGGAACTGGGAAGAGGAGAGTGGCCACCACAAAAATAAAAAACAGGTGGCACCACCTTTGGGACTGGGGGACTTGGAGGATGAGGAGGTGCTGTTTTCAGAAACTGGGGAGAGTTTGACAACAGTGCCACCTTGAAAATAGAAAATATACCTCATAAACTGGTGGACCTGGCTCCAGACATTCCAGGCAAAGTGTTGAAAGCACAGACTGGTTGACTGTTGCCACAAATGATAAGGCGTGAATACAAAGAAACAAACACCCTCCTGAGCAGTAAGACTCTCAGGGTGAGATTCTCAAAGTAAGAGATGGCCTAGGGGTTGTTCAAGAGTGTGGTCCCCTGTCGACGCCTCAGGGATGCTGGAGGGCTCCTCGCAGATCCTAAGGTGGCTTCTGAGAGTGTGAAGGACTCTCATCCCTTGAGGCCCTGACTACTCAGAGGTCAAGGTGGGGAGGGCAGGGGGACAGGCTCTCTGATCATCTTACCTGACCTATTCACAGCATGGACGTCACTTGGATGCCACATTTGCCTGCCTTTCTTCCTCCCACGTTATTGGCTCCTCTGTCCCCTTCACCTTGGCAGAGTCCTGATGTTGGAGCCCAGGGTTCATTCTTTGGGTCTCTTCTCTGACTACTCTCGGCTAAGATATTCAGATTAATGGTTCCAAGTGACACCTACATGCAATAACACTCAAGCGAACGGTCCTGCCCAGACTCGCTCTTGAACTTGGGTATGGCCCCTTGACCACCTGCTCCACATGTCCACTTGGCATCCACTGGATGCCTCAAAGCAGTGCCCTTCTCTCTGGAGTCAGAGGGTGGGAGCAATCCCACTGGGGTGGGGGCAATGTGGATGCATTTGCATGAGCAGAAATTGTAAAATAATAATAACATGGAGAAAAGTCAGTCTGCTTGCTATTATTGCCAAGTGGCAGCATTTGAAACGGTAACCCACTCCAGTATTCTTGCCTGGAGAATCCCATGGACGGAGAAGCCTGGTAGGCTACAGTCCACGGGGTCGCATAGAGTCGGACACGACTGAGCGATGGAACGGAACGGCAGCATTTGAGACAGGGTCAGAGCTCAAGGCCTCCTCCCTGACCACAGGGCGTGTGCTTCCCGTTGACTGTTTTTCTGAACTTGATGTGTTTGCAAAAGCACTCTTGACATTCCTTTCACACCTGCTGTCCTCGCATCTTATCTGTCGTGGCAAATGGCTGCTTTCTTATTAGGCTGCACCTGGGACCCTCCTCACCTCTGCTCCTTTCTCACATGGCCTGCGGCCGGCCATTCAGCGAATCTGGGGAGGACCACCTCCCAAAGGTAGTCCTGCCTCCTAGGTCCCCCCACCTGCCCCCGCAGGAGGACTCTGCACCAACTCCTCCCTTGTTGCTGCACAGTTGCTAAATCATGTCCGACTCTGTGACCCCATGGACTGCAGCACGCCAGGCTTCCCTGTCCTTCACCATCTCTCGGAATTTGCTGAAACTCATGTCAATTGAGTCAGTGATGCCAGCCAATCATCTTATCCTCTGTTGCGCCCTTCTCCTCCTGCCCTCAAACTTCCCCAGCATCAGGGTCTTTTCCAATGAGTTGGCTGTTCGTATCAGGTGGCCAAAGTATTGGAGCTTCAGCTTCAGCATCAGTCCTTCCAATGAATATTCAGAGTTGATTTCCTTTAGGATTGACCAGTTTGATCTCCTTGCTGTCCAAGGGAGAAGACTCTTGAGAGTCTGCAATTCGAAAGCATCAATTCTTTGGTGCTCAGCCTCCTCCATGGCTCCCACCAAAGAGGTCTGTTCTGAGAGCACTCAGAGGATCCTTTAAAACACGCATCAAATCATGGCACTCCTTGAAAGCTTCCAGTGGCTTCCCACATCCTTAGGAGCAGAAGCCAGTCCTTCTCACAGCCTCACAGGACCCTGTGGTCCCTTCCTCAGCTCTAGCCCTGGAACTCCATCAGCCTTTCTCCTCTGTGCCCTCAGCTCCAGCCCCGCCTGCTCCTGGCTGCCCCGAGGATGTGCTGGTGTGCGCCCACCTATGCTCAGTGAGCTGGACCCACAGTCCACAGCCCTGCCCCCAAGGGACACTGCCTCAGTGTCGGGGACAGCTAGAGAGCCCAGGGTGAGACAGGCCACCCCAGAGAAGCAGGGTCCAGGTGTCACGTCCAGCTCCAAGGGCCCCTGGTGGTGCAGCTCTGTGCCCAGCCTCCTCGTGTGCTGCGGAGGAGTGGCATCTGTGAGCTGTTCATCGCTGGGCACCCGAGCCTGATGGAGGGCAGGCCACAGGCATCCCTGGGCAGGCCGCGGGTGAGGCACTCGACAGGGGGTGATGGATGCCCTTGAGGGAGCCTCAGCATCCGTCCGTTCACATTCTCCTCTTGTGAATTAGTGCCAGCCTCACCTGCGCAGTGCCGCCTGGCTGATGGATGGGACCGACCAGCGGAGCCCAGGACACGGAGACCCACTCATCTTCATAGAGGAATTAAAAGGGATTCTGCCTAGGGAATAAATCTCAGCCATAGTCTTGGCACCTGGCTTCTGTTTCTCCTTGAACTCCTGGGAGGGAGTCCTGCCCTCACCGGCGGTCCTGCTGGCAGAGGTCAGGACCGGACCACAGGAAATGACCCCACCCCCGCCCACAGTGCCCACTCAGAGTGCCCACCTGCCCCCCCGAGGGCTGCTGTCTCCTGGGGACTGAGGGTTCACACGTCTCAGAAGAGCGGTGAGACGCTTCCAAGTGCAGCTTCCTAGTCTCTGTTGGGGCGTCCCCAGGGGAATGCGGTTCTTGCCTTAGCATCTCTCTCCTTCTGCTTCTTTTCCTGCATGGCGGGGATGGGGCCTCCTGTGAGGGACTCCTGCTGGCTTTGGGCCTTGAGGGCCCAGCAGGCAGAGAGTGGGGCTGGGGTTTCCCTGGCTCCCCTTGCCCCCTGCCCTCTGGCCCATCTCAAGAGGCAGTGCAGACCACACATTTCCTGGAGGGTCCAAATGCAAAGGCTCCCCTTCCCACCATGAAGACTCCCACAGCTGAGAGTCTGGGAGGCTGACCCACGTGCCAGGTTGCCATGGAGAGTGGGATTCCTCACCTGTGTTAGAATCTCAGGGATCTCACTCCTGTCACTCCTGCAGCCACCGTGACATACCCTGTAGCGAGGTGGCTGTCATTCTGCCAGCAGGCTGGGGGTCTGCTTGGGGTGGGCACAGAGGGTCCCGGTCAGGGACAGCCCTCATTAGCAGGGATTTATGTCCTGTAGCATCCCGTGGGCCAGCTTCCAGGCAAGGGCACGGAGTGTTTACAATGCCCACGTTGTCTTTAGGGGCAAGAAACTTCATCATCACCATTTCAATTAAAATTGTTCTTTGAAGCAGCAGGTCTCAAGGTGTGGCTATGAACTCCAGGTCTTGATGCAAGCCTTTCCTCTCAGAGTTTTGGAAGGGTCTGTCTGCTGTCCTGGGAGGAAGCAGAGGCTGACCAGACAGTGGGTTTCTTGTGGCAGTGGTGTCAGTTAAAATTGGCAAAGTGTTGAGGGTCGGGATGCAGGCTTGAAATGTCATCAGCTGTCACTTTTATAGGTTGTCCAGAGGATGGAGAAGAGGTGACCAGGAAAGAGGCAGCACTGACCATCCAGGCCTGCCCACCTGCCCCTGGCAGTCATCGACAATAACTTCCTTCTAAATGTAAAGCCCTCGGAGTTCATTATGGAGACTTGGAAACTGGAGAGGAGTATAAACACAGCATCACAACTAGTCCTCAATCGAAGGGGTCTCGAGGGATGGCTGTTGTTTTTTGTCTTCTGCATTGCATTCTACAAATATTAATTCTGCATGCTATGTGCTAAGTCATTTCAGTTGTGTCTGACTCTGCGACCCTGTGGACTGTAGCCTGCCAGGCTCCTCTGTCCATGGGATTCTCCAGGCAAGAGTACTGGAGGGGGTTGCCATGCCCTCCTCAAGGGGATCTTCCCGACCCAGGGATCGAACCTGTGTCTCTTATGTCTGCTGCATTGGCAAGCGGGTTATTAACTCTAAATATCACAAAATCGAAATGATATTGGATTCTTAGGTTTGCATCCTGAATTGTGCTGTAACCTAACAACTGTTATACATTTGCCTGTGTTTTAAAATATTCTTTGAAAGAATACTTCTATGGCTAGATAATATTCTAATTTACAAGCATGCCATAAATTACATATAATTTTCACATCTTGAACTGCCTGTGAGAGTTCTTGGGGCCACCTGAATAGTAATAACCCATTTCTCATTCCTCATGGAGCACCTGCTGTGTGTTTATTTGGCACCTATTGTGTGCCAGGCTTTGAACATGGAGCCTGCAGTCTAGTGAGTTCTGTCCTGGTTTGCTCCCCTCTCCCCACCAGGACCCCTTGCATTCCTGGAAGATGGTCTTTAGGTAACAGCCCACCTGCCCACCTGCCCTCCCAAGGGAGCCCAACCACCTCCTCTGCTGAGAACAATGCCAGGTGCTGCCAGCTCCTGCTTTCTGGCATCCACGGAGAGGGTCCAGGTGCCCCCTGCCTTGCCCCATCAGGGTGCAGAAAGACCACACGTGGCTCCATGTGCTTTGCAGGGAAACAGGTTTTAGGGGAGTAAGAGGAGTCTGGGATAGCTCTGAGGTCAGACACCCCTGGGTTCAACCCCAGCCCCACTTCTCCAAAGTTGTCTCTGATCAGGACAGTCAGTCCTCTAACCCTGGGCTTCCCCTCTGTGAAATGGGACAACAGCAATGCCTGCATCCCTTGGTTGCTCTGGGGATTCAATGAGAGTTGGCTGTGGCGGCAGCACATTCAGCTTTTCCCAGAGCTCCTGTACTGGGCAGGGCCAGGCCAGCTCCCTCCCAATGGCAGAGGCTTGGCTACAGTGTCCAGACTGTCCTGAGGGGAGTTAATTTTCTCCCTCACACGGGCCACGAAAGACCCAGCAGGGGAGCCAGCCCAAGACAGGTGGTAACACAGAAATGAAAAACAGATCCTAACCCTATTGTGGTCTGACAATGAAAGTGAATGAAAGTGAAAGTGACGTTGCTCAGGTGTCCGACTCTTTGTGACCCTGTGGACTGTAACCTACCAGGCTCCTCTGTCCATGGGATTTTCCAGGCAAGAATACTGGAGTGGGTTGCCATTTCCTTCTCTAGGAGATCTTCCCGACCCAGGGACTGAACCCAGGTCTCCCGCATTGTAGGCAGACACTTTACCACCTGAGCCACCAGGGAAGTTCTGGTCTGACAATAGGGATTCATTTTCTCCTAAAGAAGAGTCTGGAGGCTGGAAACAGCTGCAATCTGTTCTAGTGCCCGAAGCTTCTGCCAAAGACCCAGGATCTGCCTGGCTCTTTTCTCAGTTTCCTTAGAATGTTGTTCCCTTGCCCCCAGCCCCCTATGTTTGTTCCCTCATGGTCCCAAAATATCTGCCACAGCTCCAGGCAGTGCATTGGTGTCCATGGGAAAAAAATGGCAAAGGAATAGAACCACTGAATGCCCTTTAATGTCTGACCTTAAAACAGGGAGGGTAGGCTCCCCAAAACTTGAGACCATGCATTCACTCATGGTTCCTCTGTCATGAACAGGTCACCTGGCTGTGGGTGCATGCTAAGTCACTTCAGTCGTGTCTGACTCTGTGACCCTATGGACTGTAGCCCTCCAGGGTCCTCTGTCCATGGAGATTCTCCAGGCAAGAATACTGGAATGGGTTGTCATACCCTCCTCCAGGGGATCTTCCTGACCTAAGGATTGAACCTGCGTCTCTAATGTCTCCTGCATTGGCAGGCGGGTTTTTTACCATTAGCGCCACCTGGGAAGCCCAGGTCACTTGGCTACCCTTAGCTAAAGGGACGCTGGGGAAGTGAGTGCCTTTGAAGTGGGAGGTGAGCAGGCAGGAACGGTTTGGGAACAGCTGCAGGCTGGCTGACTCACCACAGATACTCCGGTCTGTGATCTGACTTCTCCTACTGCTGGATAAGTAGGCTGCTTCCAATCCTTTATTGTAAGTAGCAGTTTAATGAGCCATATTTGTAATATTTTCCTAAGTTTATGATAATTCTCTTACAATAAGTTCCTTTAAGTGGAGTTATTAGGTCAACAGCACACGCTCCTTGCGGCTCCTAACGTACATGAATGTAACTGAACTCATTCCGTCAATGGCAACTCAGTCTGTCCAGCTCCTCGTGCTGTTGCCCCTGGGTCCCCCGGCCTCCTCGCCTTCTCACAGGGCACTCAGCCCTCCAGCTCCCAGACTGCATCCCCCGTCGCCCTCTCACCATCTCCCTGCTGGTGCCTCCCGCATTCAGAGCCCCCCGGGTCACCCTGCTTTTAATATCTGGCTTCGGTGCCTGGAATTTTATGATGCTATTATCACAGCTCCTCCATGGGGACCTCCAGGGCCTCATTTTGTGCCCAGTAAAGGTCAAAGTCATAGCAGGGACTTACAAGGCCTGACTGGATCTGACCCCCATTACCCCCTGATCTGGTGTCTTACTGCCTCCCTTGGCCACCCCACGGCCCCCCTGGCACCTTCTCAAACCCACCAGGCACACCCCTGGTCCCCCAGCCATACCCCTCTCATGCTGTCCCCTCTGCTGGAACTTTCTCCTGGAATCTGCATGGCTCATTCCCGAGCCACCCAGCTTTTGCTCCAATGTCACCATCTAACTGTCCCTTCCTTGAAATGCACAGCCCCCGAGGGTGGGCATGTCCACCTCAGCCTGACACCTGGCAGCACAACCCAGAGTGGCTTATGAGCGATCCTGGCAATTTCACCCCTGTCCCCAAGGGGTCATTTAAATTTTTATAGCTTCATTTTTTCTTTGTAAGTGGAAGCCATTCCTTTATTTTTCTCTTTGCCCCTCATAAGCTAATTTGTTTGGAAACCTTTGCAGACGGCCCCATAAAGTTAATTTGATCTAATGTGAATGTGTGTGATTGTTGGATGTTCAATTTTGTTTGTTGGCTTTTTAGCATTTGATTTCTACTTGTGTTAAGATTTTGGTTTTCAAGTCCATTTTGGATCAGAGGTCTTTGACCTTCTCTGACTCTTGATGCCCTGAGCACCCCCACCCTGTCAACTGGACATCTGGTTGACCCCACGGGACAGGGGCTCCATGCTCAGTCTTGGGCAGAATCCAGGGCTCCCATCACCCAGTGTTTGGGGAGGCATTGCAGATCCTTGGCTCCTGGTTGCTAGGCTGTATTGTGGCTTCCTGTATCCTTTGATTCACTGCTTGTTGATGCTGTGGGGCAAAACCGTGGCCTGGCTCCCATGTCCTGTGTTCTGCAGGGAGCTTTGAGTCCTTTTCCTCCCAGGACTGGACTTCCACCACTGCTAGTCCCTGGAGTCCACAGGCTTAGGGCTTGGCTGTGCCGTGTCTGCATGTCAGTTCCTTTTCTGGTCCCTGGGCTTATTTTTTCACCGTTTGTTTGTATTAGCCCAACTACATCTTTCTTTACTTTCTATTCTTATTCCTATTCTCACTCTAATCTTATTTCTATTTTTATCTTACATTTTATCCGTCATTGCTCTGTATTCAGAGCCAAGATTATTAAGGTGTGAGCTCAGTGCTTGATCTGTCTCAGAAGCCGACTGTCTCAGCAGCACTGATCCAGATACCTCCCCCAGGTCCCCTTTCTAGTCAAACCGCTCCAACTCAGAACCCGGGGAGACAGGTGCTCACCCCATCCTCAGGACCCTGTATGGATACAGGCTGCACTCTGTGCACGTTCACATTTGCAGGATCAGGAGGGAAGCAGAGGAATGATGAGCTTTGTGCAGAGATGTTGTTGTTGATCAGTAGCTCAGTTGTTGAGTTGTTGTTGACTCTTTGTGATACCATGGACTGTGACATGCCAGGCCTCCCAGTCCTTCACCATCTCCCAGAGTTTGCTCAGATTCACATCCATCGAGTCGGTGATGCCATCCAACCATCTCATCCTCTGTTGTCCTCTTCTCCTCCTGACTTCAATCTTTCCCAGCATCAGGGTCTTTTCAAACGAATATGCTCTTCGAATCAGGTGGCCCAAGTGTTGGAGTTTCAGCTTCAGTGAGTATTCAGGGTTAATATCCCTTAGGATTGACTGGTTTGATCTCCCTGCTGTCCAAGGGACTCTCCAGAGTCCTATCCAGTGCCACAGTTTGAAAGGTGACTCACCACTTTCCAGCTGAGACACCTTGCACCATGTCATTTTACCTCCTCTGACCCTGGGCTTAGCCATCACCCACGGGGGCGACAGCTTCCCATTGTTGTGAGGGTCAGAACTGGTAGTGCTCTTTGTGGGGTGCCTGGCTGTTGTGACCAGTGGCCCTGAACGTCACCAGCACTGGGGACATGAGGGGTGGCAGGGTAACAGAAGGCTGAATCGGGTTGTGTCTTTCCATTATAGCGCATGTCTTAAAAGGGCTACATGTGAAGGAAATAAGTTCATAATGAAAAACGCTTGGCATTTGCCTGGCAGGTGTGTGTGGAGCTGGAGGTGGGGGGTGGGTGATGAACACTCAGAGAACAGAGCCTGTACACCATTGTAAATGCAAAAACTGGAAGAAGATAATTAGAGCTGACCGGCTGCAGCCGAGCTTAGGAGGAAGTAGAGAAGCCAACGGAGGTAATTTATGCATCTCTGTGTCACACTCCATCCTTATGAATACAAATACCCGCGAATGTGGATTGTCCTTGATAATTGCTTGCAATGTCATCTTTTTAATGAAAATTAAGTGCTTCAGTAGCACTAAGTAGGAGCTTTGCTGGCACATTTAATTGCTGCACGGGGAGTTGATAACCTCGTTTAAAAGCAAGCAAAAACCTGGGAGAATTGGCTGCGGCTCCATTAAAAGCCATGGGGCCCATTAACTTAAAAGAAGAAAATATTTTCTGAGTTACTGTTGCCTGATTGTTCTTCCCTTTATTTTACCTCAAAGGGATGTGATGAATTAATTATCACACAATCTGTTTTCTAATCCAGACTTCCACGTGACGCGTTATCTGGAGCCGGTTTGCTCTCCGAGTCTCTCTGGAAGACGATTAGACCGCGTGCCAGGGAGAGAAAATCAAAGTGCAGTGTTTAGGTGTCTACCCACCCTGGCTTCCTTTGGACTGCAGATGGGACTGAGGGTTAAGTTTATTCCGCCAGGTGAGCTAAAAACAGCGCAAGGAGGAATGCAGACGAGAAGCAGCAGCTGGATGGGTAATTGGACCAGGGGAATAATTAGTCCAGAACACGGAGCAAGCTCTCTGCACTCGAATGTACTATTAATTGCAAATGATTCTTATCTGTTTATTAAAACAGGTTTCCTCAGCTCGACAAGGATAAAGCAATTAGTTACAAGGAAACTTCTGAAGTCGTCTTCTGTTGAAAGCCTTTGGTAGCCTAGAATATTTTCCTACAGTAAGCCTGAATTAATGAGATTTGCCTGTATTCAAACTCGGAGATTTAAGTTGACTTGTTTTCCTAGTTTTCTTTCTTAAACCTTCTAAAATGAATAGGCTTTGCAAAAAAAAAAAAAAAAAAAAAGAGCTCTTGAGATGTAAATGAGAGAGGAAATGTCATTCAACTGGTAAGTAATGTGCGTGGAGATGGAGATTGTTCCAGACCAAAAAAAAAAAAAAAAAGCATGACTCTGACATCTGGGTGGAGCAGAATAGTAAGGGCTAAGTGTTCAGTGTCTGTCACGTCCTACTCCTTGTGACCCCATGGACTGTAGCCCACCAGCATCTCTGTCCATGGGATTCTCCAGGCTTGAATACTGGAGTGGGTTGCCATTTCCTACTGCAGGGGATCTTCCTGACCCAGGGATGGAACCCACGCCTCCTGACTTGGCAAGTGGCTTCTTCACCCCACCTGGGATGCCCCAGTTTGCCGTGTCTTGTACCATATTCACAGACCTGGGGGATGTGAACGTCTCTGGGGGGACATAATCAGTTTAGAGCTTAATCTGAGGCAGTGTTTATTCATTCATTGTGTGAACGTTTCCTGAGCACCTACTGTGTTCTGAGTTCACGCCACACTGCAAAAGACAACCTGTCTTCCTGTCCCACTCAGCCCAGCACCAGGGTGGTGGGGGAGGGGACGGAGAAGTGCTTCACAGGTGGGCACGCCAGCATGACTGAGCAGGCACCTGCAGGGAGCAGGTAGGGACCAGTGACAAAGGTGGGGATCAAATCGCCCTGTGGCTGAATGGTGGAATGTTCGGGACCCGCTGTGTCACCCAGGGGCACTTTCATGGACTTCACATGCCTGACATCAGAGCCAGAAGATGCTTTAGAGGTTCTTCAAATTCTCAGTGCTTTCAGAAGAAATCTCCTTCAGGAGATATAAAGCAGATTTTTAAATAAAAAAGAGGAAGAGAGAGAAGAGCTTTGGTTCAAGGTGGGGTCACAGACAAGGTAGGGAATGGAAGAGGGGAGGAAGACCCTGTCTGCCAAAGCCCATGGGTCTCCTGGGCAGAACCCCTCACCCATCAGAACTCAGCTTGAAAATGAAGGGAAACTGATGCCTGAGAAGAGCATCTTTGTGAGCCCATTCAGCCAATAGCAATCGGGATGCCTAGTCAGTGCTTCCCACTACATGGAGGGTGCTGATGACTTCAGGCTATAACTTTTAAGCCAGGCTGGCATTGGAAGTCCAATTTATCTTGGAAAGCCTGCTCTGAGGCATGTAGAAATCCCATCTATAATGAGGCACCCCTGGCCCGCTGCCAATTTTAATTCTGTTCCCCTTCCGCCTCCATCCCAAGATCTGAGGATGTGCAGACCAGTAAGCCTCTTGCGGAATATCTCAAAGCTCTTTCTTAAGAGCCTGGCTCAGCTCTGTCTCACACACAGGGCTGCCGCCTCCTTGCCTGGGCCATGTGTGAAGGAGGGTGATGTCAGGTTGGTGCCCTGCGGGGGTGTGCGGCCTCACGCTGAGATGCTGACTCCATCTCTGCAATGTGCTTTTTGTTTGAAGCTCGGTAGACTCACTCCCTTAATGTCCCTTCGGTGGCCCATCAGCTCAGTGTTTCCTGCCTCTCAGCTCTCCCTGTTTGCCTAAGAGACTCAATTAGGTCCCAGTCTCCACACAGGCAGATTTATGGGGCCTCAAAGACTGCCTGAGGCACAAAGGAGCAGCCTTGCCCGGAAAACAAGCCTTGGGCGACAGACAGATGTCGGGCCTGGGGGCACAGCCTGCTGCCTTCTGGACCCTCTCCCCACCCCCTCTGCATCTGGGTGCTTCTCAAATGCTCTGAGTTCCTGGCACTATGGTGGCCTGCGGGGCGGCTCTCTGGATAGTTCTTTGGGAGCTAGAATGACCAGCTTTTGCTGATGGGCTTGTTCTATTTTCCAGACGTTCAGGTTAAGCATCACCATTAGCTGTGGTCACTGGACAACATCTCTGGTCAGCTCTGCACGGAAATTTCATTCCCCAACCCCCCCTTTGAAGCCACAGCAGTCACTAACACACTAGCTTAAATTAGGTCCTGTGACCCTCTCCACAAGCAGTTCTGTAGGATCAGAGAGCTCCCTCATCCCAGTTCCAGCAGGAGGGAGGTAAAGGGGAAACTTGAATGGGGAAGGCATGAATGGGGGTTTTGAGAAGCCAGAGGGAATGGTATGGTCCCAAGGTTAGGAAGTGAGTGGGCTGTAGTCCATGGGGTCATGAAGTGTTGGAAACGACTGAGCACGCACTCATATTTTTATTTCAGTGAGTCTGAAATATCCCTTCCAGCTCAAAAGATGAAACTTTTACCAGGGAGAATCATTTTCTTACATTTTACCTTTTCTTAGTCATTATGATTGAAATTTAAGAAAATGATTCTCCCTGGTAAAAGTTTCGTCTTTTGAGCTGGAAGGGATATTTTAGACTCACTGAAACAAAAATGTGAGAGCATGCTCAGTCGTTTCCGACTCTTCGTGGCTCCATGGACTGCAGCCCGCCAGGCTCCTCTGTTTATGGGGTTTCTCAGGCAAGAATACTGGAGTAGGTTGCCATTTCCTCCAGGGGCTGAGCACCCTTGTCTGGTTTAGGGCGCCGGGCTTCCCCGTTGTGCCCTGACTTGGTTCACGGGGCACATTCTGCTCCGCGAGCTCTCGGGGTGGGGAGCTCCTCCTTTCCCACCCGCTCGCCTCCACCTCCAGAAAGTTGCCACATAGCAGCTGGGCCACGTGGCGGTGGTGCTGCCACCTGGTGGCTGGCCCTGTGCACTGCAGGTTGCGTGCGCCTGGCCCACTCGGTGTCCAGGACTCCAAACCCCGACTCCGCCTGGCAGGAACCCGGCCTGGCACGGCGCTTTTAGGGGGACGCATCGCTGTAAATGGGGAATGGGTCCCTTTCCATGAATGCATGCACCACCAGCGAGCTGCGTTTGGCAGGGTCCTTCCGCCCAGGATGCCCAGGCTGGTGCAGATCCTCGCTTCTCCATCTGCCTCCTCCAGGCAGATCCCCCCCAGGCTGGGGGTCCTTCCAGGGGTCACTCCCTGATCCATGGGCAGGAGCAAGGGCCGAGGTCTCCGAGACCCGGCGAACTGCCCTCTCCCTGATTCCTGTGCAAAGCACTGCCCCCTCCCCCGTCCTGCTCCAGAAGCAAAACAGAGCAGGTTCTGAATCTTGGCTGCTTGTCTCCTGCTGACACAGGCCTCACACCCAGGCATGCACTGAGCAGTGAAGCCAAGGCTGGAGGACTCCCGGACTGGAGTCTGGCATGAGCTGGGGGAAACCCCCAGGACTTAGATGATGAAGCCCCACAAACTCTAGGTATTGTGGGAATCCAGGGAGGGCCCCGACCCAGAGTTTCTGATTTGTGGTTTCAGGTGGGAGCCCGAGAATTTGCATTTCTAGCAAGTTCCCTTGTGGCTGCTGTTCTGAGGATCCCACTTTGAGAACCACGGATACAGGGCAGTGGTTCTCACCTTTGGCTGCAATTATAAAAAAGGCAGATGCCTGAGTTCCCCACCAGAGTTGTCCTGTGATCAGGCAGGGCTGACCTCAGGCATTGCAGAGTTTAAAGACCCCTTGGGAGAGTCTAATGTGCAGCCAAGGTTAACAACCAAGGATGTAGTTCCCCCTTCATTCAGGGGAAACCGAGGCCCCAAGAGTGGAATAGATTTACCCCTGGGTCATAGGGCCAGTCAGTCCTTCTGGGGCAGGGTCTTCAGTTGGAGTTGCTGCACCTGGCTTTTGGTGGGAGTACATCTCTGTGCCTGGCCGCACAGGGATCCTAAGTGGGCGGAGAGCTGGGCTCAGGAGTAGGAGTCAGTGGAGGGAGGGGGCAGCTTCAAGGGCAAAGCTGTGGCCTCCTGTGTCCTCCAACTCTGCCTCACCCAGATCCAGCCCAGGAACATACACAAGGCAGAGCTCCAGACCACATTCCCTGGTTAGATGCCAGGTGGGAAATCAGAGCTGCCCGGAGAGGGGGATGGGCAGGCAGCTTGTTGGACGCAGACAGGGGCTGATCTGCAGAGCAAGATGGCCTGAGGTTGGTAGCATTGGTGGGGATGAAGGAGGGAAGGAATCAGGATTGAGTCAGCCCATACTGGGGCCAGGGTGGACCACTGTGTGGTCTCAAGTTGACCTTGACCTCCTCTACCACTTTGGCCAAGTTCCTCTGCAGGAGCCTCAGACGGCCCACTGTTACCATGACAGCTCTGGACCCCATGGACTCTGTGATGGAGAGACAGTGCTACCCCGATGTCTGGAATTACTACAATCCTTACACACTCTCCCACCTGAACTGGGTGGACGCGGGATCACACACATCCTGTATCAACTCTGTGGGGTCTCAGGGGCAGTTATACCTGATCTCAAGGCCCCACCTGCCACCTGCTCTGAGAACCTGACCACAGGCCACTCCTGCCACCTGCTCTGAGCCAATTAGCCACTTCCTTGGTTGGCATACTCGAATATTCTCCATGGAAATGTGGCGTGTCGGCAAAGCAGGGCTATAAATTCTCTAGTGAGCCATCTCCTCATTAGTTAAAAAGAGGAAGGGCTTCCAAAAGGAATGAGATAAGTGGCCCAACGCCGGAATGTTCCTCTCAGCATAAGTGTAAATATTATAAATAAGCGTCTCCAGTGGTCCATCTGTCAACCGAGGCGAATTAACCTAGTGTCTGCACTCCTGGGAGGACTCTTGCAGCCACTCACTGCTCAGCCCTCTCTTCCCTGACCCTGGGCTTGCGAAAGAAGCTAGCAACCTTTTCATTGACCTTGACATTGGAAGCAGCGAGTCTAAGGAAGTGAGAGGGGTGACAATGAGGGTTTTCCCCAACCAGAGTACATCTCTGGGAGGAATACCAACCAAAGAGTGACATCACTGTTTCTCCCCCACCTTAAATGAGGTCAGGAGTGCTGTGCTTGTCAGGGGAAAATTCAAATTCTTTTTATGGGACGGGAGTGTGAATAATGAATGAGATGGTTGCTGACAACACAAGGATTCTACGGGCACCTGTGCCAGCCGGGTCTTTCATCTGCTGTCTGTCTGCTGGTCCCTGCCATTGGGCTCTCAGATGAGGGCAGGCATTCTTAGTGATATCACGGGACAAGGCAGCATCAAAAAGAGAGGAGGATGGAACCAGACTCTCAGGATGGTGGAGAATCCTTATATCACGGCCGTGCATCTGTCTCTCCCTGTATCTGCGCTCTCAGGAAGGGGAGACATGTCCCTCGGGAAGGGTTTTCCCCTCCCCCTCAACGTCCTGCCTTTCTCAGTTCAGGTCCCCTGAGTGCTCTCTCTGCTACCCCTGATGGAGGTAAGCAGTGCCTGGCCAGGTCTTCAGGGGGTGAAGAATGCCGCTGGCCAGTCAGTCCTTCTCTCACTTGACCAGTAGTTGTCCAGTTTCTCTGGCCAGGCCTCTTCCTTCTTGTCCCCCCAGTGGCAGCAGGCACAGTGCTGCAGGCTCTATGAAGCCTTGCTGATGACCCTAGGGTGATGGTCATTCTCCAGCCTGCTGGGGAGCAGCAGCTGGCAACCATATCCCCAACCTTGGACTTCAGTCTGCATAAGCTGGGGTGGGGAACGCATGGTCCATTGTGGCCTGGTGATCAAGAGATGGGTTCATGTCCAGGCTCTCCTGTGGCTCTCTCTGCCACACTGATCTCCCTTGAAAAGTCTCCACTAATACAGGTGGGTGTGTGAGTAGACTAGTGTCATTGGCTTAACTCAAGATGGGTTGTTACCAGTTTCCTGGCAAGGAGGACAGAGGGTCTGAATTGGAATCCAGCAGAGCAGGGCCTGGATACTGCCACAGGTCCCAGGTGTTGGAAAGGAGGCTGGTCTTCATCAGTGACCCCAGTTGACCCCGTGCCCAGATCCTACAAGAGCACAGCTTAGTGCTGCCTGATGACAGTGGTGGGCAGCCCACGGGGGTGAGGATTGTCAAGGGCTCAGCTCCCAGAGGGAGGACACGGGGACTCCTTCCCAGAGCCATGGCCTGGGTCTGAGCATGTGGCCAATACCTCTGGGGCTAGCAGTGCTGCTGCATCCTCTCTGTTGTTTCTGTGACTTCCTGCAGGCTGGATGTGGTCTTGCGCCCCGAGGAGCCAATCACAGGTGACGGAGATCAGACAGATGGCCTGCTTCCCTGGACTACTCGACACAAGAGGCCACACTCTCACTTGGGGGACGCCTCTCTCACATATAGATGCTAAAACACATGCTTGGCAGAGAAGGTTATTTCCTGCAAGCATTGAGTTGGAGGTGGAGACACTCAAACTAATTCATGTAACAGGTTTGTGCTGGAGGGGTCCCCGTGGATTGAAGGATGATGATGTTGGGGTCTTGCAAACCCATCTGCACTTCCTCCTTCAACCATGAATGGTCCAAAGAAGGAAGGGTTATTATTCCCCTCATTTGTGTTAGTCACTCAGTTGTGTGTGACTCTTTGTGACCCCATGGACTGTAACCTGCCAGGCTTCTCTGTCCATGGGATTCTCCAGACAAGAATACTGGAGTGGGTTGCCATTTCCTTCTCCATGGGATCTTCCCGACCCAGGGATTGAACCCAGGTCTCCTGCATCGCAGACGGATTCTTTACCATCTGAGTCACCAGGGAAGCCCATCATTTACTAGATCAGAAAACAGAGTCTCAGAGGGACCAGACATCTGAGCAGACGTTCTAGAGTTGGGGAGAGGCCGAGGTGGATTTGGTGTGGCTGCAGTGCTCTAATTCCTGACATCAGATGGAGCCAGGGGGCAAGTTGTTACCTTCCCTAAGAAATCTTTCCTGCTGGCTCATCAAGCGATTATTAGAATTCAGCATGAGTCCCAAAGATTCAATTTGGTGCATTTAATCCTATTGCATCTACTACCAATGCCCTATCACATTCCAGAGTGTACACGACAAAATGCAAATGATAATTGGGTTAACACTGTATCCTCTAAAACAATAATAAATTAGTGCTCATTTAATAACCGACCTTAAAAGTGGAAATGGCTATGCTAATATATGATAAAATATCTCTGTGTATACATAACACTCTGGAAAATACATTAAAAATTAATTATAGTAAAATCGATATGATTAGAAGCAAAAGTCCTTTATGTGAAGGCAGTAAATGTGCTTAAGATCTTACGGGAAAGAAAGAAAAGTAACGCCGTGTGATGAAAGAGCTGGGGAATGCTTATGGAAAACTTTTAATAAACGTTCTCTCTGAGAACGTTTTATGTGACAGATGCTGTAAATGACAATTGACATGACAGATGCTGAGAAGATGCTTCTCTCTGATGCAGTGACATGAATGATCTCTGTCACTCTTCTTCAGCTGGAACTTTGTGGTTTGGTCTGCTGTTGCCCAGCCTTATTGGAGGCCACCCTGCAGGAGTCCCCAAGTGCTATCGTGGTCCTCTGTCTGCCCTGCATCAGTCAGGATGGACTGGGCTGTGATGTGGTAACAAATAGCCCCTATGCCTGCAATGCTGTACTGTTTCTCCCTCACAACAAGGGCACTGCAGGGCTGAGAACTGTCCAGAATGACCATCTCTTCATGGCACGGCTCAGAGATGAACCTCCCTGTCAAGGACTCTTCCTGAATCTCTGGCTGGAGAAGAAAGTTCTGTATAGTCTCACATCAGCAGTTCGATGGCTCTGCCTGGAAGCTGAAGAAAGTCACTCGACCATTCATTCCTTACATCACGGAGCTGGCGAGAACAGTCCCCACATTCCTGGAAGGAGGAGGAGAGGGAGAATTGGGGAGTCACATGCTGGTCTCCTCTGGGTCCCTTCCCCAGGGGAGAGGTGGTCTCTACTGAATGGAGAGTTTTGGAAGCCTCTGAGTGAAAGCACCCCTCTTGCTGCCCAAGTTCTGGAGATGCTGGGAAGTGTAACAAAGGTGCCAGTTTCCTGCACAGGGAGGCCAGGTGGGGATGTGGCTTAGGTGTGCTGGTCAAGTGTGCTGGCTTGTCTGACCCCCAGATCTGACAAACCTGCCCACATCCGCAGTTCCAGGCCTGCCTGGGCAGCCTGCCACAGTCTTCCTTAGGTAGAGAGTGGCTACCCCGGGCCAGCCTGTCCACAGGAGGAGGAAGAAGGTGGGGACATACCAAGCACACCTGGTTCCTCCTGTTTTCAATGTAGATCTCATTATTATTCAGATGTGTTGAGGTCAACAAATCAGGAGATGATTGGCATGGAAAAGGTCATTTGTGACTCACAGTTCCCAAGTGGAGGGGCTAGCTACGCCACATAGGGCTGCACAGGGAAGCACCACGGTCAGCCAGAAGGGAGAGGAAGGAGGGGAAACCATGGGCAAGCGCCTGCATTGTGTTTCCTACAGGAAAGAATGGATAAAGCAGGTTCAGTCTCAGGACTGGGTAGTCTGAATAATTCTAATGGACTCTAGGGCATTGGGGCTATCCCTGGCTGTGTGGCTGCTTAGATCTGGGGAATAGTGGCTGGAGGGTGACAGCCCAATAGAGGAAGGAGGGGCGTGGCTCTGCAAGGGTTGGTTTATGTAAGAAAAGTGTGTTTATAGCCTAGTCTTCTACCGTCTCTAGGAACCAGCTGGCCCAGCGAGGGGTGGCCTCTCCAGGACCAGTGAGGCCCCAGATGTCAATGCATCAGAAATTCAGAAAATGAAGGCATGGTGAACACCTGTCCTCAATACTTACTGGAGCAAGCCCAGGGCAGAGAGAGGCCATGGTGCTTGTCAGGTAGCAGGGCAGATGGACCTTTCAGTCACCCTTTCCTCAAGGAAGACATGGTTATCCCCCAAACATGGTCCTGTGTCTCCCCCTAAATGTAGAGACTACACTATTCCATACGGCAGAGCTGGGGTCTGGACCCTCTTTACCTGCTGCTTTTAGGAGGAATCGCTTCTGAGTCTGAGTTTGTTGACTGGCCGCTTATGTAACCTGCATAGTCACCCAGCAAGGAAGGCTGTTATTCCCATTTCACAGGTGAGTAAGCTCAGGAAGCATCCGGCCAAGAGTCTCTGTGGAGGACTCTGTCATTTGGGAGACTTTACTGCAGCATTTCTGAGCCTGCGCCTTCAGGGAGGATGCTGCAGTGGGTGGAACCCTTGTCCCAGGGACAAACGTTCCCCAGACACTGGGCAGAGAAGAGGGCGTTTCCTCCCTGGAATGGACTCCAGCCCTGACTGCCAGTGTCGTCCCGGCTGAGAGTACAAGTTTGTGGGCCTGTGTGTCTTCTGATGTCACTTGATCATTTGTCCCTTTGTTCATTCCACGCACATTCCAGCCAGGGCTTGTGGCATCTCTGAGATACCCCTACATGGCCAGGTGTGCTGCCCGTGGCCTACCTGCACAGCTCCAGGGGATGCCCACAAAAGCCTCTGCCCAGTCAGGGGCACTGTGCAGGAAGCTGGAAAGTACCAGGAGGTGTTCATGTCTCACAGCACTTCACCCCCAGGCCTAGGATTGGTCTTGATAAATCTCTTAATTTTGCACCAAATTTCCGAGTCATCCTGCTTTTGTGCTTTCTTTATTCCTTGGCTCTTTCTGGACACTGCTCAAGTTCTCCGCCTCTGATTTATGACAGGGCAGCCATCTGTGCCAACAAGAAATCTGAGTCTCTGGGTGAAGGAGCTTTTAGGAATAAATCCAAACAAAACTTTAAAAAAGTCACACTTAATCACACTTACTCTTTGTATCTGGGACCCAGCCCAAGCACTGATTTGCAGCCCTTTAGTACAACTTGGAATTTGCTGGATTATCCTTTGTATTTATGTAGCTCGTAAGTCTCCCCTGACTGGTGGGACGCCTCCATAAATACTCTGCGGCAGGAGCGCGGTGGACGTGGGCTTGCTGGCGGTGCCCACATTCATATTTCACAAATGGCTGAATGGGAAGAGGTAGACCTGGTCAGCGATGCCTCATTGGATTCTCCAGTCTCCCTGGCCTCCGCCGTGCATGTGACCTGTTGGCTCTTTTTCTTCTCCTCTGTAATACCCTTGACCTTCCCTGACCTCCATGTGCTGTGCGTTCACTCTGTCTCCAGGGGATCCAGTAGAGGATATCTGTTTATCCTCACTGGAATGCCTGGCCAGGAGTATAATATTTCCATTTTACACTGACGCCCATAAGGTGGGGAAACGGTCAACTGTCCAAGGTCAGCTGCTTGAGGGTTTGGGATTTGAACCTCTGTCTTTGGGCCCCCAAGCACATGTTCTAGCCCCCAAGCCACATATTTAACTTGTCAAACCAAAAGGGAGACTTTCATAGCCCAGGACGAAGCCAGAGCTGATGCTTGATGCCTGCTAGTGCTTTCGAGGGTCAACCTCTAGGCACGTAGGCTGGATTTCAGTTCCTTGACGTGTGTGTACAGTCCCTACAAGGCTGACATACTACCATGGCCCTGTCTGCGTCAGAGCAATTCCCTCAATGAACTAACCTTCTCTAGAAAGTGGGGATGGCTTCCAGGAAGGAGATGGGTTCATCTGGAAGGCAGGCGCTGGGCTTGGGCCCTGGGAATGGAGAGCCCAGCCTCGGAAAGGGGACCATCAAGGGTCCCTGAGTGAGGGTGGGGGCAGGGTGTGGCTGGAGGGAGCTGACACACCATGAAAATGAAAACCTTGGATGTTAGCCAGGGGGCTGTGTGCTGTCAGTAATACCATTAAGAATAGATCGAGCTGGTGGACTGGGGACAAGTAAGTCATGGTAAATTCTTCATGAAAGATGCTGCTGAAGAAAGGGGGAATTAAGACTCAAACTGTCCATGTTCTCAGCTCTCTGCGTCAGCCTTTTACAGTAAATCCTAGTTAATGCCACCCAGGCAAGAGCAGGCTCACTGTTGAAACCAATTTCTCCTCTCTTTGCAGGAAGAGAGCTGCAAGGGAATAGCTGGGGTCTTGCAGGGCCTTGGAGATGCTGGGCCTCGAGCAAGACCACCCTGGTCCATGGCATTCTGATGGAGGAACATTTTATACTGCTGCTGTTCCAATTTTTGGAAAAGTTTGAAATTATCCACAGTATCATTTCCAGAGAAACTTCTTTTATTTTTTGTCCAGAATATTCATTTAATCAGGATAATCCTGGCACAATCATTTTGAGGAAAACATGCTTGTTCTGGAGGAGTCATCTGCAATTATTTACTTATTTATTATGATTTCATAAGAACAAAATTGAGCAAAATATTTTTGGCTCTGGATAAATGTCTACAAAAATCCAAATGTGACCAAGAGCCTAATCACAGCTTCTGTTTCCATATCTTATACTCCTATCTACATTTATCTGGTATACATATATATGCACACATATATCTAGGGTCGCCCAGAATCAGACACGACTGAAGTGACTGAGCACTCATGCGTGTATGTATAGGCATGTTATGGTTTAGATAGGTGCATAGATAGATGCTTGGGTGCATAGTTAGAGGGATGGGAGGATGAATGCATGCATAGACGCATAAGCAGGTAGATAATAGATACTGGACAGATAACTAGCTAGCTTGCTAGATGATAGGCGCATAGATACACATATACATAAACTGACGAGAGACAGACATATGATAGGAAGAGATTGATGGATGGATGGACAGACACATACGGGCTTAGATGCGCTGTGCTAAGTCACTTCAGTCATGTCTGACTCTTTGCGACCATGTGGACTGTAACTTGCCAGGATCCTCTGTTCTTGGGATTCTTCAGGCAAGAATAGTGGAGTGGGTTGCCATGCCCTTCTCCAGGGCATCTTCCTGATCCAGGATTCAAACCCGCGTCTCTTATCTCTCCTGCATTGGCAGGTGGATTCTTTACCAATAGCGCCGAGGAAGACCTAGATAGGTACATAGATGTAAAAATCATAGCTGAATAGATATTAGACAAATAGATAAATACATGGATGAATAGGCAGGTAGATAGATAGACAGACATAGAAAGCAAAACAGAGAGAAAAGTTTTTCCATCTAAAGCTTTTCCGCCACCTGGGAGCTGGGGTGAAGCTTCTCTGTGTAGCCCAGTTTTCTAAGACTCTTTCTTCTGGGTAGAAGTTAATGGTCTCAACAGCCTTCCTCTTCTCCCAAGGCTCCCTCGACAGTGACCTCAGCAGGTGGCCCCATGGACTGTTTCTGAATGCCCCTGCTCACTGCCCCTCAGCCTGCTCTGGCCCGTGCAGCGCCTCGGCCCTCCCTGGCTGCACTGCTCTCGTTAGCTTACACAGGCTCTGCTCTTGGTGAGGAGGGAGGGTCACTTTTTGCTCATGGCTGCATCCCAGCCCCAGTACCATGTGGCACCTAAGAGAGGTGCTCCCTAATGCTTTAGTTTATATATATACATATATATATATTTTTTTTACTTTTTATTGAAGTATAGTTGTTTCAGTTTCAGGTGTATAGCAAAATGTTCCAGCTATACATATATATCTCTATTCTTTTTCAGATTCTTTTCCACGACAGGTTATTGCAAGGTACTAAGTATGGTTCTGGGTGCTGCACAGTAGGTCCTTGTTGTTTATCTATTTCATATATAGCAGCGTGTATATGTCAGTCCCTATCTCCCAATGTACCCCTCCCTCATCCCGTTTCCACTGGGTAGCCAGAAGTTTGTTTTCTGCGAATCTGTTTCTGTCTTGGATGTTCATTTGTGTCATTCTTTTATTTTACTCTTTTTTAGACATGGTTATTTACTTATTTGGGCTGCATCAGGTCCTCGCTGTGGCCCAGGAGCTCTTTGCTGCAGCCTGTGGACTCTCTAGTTGTGGCTCCGGAGCCTGCAGGCTCAGTAGTTGTGAGGCATGGGCTTCGGTGCTCCACAGCACGTGAAATCTTAGTTTCCCAACCAAGGATAGAACTCATGTCCCCTGCATCACAAGGTGGATTCTTAAGCACTGGACCACCAGGGAAGTCCCTGAATCACTTTTTTTTAGACTCCATAGAAGTGATATCACATGATATTTGTCTTTGTCTGATTTACTTCGCTTAGTATAATAGTCTCTAGGTTCATCCTAGGTTTATCCGTATTGCTGCAAATGGTATCATTTCATTCTTTCTTGTGGCTGAGTAATATTCCACTCATGCGTGTGTGTGTGTGTGTGTGTGTGTATACACCACATATGCATTGATACCGCATTTTCTTTGTGCATTCCTGTCAGTGGACGCCTGTGCTGCTTCCGGGTTTGGCTGCTCTGCATGGTGCAGCTGTGAACAATGAATGAACAGATGCGTGAATAGAACTGCACATTAGGCACAAGTTCCCTGTTGGCAGTCCCCACCCACACCAGCCCAACCAGCGTGCCCGTGAGTCCTGACCCCCTGCACACGGGGCTCTGCTGATCCTTCTGAAAAAGTGTCCTTTGTCCCCCAGACACTCGACCAGAGGCCCTGGATCTACCCTGGCAGAAAGAGAACGCCAGTTTGTGTCAAGAGGGATGCTCTGCTTCTGCCTTGGGTCTCGGGAGGGGAAGTGTGTGTCCCCCAGACACCTGTGCTGAAAAGCACGTGGGGCCTGGGCTTCCATCTTAGGGACCAGCTGTGTGACTCTGGGCCAGTGCCTCTGCTTGGCTGAGCCTCCTGTTCTCATCTGCTGCAAGGATGGAGGAATCTTCTGGATGGGGCAGGGATATGTGTGACTTCAGAGCCTTGACCACCTTGTCTGGCTCCTGACTGAAGCCCAGAAACTGTAGTCTCCCTCACCACCCCTTCCCAAGTGCCCTGGACACCAGGAGACCCCAGCAGGGACGGGGAGGGAGTGTGAGCACGACCCCAAACCAGAGGGGCTTCCTTGCTGCTGATGTTGAGAAGACAGTTTTCTTTTTTAAGACAATGGCCCTCTACAGCTGGAAGACAGATTTGCTTGCATCCAGGCTCCATTAGAAACAAATATTTTTGGCTTTCATGTTAACCGGTCCCATTTATGTATCATAATTTTTAGCACTAATATTCTGACAAGACTGAAAATCACAGGCCCAAAGAGAATGTAGGTCTCCTGGTGATGTTTCCTAATTATGCCCATGTAATTAAAAATAAAAACAAACCCACATGCACAGCACACACACCTGCGCATACATGCATATACCGGCACACACACAGCACACATGCATTTGCCTACACATATGTGGACACACACAGCTATACATGCATGCACTGCCCATGCTTGTTGAGCAACATCCTCTCCAGAGATGGGGGAGGGAGGCCTCAGGATCGGTGCTACAGCGGGTTGGCTCAGGGGCCACAGGAAGGAGCCCTGGTGTGAGGTGGCTGTGTGATGTGAGATAGCTGGGCCCTGCAGCCTGACCCTGGAGCTGGATAGACGGTGCATTCCTGGCTGGGACGTCCAGGCCTTAGGCCCACCTGCATCTGCGCTGGGGCGTGGAGTTGCCCTCAGCCAGTCTTCCCTTAGCTTGTGGACTGCTGTCCATGGTAGCAACTGCTTGTTCATTCATTCATTCTGCCAATAACAGCATTAGGCCT